>NC_079428.1:2418349-2500849 GCF_026213295.1 Gadus chalcogrammus | reverse complement strand
GCTAGGTTTCTCCGGGTATTCTTCCGCGCTCCTGCACATTTCCCCAACCCAACTCACAGCATTTTCAATTTAAATGCAAAGCAACACGCAGTGTGAGTCTTTGTGTTTACCGTGTACAGCTCATCCCTTAGCCGGTGTGTAACGCTCCAGCCACAGAGACCCCAACATCCTCTCTCTCTCGCCCTCTCTCGGCCTCTCCCTTTGGCCTGTACTCACCCTTGGATCCCATTGACCGCTGTACTGCCTCCCAGCAGCTGGTTGATCCATCTCATTTGTCCATAATGAGGATGGATGGTCTCTCGCTCTCTCTCTGTCGCTCTCTCTCTCGTGCCTCCCCCTGGCTGCCACCCTCCTCTCCTCCGACCCTCCTCTTCCTCCCCCTGGCTGCCATCCGCCTCTCCTCCCCCCCTCCTCTTCCTCCCCCTTTAACTGAAATGTATCGTTTCCTCCCCACTGTTTTCTCAATGTCCCCCGAAGCGTCTTATTTGTTATGCTTCTTCGCCAGCTTTTTATAAAAAGGGAGAACTTTGATTGGAGCCGCAAGGAGCTAAAGTTGCTTGAGGACGAGAAAGGGATGGTCCTCATGAATCCTCACTGATTTGAGGATTTAATATTCTGAGATGGATGTGGTTCTTTGGCCGGGTGTTCACCACGGGCTTTAGAATCCAACGCCATCGCTTGTGTCCACGGTTCGGTGTTTTGTCCCGGCCAAACCAAAAGCCAGACCCCCAGGTCCCTGCAGCGACGGTGGTGATGTCACCTGCTGGAAATGACATCACTTGGCAGTGGCACCCTTCGGTGCCACTTTCCAGAACGGAAAGGGTGTTCCACCAGAGATTGGGACATACCCTGCGGTGCCTGGAAACTCGTGAACGTGTTTGGCAGTGTCCCTCGTCTCCCGAGTGGTTCTGCCCCAGACCTGGCTCATGTTAGCCATGTCGGTAACGGCTGTAGAAGCATACAGTAGCCTACAGCCCTCGTACACAACCAGCTTCCTTTTCATGTTTGCTTTCCTTGAATGGAGACGAAGGGGGACATGGGGAAACGAATCGATGCGCACCGGGCTGCTCTAGCTTCCTAGGCGGAGGGGAGCTGTGGCCTCACCCTGTCCAGCTCAGTCAGCATTACGGCCATGGAGCTGTCACTGAGACGCGGTGCACCAGTATATAGCCTCGCCGGGAAGCATCTAAGGGGTCTGTCCTCTCTCTCTCTCTCTCACTCACTCACTCACTCACTCACTCACTCACTCACTCACTCACTCACTCACTCACTCACTCACTCACTCACTCACTCACTCACTCACTCACTCACTCACTCACTTCTTCACTCACTCACTCCCAGTAATCATGGCTCTCTATTCTATCTATTTGTCAAAAAAGCTTAAAATCAATGAGCTTCAATATACGTATACATTTAATTTAAGTTATTCGCAAACCAAAAGCATACTTACCAGGGAACTGTATCATTCTTAACAAGTCAAGCTTACAACAGGGCAGAAATGTAATCCAAAGGAAAAGGTCCTTTTAAGCGAGGGGTGAGTATCAATGCACGTCAATAGAAACAAATCATTAACGGACAGAGTGCTGCCATGCTGGCGAGCTGTAACTGACCGTCCCTGGTGGGAGGTAAGGAACACTCGGTGAGAGGTGTGATGTGTGAAGTCATCAGAGGATCAGAGTGCTCCGACTCGACGCAAAGAGCCAGGAAAACGAAAGCGCGTGGGGAGCCACTCGGGGCTTTAGACTTGACAACAAGAATGTTTCAATCGATATTCATTATCGACGGGGAGCAAATGATCACCAGCGTGGCCGAGAGAGGTGTCAGCTCGTTGGTTTGCGTCCGTGTTTTTTACCGGTTGTGGCTGAACCCCCAGAGACGCTTGGACGAGGTGTCGGCGGATTGTGTCGTTCACCTCCGCAAGGGAAGGAATGTAAGCTTGAGTAATGGTCTTCCAGCAATCCTTTAAATGAAGCTATTGCCCTATAAAGTGGTGCCTGGGTGTGTGGAGAACAAGGTTCTTATTTATAGCCAGCAGAGCACCATCGTGTTTGTTATATTGCCTTTCAGAAGTGCTGCACCGATAATCCAATGGCTGTTTGAACGGTAGGAGATCACGTGGCGTTCGTTATTGGTGCCTTCAGACGCCCATTACCGTTATGAAGACAGACTATTTGTTTCACGATTATATGAGCTGCCAAAATGAATCCATTTGGCTAGAGGCCCACACACAACCAGACTTATTGGGGGCCACTGATTGACCCCTGCGGCACCCCAGGAGGATTCTCCGTGAATAATGTGTTTAATGTTGTTGTTACCAATAGATACCGTTCCTCGTGGATGTGAGTTTGGGTTACGATTTTTCTCTATATCTGTGGTTGAGGTCTCAAAGGACACACCAGTGGCGGTGTGCGGCTGCACAGGTGAAATGAAGCGGGGAACGAATGGCCTTCTGGTTGTGTATACGTATATGGTAGGGAACTCGCCACAGAGATCAGGTTATCCAATAAGAGTGAGCTATCCTAGATGTTCATGGCTTCAAAGGTGATGCCGTATGCGGGAATGAAAGCATTTGATCGCAGGTGTATGGTAGCTTTTTCTTTTTCTCAATATCATCCGAAAGGTTGATTGCATACAAACTAAAGTATATCTCCTCGGAGAATACAAAACACGATCTCACCATCTCTTGCTCCCCGATTAGCGCACATTTCTATCATGCACCAAAATGAATAACCTCACACAGTTATATCGAGACCATTATATGAAATGGCTCACCAATATAGACTTTGAAGGAGTCCCTTTGCAGCCGTGAGATGTGTTAGACAGAGAGAAGCGCGAGATGCCCAGTGGGGACCGCAACTGGAGCAGCACAGCACCCACACAAAGCACTCGAAGGACAATGTCACCACAAACAAGCCCCCCCTGTCCCTCTCCAGCGGGGGGGCTGATATTGTCTGTCAGGCCGGAGACCTACCGCAGTGTGGAGTTTCAATCTGGCGGCCTGTCTAGATTACTGTGCCATGTTTGATCCCGGCATTGTGTGTTTGTGTTACTGTGTGTACAGTAACTGGATACACAGTTGGTCTGTGTGCATACCCGTGCCTCTCCTCGTACCAGCCCAGGGTTGCCAACAGATGTCTGTCTTTCCGTCGGTCTGTCTGTCTGTCTGTCTCGAATGCTAGCTCACTCTATCTCTCGCTTTGTCTCTGTCTGTCTATCGCTCTGTCTCTCACTCTCTCGCTTTCTCTGTCGCTCGCTCTGTCTCTCGCTCTGTCTCTGTCTTTCGCTCTATCTCTGGCTCTGTCTCTTGCTCTGTCTCTCGCTCTGTCTCTGTCTTTCGCTCTATCTCTCTCTTTCTCTCACGCTGTCTCTCGCTGTCTCTCACTCTGTCTCTCCCTCTATCTCTATCTCTCTCGCTCTGTTTCTTGCTCTGTCTGTCTCTCTGACGCTCGCTCTGTCTCTCTCTTGCTCTATCTTGCTCTTTCTCTTTCTCTCGCTCTCGGTCTCTGTGTCTCTCTCTGATTGGGAAAGGCTTGTCAAACTCTGTTGAACTGGCTTTAGTGATCACTTGAATGGCTCATAAAAAAACAATAGACTTTGCTTACATACGGTGTGTACCTAAGTTTACAAATATAGATAAAGGTATGAACATATGATAATAAAAAAATACAGAAACGATCAAACCAACCTCAATCAACACAAAGAAGATTTATAGCCTGTATGATTATGTACAGATATGATCATGTCTTCTTCAGCTGCCCGGAGAGTCTAGTTTAGCAACAAGCCATTACCTTCATCTATTAGGCTCGAACACAAACCAAGCCTATGTTTGTGTTATACATTCTCAAATCCCTATTCCCTTTTTTAATACCAAACTAATATTGTTTTCCATAACTCAATCATCCGTTTTTCTTCTGTTTCGTGTTGTCGCTAGCAGCGTCGGTGCCGCTATGCTAAATGATTGCACCGTCACCCTCAGCTTTAATAAAGAGGCCCATTAGCCATGAGGCTTGGCTCTCCTGCGCTAATGGCCAAACCCCCAGCCAAGAGCAACCACAATAAACACGCCGCTCTAAAGATAGCCGGCGTAATGCGATGAGGTCCTGTGTAAACATGTTATGATTTATCCCTTAATGTGTTGGGTTGTCACGGCAGGGGCGAAGATAAAAAACGAATCGTGTTCACGACGGGTTTTATCCTCGAGTGAAGTAGCTGACTGCGTTGTCTCGCCGACACTCGATGGGGAATCTTTTTTAGGGGTTTATTCTGTCATTTTGATGTGTCGTTAGATATGATGCGCTTTCAAACTGCCAAAATCGTCTTGTACACCCGTCGTGTTTTTCGGAGTAGAAAATTGTCTG
Source organism: Gadus chalcogrammus (assembly GCF_026213295.1). Lineage (NCBI taxonomy): Eukaryota > Metazoa > Chordata > Actinopteri > Gadiformes > Gadidae > Gadus > Gadus chalcogrammus. The sequence continues at coordinate 2,496,491 of NC_079428.1, read as the reverse complement.
AGCTTTTTCTGCTGACGTGGTTTCATGAGTGAGCAGCAGACGCCTCTGGTAGAGCACCGAGAGAAATGGAGGAAATACTGTTGGCTTTTTCTTCTTCCCTTTGGAAATGGACCTTCTTTATTGTTACTGTATTATTGTGTTATTGGATGTATTCTTTTTTTTGTAATGATTATGAATGGCCGGTCAAATTATTATATGACAAGATTAGTCACATAACCAATTTGCCATTTACATCAACGGTGAATTAAATTAGTACGGTAAATTTAATTAAACGGCTAAATATTTTGTGATGCGAACAAGAGAGTGCGTCATAAAACACAGTGACAAAGTGAGGGGGTGGGCTGGCATTTTTAATCAAGATATTCACGACATATGACCCCCCTCCTGACTCAACCCAATCAAACACACACCAACCGAAACATCGGTTGGTGTGTGTTCAGTTGGTGTGCGCCCCGTCAGGTCCATGTCCAAGTCTGACCCCCGTGGCGCTCGGTGACCACCCGACTGAAGACGCCCCAGCTGTACGGAGGACACCCTCCTCGCCCACGAGGACCTTTCCTTTAACAACGCAGTCGCTGTCTCCTCTGGGGAGCAGAGAGAGGACTCTGAAGGCTTTGGAAGCTGAGGGGGGGGGGAGTTGGGTGTGGTGGTGGTGGTGGTGGTTGGAGTGGGGGAGGGAGGCGTGGAGGCTAGAGCTCACTAATGAGAAAGCTAGAGGCCGGGCACGAAGCAGTGGATATGGACACCGGGGGACCTCGGCCCGTCTCACAAGTCCAACTGCTTAGCGCTCTAAACGCCTTTATCTGATGGGGACCGGTGAACGAAGGAGGTCTGAAATAAGGTGTTTAAATAAACGTTTTTTCGCCGTGAATGCGACTCTGCTGCGGAGATAATGGTGCCCCTATCTGACGCCAGGTGCGTAGCTATACGGAGTCAGCTCACACGCGTGGGACCTCTCTGATTGGGTCCCACTTACCTTCCATCCCCCCCGTCCCCGGCGCTTAGCCATGCAGATGCACCGGTGGCTCGGTCGCCGTGGAGCTCGCCATGATCGAGCATCACAATGACTGATTAACCGGGGAGTGAAGAACTGTGTGTGGGTGTGGGTGTGTGCGTGTTGCGTTTATTTTTTTTCTGCACACGCCAGCAGAAAACCTCTGCTTGTTGTTTATGCGTCAACAGTTTCCATGAGAAAATGATGACGATATCCAGACATATGGCCGTTTGTCTCCACCCTTGCAGGAGTTTCCATCTGAAGGCTGAACACTGAACATGGTAGCGTCTCAGCTGGGGTGGCACACAAGCATGAGGTGCTGTGTTCGATTCCCGCAGGGTCACAGCCCACCTTGAGATAGTTGGTATCCCTTAATCATCTCACTATACTTCACTAGAAGCCACTCAGGATGGGAGCATCTGCTGAAGGTCTCGATGATGTGTGTGTGTGTGGGAGTGTGTGACCTCACACAGTACAGAGCCTCCTGCACATTGGAGTTTGTTCTGAAGACCAGATGGCCTACAGTGTCTTCCCTGTGTTAGGCGACCTTGAACCCTTGCTTTCAAACAGTGTTTCTGATTCTCGGTTTGGGTGGTGTTGTGAGGGTGGGGGTGTCATTTCCATTTCCCAGATTCCCCTAACGATACTGGACTGTGGATGGTTTGGCTTTATTGGACAGTTTGTTCTTGTTTTTGAACCGAGTGCTTGGCTTGTTTTTATTGTTTGTTTTGAGGTTTGACTGCTTTTCTAGGGATTCTATTTAATTACACTTTTAAACGGGAGTTTAAAGCTAGTTATTTTGCAAACATATGAGACTAATATAGACCTGCACAAAGAAACTAAAACATAATGGCGATAAAATCTGCTTCAAAAGGAGAGTTCTCTCATTAGAATGATCTACTGAACTTCATTTTCTTACGGTGTGATTATTGTTGGATGCATGTACCCCCGTCTGAACCCTCAGAAGTCAAGTAGTAGGAAGTCTCCTCACGTACGTCTGCGACCGCCCACCACTTCCTCCGCAACCCGTCCCACGTCTAATCCATGCACCTTGCCCTGCTTTGCAATCCAACACTGTTTATATCTCCTCCCCTTCAAGAAGCCGCTTCCTATCTTTTCCCATTAATTTTGATGAATGAGAATAATACAGTTACAATCATTCGATTTATTACGTTTGTATGGCAAACCGATATCTGATGCACGGAAATGTTTTTAAATGAGCTTACAGTTTCATGCTTGAGCCAACAGTGTACATTGTGCAACATGTGGTCTCATTATGGGATGTTAATAATTGATTAGAGGGTTGTGTTGAAATGAAGGAGGGTATGATGATAGAGTTGAGTGTGTGTGCCACACACACACGCATGCACACGCACAGTATTTCTGTTTGTTTCTCCGTCCTAGGTGTATTTATCATGGGATCCACATGTGAGATGAGCTTGCTCAGTGTCTGATGGACGGATCTTGAAATGCGACGTATTGATTTTTCTGGGTGATACGGCCCCCGACGTGAACCAGGAGTCTCATTCATCCCCGGTCCGTCCTGGACGGTGAAGTGTTGGAAGGCTGTCACCTTCCAGCTGTTCGTCAGCCCTGGGGGGCTGGAAATCACCGCAATATTGACAGGAATTTCCATTCCATTCATCAAATTCCGTTTTCGAGGAGCCGTCTCAAGGGAAGGCTAGTGTCACGAGCCGGTGACAGAAAAGAAAAAGGGTGGAAATATTCGCAACTAGAATCAAATGGGAGGCGTTGGCAGGCCGAATCCAATTTTATTTTATGGATGAGATTTGTTTTGGTGCGGTGTGGGTGGACAGCACGAATCCTATTCAATCTGAATCTTTTCAAATCCGATCTGGATTTCTGGCCGGGGCTTTACGATGTGACGAAAAGATGGAAGCAAAAGGAGACTGAATGAATAATTATGGCCTGCAGGACTTACTTACAATACTTAATCTATTCTTACGATTCAGGGCAGAGCAGCACAGCAGAGTTTAGTATGCCGCTGGTTAAGACTGAAAGCTGCATCACCACCAACACCAATGCAGCTGTACTGGAGACTGGTTTCATAACTACGATGTGATTAATCCACCAAGATTAATGGTCCCCCTATGGTTTAAAAGCCACAAAGGCCATCTCATCACGCGTCACATGTACCAGGTTCATGCCTACTCAGGCCTCTCGCTTCCCCCACGTCGCCCTGGGGGTCAGTGCTGGAGCACGGTGGTGATGAAGAGGATGAGGATGATGATGGTGGTGATAATGGGTTTAGAATCACTGCCTCAGCGAAAAGCTGTAAAGGAGGCCGTCCGTCCTTCTGTCAGAGACTGATGGCTCCGCAGCCTCCCTTATAAACGGAAGACCCTGGGGTCATGGGCCGATCTGAGGGTAAGCCCTACTCTGTAGGGGGTCTCGATGAGAGGGGGCTGCACCCAGGGTGTTATTTAAAATTATTAATTTTGCGGAGAAGAGTTTCATAGAGTGGCCTTGATCCCTGGCTATGAATAAGGGATCTTATTATTTGCTAGTTATTTCTTTGTCTGTTCTTTGGACACTACTCGGGTAAAAAAAAAAACTTCAATTAAAATTGTACAACATTTAATTATCAAACACTGAAGTATGAATTTGCCTAAAATGCCGTTGTACCTGTACACACGTCATTTCTTGATGGTTTCCCCGTTAATATCGTGCATAATTTGGTAGTCACAGGTTGTTAATTAGCGAGGGATTACCGTGGTGATTCGTCATTACTAAGGAATATCCAGTACACCACTCCAACCCGGACCTAAGAATGACTGACAGAGATTATACGTTTTATGTGCATAAACAATTTACGGGCAAGGGGCCTGCAAATATGAAATATAAGAAAGTTGATCATAACATAATACTAATAATAGACTGTACTCGGTTGTTTTTGTGCGAACAAACGTGTGTGTGTGTGTGTGTGTGTGTGTGTGTGTGTGTGTGTGTGTGTGTGTGTGTGTGTGTGTGTGTGTGTGTGTGTGTGTGTGTGTGTGTGTGTGTGTGTGTGTGTGTGTGTGTGTGTGTGTCACCCTATTCACAGTCTTCTCTTGTGTTACTGTGTGCAGGGTATGGAACTAATTTGATAGAATGTGTAAACAGCAGGACACAAACACACAGAGACACACACACACACACAGAGACACACACACGGGGGGGGTGGGGGGTAGATTCAGAACGAGTGTAAACCTCTCTGACAAGTCGAAGAGTCCGGGCCAGCACATCTACAAGTGGAACACAGAACTGCCAAAACAAATATCCTCAATATCCCCAGAGTCGTCCAGACCCTGGAGGAACCCGTGTCCATTGGTTGAATCTCTTTACATAACGCGGCCAATAAATAATCAATAAGTCATGACCAAACCACGTGTTTGTTTGTATGTTTTAGGACATTAATATTAACAACGGCTCCTGGCTTTAACATGGCACCCTTCATTCCCTCAGAGGGGGGTCCGGCAGGGAGGGTCTTCGTCCGAGTCAACCGTCAGTTCATTTTTCAGACCAGGTGTACGTTGTCCGAGGTGAATGGCGCCGGTCGTCAACGTGGCCTCATGGTTCTTTGATGAGGCTGGAACCCAAGCTGGTTCTGTTCCATAGGGCGCCGGCGAAGAAGCGCCCGTCAGCAGAGCTGTTGGTTAAGCTGTGGTGAGCAGGGGATTAGGTTTGGTCCACTGGTTTTGTCTTACTTACGGGAGGATCACTAACAGACATTTCTGACCTCAGTGACATGAAAAGAGTGGCCTGAACTTGACTTAAAAAAAAAAAAAGAAAAGATTTGTATTGTAAGTACAGTCAAGTTAATTTGTTTCTTTATTTCGTGAAGTAGAACAAAGTGTCCTTGATTTGTATTTTTGTTATGAATTGTAATGAGTTCAGTTGGCCTACTTGAGTACAAAGGAACTGAAGTAGACTCCAGCCATGTTTAGCTATGGGCAACAATTATATTATAATTCCTTTGGTGTTGAGAGTGTGTGGTGAAAAACCTGTTTTCAATAGCTCTTCATCTCCCTACTTGTGCTGAGCATATCTCCGAACAATACTCCATCATGTCGAGGGTCCTTCACTAATGCTGCTACAGAACATCTGTAGCCTTGCTGTGCTTTGTTACACAACGCACAGTTTGAGTGGCACGGAGCTTGACCAGTCAGGGTAGAGCAACGCAAAGAGGGTGGGTCAAGCAGTCCGATACGCACAAAATACATAACGGTGAAATGTTTTTGTAGGTTTATAAATAACTTTTCCTTTTTCTCTTTCTCTCTGCCGATCTGTGGCACAAAGATAGATTCCTTAAGTGGAGACCTCTTAGTGTGGTTCACATTTAAACAGGTCATTTAGGGCGATTGATGAAGCGACTAAACGCTGAAGGAACCTGTGCTTCAGTGAGGGGATTAGGCTTAGCATTTGGTTACACGCGCTTGGTCTCCTTGAGAAGAACACTTTCCACATTTAGCCAATGATTAGATGGAAGGAAATCCATCCTTGTGCTCTCTCGAAAGGTAATGAGGTGTGAGAAGGCTCAATGTTACATTTTTGTCGTGACGAAGAAGCATGTTGTCCTAAAAGCATGTTATGTGGCTAGTACAGAATCTAACGAGATCTCCGTGACTCCAAGTCTCCCATCATCTTCCAGTCCCACCTCAAGACCCATCTCCTCTCCTCCGCCTACCCCTAGATCAACCACCAACCCAAGTCCCATCAACTTTACATTTCCTTTTGTTTGTTTATTGTTGTGCTCCTATGTAAAGCGCTTTGAGCACGAGAAAAGACTCTCAAGACTCTGTTGTTCAGAGGTCACTTCTCCTGGGGAGAGTTCATGCCTTAATAAAGAATATTATACATTCATAATAATGACAGTGCCCTTTGTCCTCATGTACACAGACTCGAGCGAACATGGTCCATTTTAAAATAATGGTTGAATTTGCAACCCAACTGGGCGAGCTGATTACCCTAAGTAGACATAATTAAATAAATGTTCAAATGCTCACGCTCTAAATAATTTCCAACACAGGCAGACTAAGCCAAATCCTTTCCCTATCTCAAGAGAGAATAATTAGGGTAGTTGTAGTGTGTTGATAAAAGTGTTTAATGTTTGGGATATTAAATGGAGAGGAAATATTATTTTCGGGACATTTGAGACTATATTGAAGGGGTGTTAAATTATCCTGCCAGTAAACATTTTGATTACTTTTTTAAGCAATATCTATAATCCCAAATAACTGCAGCAGTTATATAACTGCACTTTTCTCAAAGAATTATAATGGTTTCAGACAAATTCAAAATCACTTACGTTGATATTTTATCATAAATAAAGTCCCAGGTCTCGCTCCAGTTGTAATATTTACTGCTCTGTATGAATGTAGGTAACGGCTAACGACATTGCTTAGGAAATCGAAAACAAACGCACCTTTAATTTCCCTCAAGGCAGTCTTTTTTTTATTGTTTTGTCTGTTGCGCTCTAATTGTGTGCCTCTAGTTTCTGTTGGCTTCCCTCTCCTGTAGTCAGCTTTGTTTTGTAGGTCTTTTATGGTCAGTTGTACCACAGCAGTGCTAAATTAGCTGATGCTTCCTATTCATGTCCATATTTTCTGCCAATAAAGCTGCATACACAACAGATATCCAAAGACATTGTGTAGGGTATTTAGGGGCAGGTGCAATGCATGGGTGAGTAGGGAAAACTGCAAAATGCTGGTTATGCAATATTCCAGAATAAATTGTGAGTAGGTAGATGTGTAGGATGCATATGGGTACAGACCGCAGGAAGGACAGAGCTCTTTAGATAAAGGTTTACATAGCCAAGGAAGAGGGTTACTCTGGGATTGGATGAAGTGCTGCAGCCTCATCTTAACTGCAGACTGGATCACAACGACAATGAAACACTTTCAGATTGATTGGGTGGCAAAAAAGTTACACCTGATCAAGCATCTATCATCTAAATGTGCAGCTTCACAGGCGTGTGTGTAGAAAATTCTAGAATACCTTTACGTTGGTCCCCTGGTACACAGACTGGACTGTTGGTTTTGACAGAAAAGGGCAAAGACAATTTGCGCTGCAATCTGACGTGCGACCAAGCGAGCGACCCAAGCCTGGTCACGTCTCCGGGGGCCGGGGGGAGAACGTCTCTCTCTCTCGCCACACTGGAAGCCAATCGGAAGCGGAGACCTCAGCCAGGGGACGGAGGGGCCAAAGGTTTTTTTGTGCACAACGGCCTCCGAGGCAGAGGTCTTGTCTACACAAGATTAGCAGCTTCCCTTCCCCGACGGCCCACCCTCCAACGACCGGTATCCAACCGCATCCGCTGAGCCGGCCAGCTCTCCCTGGGCTCGGTGTCTCCGGAGATGCTGACACCGATAAGGGCGGTGGGGGGGCAGCTGTTAGGGTAGCGCTGACAGACACAGGGCTGACAGGTGCCCACTCAGGCTGACACCACCGGGAGAGACCGGGACCTGGACGCTGGTCTGGGTAGGGGAGGGGGAGACGCATGGCTGAGGAGGACTGGGAAGAAGATTGACTCTGACTCTGCATTATCGTAGCTGTTAATCCGTACGTCGGTGCCGGAGGAGAACGTTAAAATGGCGACTCGCTGATTAAGGCTGGGGCACCCTGGGGTGCTGTGGGTGTTACGTGATGATGTCGATGATGTTTTAGGGAGGAGGGGGGCAGAGGAAAGATGTGTTTCTTAACATAGCCGTGAGGCAGACACACATGTTGAGATGACACGGTAATGAGGTGTTAACGGTGTGTGTGTGTGTGAAGGCATGGACTCCACCTTCGTCCCCTAGCTTTGAGTGCAGATCCCGTCGTTCATGTTCGAACTATTGGGGGTTTAACGGGACACTTGTCAACAGGTGGGTACTTAGTTTGGTTAAGTGTGGCGGGCTCTGCCGTGTCTCTCGACAAGGCGTTACACCGCACCGGTGTTGTCCGGGACATGCGCAACACACGGTGCCAAATGTGGGCTGACTCAACCGCACACCTTCTGGGAAGTGTGTCCTCATCCCTGTGATGTGAGAGGACGTGTAATCGGATTCACGCCGGCGCCGGGTTTTGCACAATGTGTGCAGGTCGAGCCAGACCCAGATACATACATCTACACTCGAGTTTGCTTCATAACCTGATTCCACTGAAACTTCCTGCTTTACCCTTTGTGTGTGTGTGTGTGTGTGTGTGTGTGTGTGTGTGTGTGTGTGTGTGTGTGTGTGTGTGTGTGTGTGTGTGTGTGTGTGTGCGTTATCAGAGGTGTTCAGGCTGTCTGATGTACTGAGTCTGTAGCTACATGTGGAGCGTCCCTTGGCTCGCTGCTTTCATCCCAGTTTCCAGCCCTTTCCCGGGGAAAAGTAAACCATTGCAGGGATGTCAGTTACACCCCTGTTGCAGACGCATTGCTTACTGTGTGGGTGGATGGCTGGGTTTGGTGTGTGGGTGTGGGTGTGGATGTGGGTTGATGGGTGGGTGTGCTGTGCTCTGAGTCACTAAATCTGTGTACGATTTTGCCACAGCATTAAAGGACAGTCAAGCAGCTTCTATGTCATTTATAGTTTACAACACCCTAATCAAGTCATTCAAATAAATGTATATAATTTATTGTTGAGTTTGTTTTCTTTACGGGAGGCTCTATATTAATACAGTATTCAACAGATGGCTGCAATACAACAGGGCATTAACCTGCAACCATGAAAGTACAGTACATGCGACATGGAGGAAGATATGTTAAAGATCCAAGGGCTCCCTCTGCTGTCCAAAACATGTCAGTGCGGTTTTATTTTTACATCCCTGCCCATATATTATAGCCTAGGCCTCTGGTGGCGGATTCATATGAATCTGACTGGACCAACTGATGGCATACCAGTACGTTTTTCTGTCGGTTGATCATTTGTTTTAGTGCTTGGTGACACTGCCTCCCCTATATAGTGCAGTGTGCTGTTGTAGTTGTGGAGGAACCAATGCATGAAACGCCTTCTGGATGATTTCACTCTTAACATGTGTCAAAACCCTCTGAATCCCAATAGCTGAGTACATCTTTTTAAGGAATCCCTGAACAAAGTAACAAGTCTGCATTACCACTGAGGTTACATAAAAGTCTATCATTATTGATTTTGTAGTGGGAAAGAGTCCAGCAGAGTCTAAATGACTTAATTTAATCAGTGTCTCGTGGTAATTAGAGCCAAACCAATGTGTTATTGGTAAGTTCTCAAAGATTTCTTGCGATGTAGATCATGAAGTTATAATTGTTTCACGTTATCTCCTAATTTCCAATTATGTTTTTTTAAGGAGCAGCAGATTACTTCAAACAATTTCAAGCAAGCTAGTAGATCCACATATTAAATTGAACCTCCCTCCAAAGTGTTATAATTAAATTGCACAACACGCCTTTCTAAATCAATAATATTGCGCAACCAACTGAAACAAACAACACTGTGTACTCGAGCCTAGAGAGACTGCCTGTGACGTGACAGAAACTAACACCCCCTCTGTGCTGACATCGCTCTCGGCAGTTATTCATCAACCGATACACGCCTCTGGGACGGTGGCGGCCATTAGGCCCATCGATCCAATGTCTGCTCTCTTTCTGGTGGGTCAAAGAGACGGACGGGCGATTTTCTGAGCGGTACTTCAGCCCCGAAGTGATTTAATATCAACCGGCTCGGCTGAGATCACTCCGGGAACACAAAGCTGTTGAGTCAACGTTGTTCTTCCTCTAGCTGTGGAACTGTAACGCTGCTGTGTTCTGCTGCCACCTAGTGGAGGTTATGAGGAAGGGGATAGGGACATAGTGGGGAGGTAGGATCAAACGAACAGAGGTAGGGAAACCGAGGGGAAGAAGACATACAGGGGGGAGGCAGGGGGGGACACAGAGGGGTGAGGTAGGAAAATATGGGGGAGGAATGGATCCGGGGAGGAAGAAGGGAGGTTGAGTGAGGTTTATATGGACATGCGGAAATATAAAGGTAGTGACATAGTGAGGTATAGAGAGCGATAGGGAGGTTTACATAGACATGGAGAGGTACACAGTGATATAGAGAGGTATGCAATGACAGGAAGGGATATAGGGAGGTACACAGTGATATAAGGGGGTACACAGTGATATAGAGATGTATATAGGGATATAAGGAGGTATACAGAGATGTAGGGAGGTATACAGTGATATAGGGAGGTACGCAGTGATATAGAGATGTATATAGGGATATAAGGAGGTATACAGAGATATAGGGAGGTATACAGAGATATAGGGAGGTATACAGTGGTATAAAATGTATATAGGGATATAAGGAGGTATACAGAGATGTAGGGAGGTATACAGTGATATAGGGAGGTACGCAGTGATATAAAGATGTATATAGGGATATAAGGAGGTATACAGAGATATAGGGAGGTATAAAGTGATATAGGGGGTGCAGGGAGGGAGATCAGTATGTGCATGACAATGTAGGTTGGGGAGGATGGGAGGAAAGTAGGTAATGAGGCTTATTCCCTGGTTGTTACAAGCTATTGCCTCAGATGTTTTTCCTAGGCAGGTGCAGCCACACTGAAATATCCTCATCCCACCTGAAAACGGCACAATGATCCGTACTGTGGGCGGTTCTTCACTCAGACCTGTGTTCAGTTTCATAAAAATTAAATTCATGCAGTACTATTGTAAATATTGTAGAACTCTGAAGTAAAGAGGGACCTTGCTGATGTACACAGGAGTAATATTCCTTGAAATAGATGCCTACTTTTTGCGAGACAAGTTGAATACAGAAACAGAAACACATCTCATATTGTCAGTCATTTCACAAATATTCTGTCCATTTGTCATGTCACTCATGTCGTCCCCCACGTGTGGAACAACGTTCCAATATCTGAACTATTTCATCAGAAGGTGAACTCTGACCTTTGCCTCCCGGTATAAGATATCTTAAAGCTGCTGATAAGATTTCAGAGACTGATTTAGGAAATGAGTAGCTGCTCCCTCCTTCCCTCGGTTTCTCCGTCTTTCGCTCGCATGTGATTGACAGGCCTGTGATTGACAGGCCATGTGATTGACAGGCATGTGTTGACAGGCAAGAAGCCAAGATTCACAGAACAAATCGTCAAATATGAGCTGGCGGCATCCTCACATCTATACTGTCTCATTCAGAGGCTGGCTCAGTCAACCAGAAACACATCTACCAAAGGCTGGACGAAAATGACTAATTACACCCAAATTACCGCCTTTCAAAACTTACCCAGAGCACCTTTTTCAAAGGGAGAACAAGCCAATCAATGCAGAACACATATTCTATTCACGATTTTATTAAATGATTTGTCTCGCTGGAAGAAAACCACCAGCTCGATGCCACATGAAACAAACGACACATGTTCGACACGTAGCGCTGTGGGCACCTTGAAGCCTGATTCCTCAACACGGTGGATTGATCTGTAACGAGTTGCTCTCCCAGCTCTAATGAGTGAATCCATAAGCAGCCTGGCTCCTTTATACCCAGCTAACATCAGGGGACCCACGGGCGAATGAAAGGGACTGTGGGGGTGTTCTGTTTCGATACACACACCCACCCACCCACCCACACACACATCAGCACCCACACATAAGCACTGACACTTATAAGCGAAAACTTTGTACTGAAATAAAATCACTTCATGAAGTAAACTTGCTGATTGGATCACACACGCACAAACAGGCGCACCCACACAAACTCACACGTAGGCACACACACATAAGCTCACGCAAACACACTTATGAACGCACACACACTTACAATCAAAAACTTTGTGCATAAAAGAAAATCACTTCATGAAGTTAACTTGCTGATTGGAACACACACACACACACACACACACACACACACACACACACACACACACACACACACACACACACACACTGCTTTTCAATACTGTCTGTGTTGGGAAAAATTGTTTTCGAGGGCCCACTTTTAATGTTGTCGTTATGGAAACCTTTTTCCCTTTCGTGCTGAAAACACATCACGTAATCTGCGATAAACCTTGTCCCTTTGTGTTGTGTTGAGCTGTGTAAGGGGCCCCGGGCCCTCCGTGTTATGCTGTGTTGTCCATAAGAGGCCCCTGGGCACCATAACAACAGTAGTAGCAGCGCATGCACAGCCGCTACAGGAAGACGGTCAAATAAGAGAGGGAGAAAATTGCTATTTAATAGGAGGCAATTGGCTGTCCCCCGCGCGCACAATGAAAAGGCGTCGAGCGTGGGCGACCGAGAGCCAGAGAGCCAGAGAGAGAGGGGGAGAGAGCGAGAGAGAGAGGGGGAGAGAGCCATAGAGAGAGGGGGAGAGAGAGCATGAGAGGGAGAGAGAGAGAGGGGGAGAGAGCCAGAGCAAGAGAGGAGAGATATAGAGAGAGAGAGAGAGAGAGAGAGAGAGAGAGAGAGGGAGTGCAAGCGTAGGAGAGTGACAGCAAGTGGTTTTGCTCAGTTTTTTTGCCTGTGTGTGTGCGTGTTTGTGAATGACTGTGCGTGTGTGTCTGTTTGTGTTTCTGAATGTGTGTGTGTGTGTGTGTGTGTGACTGAGTGTGTGTTCATCTGTGATTATGTGTGTGTGACTGAGTGTTTGCGTGTGCGTGTGTGGCTATGTGTCGGTGTGTGAATGAATGTGCGTTGGTGTGTCGGTCACAAACAGTGTGTGCGTGTGCGTGACTGAGTGTGTGTGTCCGTGGCACGTTGCTTTGTGCTGTGTGCGACTGAGGCAGCCGTGGCGTGGGAGTCGCCTGTAGGCCGTGTGGGACGGAGGACGGAGGTCTGGGTGGTGATGCTTCCCTGGGTTCCCCTCCCACACCCCCTCCCGCTGTTCACTGAAGCCTTTGCTTCCCTTCTTCTTCTCCTTAGGCTTCTGCTGGGTCTTCATCTGCCTCTTCTGCTTCTGTTTATCTCCTTCCTCTTCTTCTTCATTTGCTTCTTCATCTCCTTCTTCTTCTTCCGCTTCTGTTTTTCTCCCTCTTCTTTTTCTTCTTCTGCTTCTTCTCCATTTGCTTCTTCTTTTTCTTTATTTGCTTCTTCTCTCGCTTCATCTTCTAGTTCTCTCTCTTGTTCTTGTTGTTGTTGTTGTTGTTGTTGTTCTTCTTCTTCTTCTTCTTCTTCTTCTCCATCCACCTTCTCTCCCCCCCCTCCCCCGGTAATCCTGTGCCTCTGAAGCCCAGAGCCGCCACAGGGGTCACCTGTGAAGTGGCAATCACATGTGGGCTCCCTCAAGTGTATGATGGGCTCTTGGCGAGGGGCCACAAAGGCGGCAGCGGGCGGCGGCCGCCCCGGCGATGACCCGCTGTGATGCCGATGGTTTCAGCCTCTCTTCCCGGGCGCAACTCACGCCGTTTCATCTCGCGCCGAGCGGTGCGACGACAAAGGAACAGCAACACTCTGTTTCGCCCGGCACATATTTATCCCGATCGGTGAATTGGACACTTTTGCCGTGGTTTCCTGAAGGACGAGCCGGGGGGACGAGGGGGTTGAGTGTGTGTCCACTGAGCTTGTGTTGTCCACTGAGTCCTGGCCCTGGCTCCATTATAACTGCTCCCTCATCACAGCAGGGGCCTGCACTTCAAATACGGCCAGGGGATACTTATATTCATATATGCTATGTATATATAGATATGCATATATTTTTGCATCTCCGATTACTCTTTCTCTCTCTCTCTCTCTCTCCCTCTCTCTCTCTCTCTCTCTCTCTCTCTCGCTTTCTTTTTTTTCTCTCTCTCTCTCGCTTTCTCTTTTTTTTTTCTCTCTCTCACTTTCTTGCTTTCTCTTTTTCTCTCTTCCTCTTTTTCTCTTTCTGTTTTTTCTCTCTTTCTTCTCTCCCTCCCTCTCTCTCTCTTCCTCTTTATTTTTCCTCTCTCTCTCTCTCTCTCTCTCTCTCTCTCTCTCTCTCTCCCTCCTGCTATTTTTCATCTCTAATCTTTGAAATTGGCTCTGGCTCTCTCTCACTCCCTCACTCTCCCTCTCCCTCTCTCACCCCATTTGCTCAGCAAGGCAGTGAGGGGAGTCTGTCTTTGAAAGGAGAATTATAAGAGCGGAGCCGAGTCTCAGATCCCGCGGACGCTCACTGCTGCTGGCGTCCCAGCGCTCAATTAATCTCAGCGCTCCGCCGGTATAAAGCAACCGGTGAAGGACCCAGATCTACCCTCAGCCCCACACTCCCGAGAGAGAGAGAGGGAGAGGGAGGGAGGGAAGAGGGAGAGAAAGTGTGAGGTAGAGGGAGGGAGAGAAGAGAGAGAGGGAGAGAGGGAGAGAGAGGAAGGGAGAAGAGAGAGGGAGGGGGAGGGAGGGAAGAGGGAGAGAAAGTGTGAGGGAGAGGGAGGGAGAGAAGAGAGAGGGAGAGAGGGAGAGAGAGGAAGGGAGAAGAGAGAGGGAGGGGGAGAGGGAGTGACAGAGAGCGGGAGGGAGAAGAAATAGCGCGAGAGGGAGGGAGAAGAGAGAGAGGGAGAGAGAGAGCGTGAAAGAGGGGGGCTGCAGATTCGCAAGAGCGTCAACATTGCAAACTTCCCACCAGAGAGCTCCACGAGAGGATCTTTATTGCGGTTGCACGTCCGTCCAACTCCCCTGAACCAGTGTGGGGACCCCTGCTTTGTCCAGGACCAGATTCTCTGTCCTCCAGAAGAACTCAACCTGCCCAACCACAGTTTATTTCATTTAGCTTTTATTATTGTTGCTTTCTTTTCAAACCACCGTCGCTTTTTTGTTTTTTATTTTCGACCTGCCTCCCAAACCGTTGAGCCGTTGAAGCGGACATTTTGACAGGACTTCCAGATCACCAAGGACGATAAGAACACTGCCCCTGAGCGAGAGAGAGAGAGAGAGAGGGAGTCAGAGGGAGTCAGAGTCAACATGGGGGCGTTGATGGTCATCTTCTCCGTACAGCCAAAGCAGAAGAGTAAGCGAGCAGGTAGGCCAAAGTACAAGCCCCTGGGGTTGGGGTGTTGCTGTGTGTGTGTGTGTGTGTGTGTGTGTGTGTGTGTGTGTGTGTGTGTGTGTGTGTGTGTGTGTGTGTGTGTGTGTGTGTGTGTGTGTGTGTGTGTGTGTGTGTGTGTGTGTGGTTTAAACGTTATTCACGCTGTGGTTTTATAGATTACTCCCGAGCGTGATCTCGAACCGAGTGCTTTGTGTTGTTTCAAAGGGGGCGATGCACACATTTTATCTTGTCGTTTTTCCACCCTCGTAGTTCAATGAACAAATGAAATCACGATGAGTTATGGCATTGCCCGTGTGTGTTGTCTGTGTGTGTGGGTTTTGATGTGGATTGTGTATCATTTTCTCAGTTATTGGACGTACGCTTTAATTTCCAAAAGAAACTTCTTGAGAAACTTTCCAATGAACACCTGCTGCACCTCCAGCTCCAACCCCTATCTACCCCCCCCCTCCCCCCCATTCAGTGTCGGACCACCAGTCTATGAAATTGGCTTTGAAATCGGCTTCAATACCGCCGGAACAAAGCTGCGACGGTGACTGATTGCATTTTTCCATGGCTGCACTTCCAGCATTTATTTTTAACCGCTAGCGATCTAGTAAGCATTCGTGCTATGCTAAATGCTACGCTGTGTACCGGAACGTTTTCCGAGGGCAGCCGTGCTTCCCCTCAGCGGTCTACTCAGTGTTGTCATCACCCCCCCCCCAACCCCTCCGCCCCCCCAGCCCAACCCCCACACCCCCCCGCCCTCGCTGCCATTGTGTTTCCGCCGCAATGAAGAACTAAACAAGACAAAAATGTAATCCGTTTGTTATCGAGCACCGATTAAATATTCAAAGCGTCCGAATCAGCCGATGAGGGTTATATTAAGTGACGGGGGGGAGAGGGAGAAAGGAAATGGACGGCCTCGGTTGAAGTCGTGTTTCAAGCGGTAGCAGGGTTCGCGATGACGGTGGCCTGGATCCAGAATGGATGAGGGGGAGTCCAGGTAGCAGATCACAGGGTCGCCGCTGAGGTGCACAGCAAGCACATTCTCCAGGAGACCCAGAAAGGGAGAGACACTGGGTCAATCCCGAGCACGCACACAATTAAACACACACACACATGTACGCACACACACACACACACACACACACACACACACACACACACACACACACACACACACACACACACACACACACACACACACACACACACACACACACACACACATTCTAGTGTTGGCATTAAGATTCATAACACAGCGCTTGATATTAAAAAGACCAGGGATAAGTTGTTAAGCAACTCCCCTGGCTTTATAAAAGATTCAGCGCAAAACCCTGCGTTGTATACATCCGGTTGAAGCCTTGCTCATTTACCGAGTTCTCTGGGCACCGGGGGGATTTACACGCAGCTAGGAACCACGCAAGAGTAGGGTAGCACACGATGAATCACTGATCAGCATATTGTTGCAGAGAGACCCCCGTCTGCCACGACCGCAGAGTGCCACTCCACGGCCCACACTAATGCCTTCCATTAATTACCACGGGTGCATTCAGCGCCGTGACTCACTTGATGCTCCTTGTATAAAAACTCAAGCCCTGGCCCCTCTGTTCCACACTCCACAAAGCCGGCGGTCTCCTGTGGGGGCCCTCCTTCAAGCTGAACGGACGGAGTGCGTTTTACGAGCGTATGTTTAATTCACTGAGTCAGTGTTGTGTTGTTTATGTCGGTTGGTAAAAAGTGAATTATAAAAGGCGTTAGTTAAACCCGGGGTATCGCTGTGGTCTGTTTTTTACCTCTCTCCCTAATTGCTGCGTAGGAGTACGTTTAAGGTTATGCACGTACGGTGAAGTATAAGTACGGGTCTCCGTGGATCCGACGCCTGCGGGCAAAAACATCAACAAAAAAAAAACGAAAATCGTTTTAAAACAAAGATCTCTCGTTCGCTGCTTGCGTGCGCGTCCCTCCATCGCTCAAGCAAGAGCAGAGAAAAGCCTCCCTGTGATTCTGTTGCCCCGGGAGTCTCATCGTGATACTAAGCCATTAGTTCTCCTGATATTCCCCCGGCGCCACAGAGGAAGGGTGTGTGGTGGTGTGCGGTGGCCCGGTGTCAGCTTGGACCTTCTGGTGTTTACAGAGCGAGGGGGGGGGGGGGGGTTGTTAGGGAGGGGGGGGGGGGGGGGTACCACGGGTAGAGCAGATGTCATCCCTGTTTTCGGTGCGTTTGTCTTTTGGCAAACATATTGTTGGGCGGTTTCTCTTTTTTTCCTTCCATCCTGTTCCAACCAGGGGGGGTGGGGGGTGGGGGGTGGGGGGGAGGAAATCGAGGCGTGAGGCGAGAGCAGTGTTCAATCACGACCCCATTGGCTGAAAAACACGGCGTGAGGGACTTTGTTATGGCAACAGGTTGCCGTGGTAACACTCGGCCAAGATTTGTTTTTCCCCCCTTTGGGCAATTTCCTGAACAACGACCGGCACGAATCGATGCTGAAGGTGGAGGAAACCCTCTGTGAACATCTGTCTCTCTCCCGCCTCCACCTGACTGTCTCTCCCAGCTCCACCAACTGGTGAGGGTCTGTCTCTCTCCTACCCCCACCTGTCTCTCTCCTATCTCCACCTCTCTGTTGAGGGCCTGTCTCTCTCCTACCTCCACCTGTCTCTCTCCTATCTCCACCTCTCTGTTGAGGGTCTGTCTCTCTCCTACCTCCACCTGTCTCTCTCCTACCTCCACCTGTCTCTCTCCTATCTCCACCTCTCTGTTGAGGGTCTGTCTCTCTCCCACCTCCACCTCTCTCTCTCAGACCTCCACCTTTCTCTCTGACCTTCACCTGTCTCTCACCTACCTCCACCTCTCTGGTGAGGGTCTGTCTCTCTCCCACCTCCACCTTTCTGGGGGAGGACTGTCTCTCTCCACATCAACCTGTCTGTCTCTCTCCCACCTCCACCTGTCTCTCTCCCACCTCCACCTGTCTGTCTCCCTCCCACCTCCACCTGTCTCCCTCCCACCTCCACCTGTCTCCCTCCCAGCTCCACCTGTCTGTCTCTCTCCCAGCTCCACCTGTCTCTCTCCCACCTCCACCTGTCTGTCTCTCTCCCTACTCCACCTGTCTGTCTCTCTCCCACCTCCACCTGTCTCTCTCCCACCTCCACCTGTCTGTCTCTCTCCCTACTCCACCTGTCTGTCTCTCCCACCTCCACCTGTCTCTCTCCCACCTCCACCTGTCTGTCTCTCTCCCTACTCCACCTGTCTGTCTCTCTCCCACCTCCACCTGTCTCCCTCCCACCTCCACCTGTCTCTCTCCCACCTCCACCTGTCTCTCTCCCACCTCCACCTGTCTCTCTCCCAGCTCCACCTGCCTGGGGGGCTGGTGGTTCATGAGGGGCTGGGTGCTGGTGGTTCATGAGGGGCTGGGGGCTGGTGGTTCATGAGGGGCTGGGGGCTGGTGGTTCATGAGGGGCTGGGGGCTGGTGGTTCATGAGGGGCTGGGTGCTGGTGGTTCATGAGGGGCTGGGGGCTGGTGGTTCATGAGGGGCTGGGTGCTGGTGGTTCATGAGGGTCTGGGGGCTGGTGGTTCATGAGGGGCTGGGGGGCTGGTGGTTCATGAGGGTCTGGGGGCTGGTGGTTCATGAGGGGCTGGGGGGCTGGTGGTTCATGAGGGGCTGGGGGCTGGTGGTTCATGAGGGGCTGGGGGGCTGGTGGTTCATGAGGGGCTGGGGGCTGGTGGTTCATGAGGGGCTGGGTGCTGGTGGTTCATGAGGGGCTGGGGGCTGCTGGGCGGCTGAAGAGGCGGGAGAAGGAGGACACTCATGTGGATGCAGACCTGTGTTCACACAGAGCAGTCTGTGGGAAGATGAATGTGGTCTTTGGGGAGCAGAAACTGAGTCGTGGTTGATATCGATTGGTTGTGTATTTTCTTTTTCATTAGGCTTGCTTTGCAACAGAAGAGCCTTGAGGCAGGGCGAGCAGGATGAAAAAAACAAATACGCTTGTCATTGGAATACATTAATGCGATTAACATTTCTACTTTCTCTAAAACGGTAAAGCTTATATTGTGTTATCCATTGCAATATAAATGGAATATATGCGTTGTTGCGTGTCATTTTTACATTTGCTGGCTTTTGCTTCACAAAAGCAATACTTCCCAATGTTCAAGCTTTAATAAGTATGAAATGAAGGCTGTGTCTCAGATGAGCTGGTGAATATCGTTTGTATCGCTCAGAGTTGCCTGCGGATCACTACAGGGTCCACTAGAGGGCAGCAAAGTGTCACAAATTTGACAAACACCGAACCTCATGGGCTTCATTGGATGTCATAATCATAATCACCTCTTCGCAACACCGTGGATATGCAATTTGTGTTGAATTGATTCTTAAAGGAAAAAATGCCTCTAGGACAACAGTCTACACACAGAGTGTTCTCTTTGCGTGTTTGTTTCGGGAAGGTGATTTAGGTGATGAATCGTATAAATAATTAATTCATTGCATAAATTAACCCAATAAAACCTGATGTGATCAAAACACTAAACACAGTATGAACTGCATGTATCAAGTAATGGTATATTAATTTCAACCCGTTGATTCAAGTCAGAATATTCCACAGCACAAGTTCAATTAACTTTCCAGAACGGAAGCAATAACAATAAGAACAATTCAACGTTATAATTCACAATTGCATTACCCACTCACTGAGGAGAGAGAATGCACGTTCCGGTCACACGCGTCATTATCCACAACACAAACCAGGAAACCACAAGCTCATTACAGCGGGATCACATCCTGTATCCGATGCCAACCATTCCTGCTGCTGCTGAACACATACAGCTCTCTCCTTGAGCTGTGATCCAGACGTGTTGACCCAGAAAGAGGCAGATCAGAGCCAGTACACAGACTTCACACGGGCTGGTCTGCACCCCACACACCCCCCCCCCGCCTGTACACACAGGCTCTCAGACAACAAGCTTGGGTAGAAAATAGGCTTGCTGCCACGCTTCAGTACAGGGGATTGGGTAGGGAATGGGCCAACGTGATCCCTCTCATTCGCCAGGGATGGATGTGGAAGATGAGTCATCGTGCTCATCAAGAGGGCCCTGGGGTTTGACCTTCCTTCTGTCCCTCGTCTTCAAAGGAGCGTCCAATCAAGACGCAGCAGCCTCTCAGAGACGGCCACATTGTATCGAGCAGAGGACAGCGGGAAAGAACGAAGCGACCCTTGTCTCTCCCTCCCTCCTCCCTCTCTCCCCCATCCTCCCTCCCCCATCCTCCCTCCCCACATCGCCTTCCTCCCTCCCCCCTCCCTCCTTACTTCCCCCGTCCCTCCCTCCCTCCCTTCCTCATCAAAGACGCTCTCAGGAACACACTGGGAGCTCTTCACTGGGCCGCTCCGTCGACTGAGCACCTGAGCCCCCGGCAAGGTCGAAGCAAGCCAGGGCAAGCCTCTTCCAGCTGTTGCACAGCTTCTGGCCGTCACCACGGCAACCGGCCCTCCTCCGTGGGCAAATGTCGCTGAGTGATTCCATCTCTGTCCATGGACGGGTACAGTCAACTCTGCCTCTGTGCTGCTTTGAGTCAGAAAGCCACTTCATGTGGCTTGGATAAAGAAGTGGGGAAGAACGTGTGGTTGAGAGGAACAACAACATTCTACAAATTGATCTGCTTCTTCTGTTACCCATTAATGGAATAGTATCAACTGCCTAATGACGTTATTTTGCAATGAACCGTAATGCTTAGGAGACAATTGGCCATGAAGGCATCTCGTGGACATTGGACCAACAAAATGGTTAATGGATAGTTGGATTTCATACATTGGAATGGATTGGTGACGTTCAAAGTACTAAGTGAAGGAAGTGGAGAAAGTGATTTCCAGCACACACGACTTCTGCTTCTAAGAAGGCCCGCCCTGAAGACTGTTGATTGGTGCTGCAGGGCGGGGTATTTTTAAACTCTCAAAAGTTTCCACACAGTATTAACACAACCTGGGAGAATGTCTTCACTCTCTAGTGGAGCGAGAAAGACGGACATGAGATTCGAAGTGATGGATACAAAAAATAAAGTATAAAAGCTGGGGTGAAGTGGTCAAGACGAAAAGGGTGAACTCTCATACTTCAAACTTGAAATGAAGTTTGAAGTCAAAATGCTTTGATCTTCAATTTTCAACACACAAACACACACACACACCGGAGGTAACCAATAGAAGACAGTAGGGCACATAGGCGGTTTCCATGGTCACCGGCAATCTCAATGTTTTTTTGAAAAGATTGTCTTTTGGATTGTTGAGCGTTTCTACCCGTCTTTGCTCGTACTCAGAGTTGAGATCGTTTTTAATTGAAGTGATGAAGCCATGCAGATCAGAAGGGTGCTCTTTACTTGTTATACATTTTAAACCATTTGTCCGAGTCCCACGGCGATGCATCCAAGGCATCAGCTGTCGGCGCCCGGGACGTTGGCTCTGAGCTCTCCCTGGGTCGTGACTGCGCTTCCTGGCATTATCCTCCCCTGTTCTTCACGCTGACCCTCAGCGGGTCCTCTTCTCCTCTCCTCTACGTCCACACTGAGGTCCAAAGTGGCGCCTGCGCTCTGATATCACCACCCTCTCATCTCATCCACTCCTCCACTCCCGCCATTCCTCAACCTTGCCACTCCACCTCCTCTCCCTCCACCTCACACACTCCCAAGCACCTTTTCTTGCTTCCCTCTCTCTCCCTCTCTCTCTCTCTCTCTCCCGTCCGCTGGAGACACAGGAGGGAGGAGGTAGAGAAGGTGTTTCGATGGCCTGCCTAAGGTGTAGCAAGATAGCGAGCAACGGCGAGCGTGTTTAGCTTCATAGCGTGTTTCGGTCATGGACGCGGGGGCCGGTGTTTGACCCAGCGTTCCCCCCCCCCGGTGACCCCCTCGGACGGTCAAGTATGTACCTGGAGGGGCTGGAGATGATAGGCGTGCTTGTGGTGGTGGTGGTCTTCGTCAAGGTGCTGGAGCACTTTGGATGGCTGGGAGCTGGCTATGATGGTAAGGAAAGAAGTGAAGTTGTTAGGAGTGTAATCTTTCGATCAGACGCTGTTAAATTTGCACGCAGGCCATGCAGACGCACTTATTGATACAGTTTGAAGAAATTGTATTTATGAATATAAAATTGCCTTTCACGAAATGTTGTCACGTAGCCTCACCTTACCGAATGCTACAAATATGGTTTTGTTTTCATTTTCATTTAATTCACTGACGGTCATTGACGATATTGTTTACTTGAACACCACTTGTGTGTTGATTGGGTTTTCTATAGATGTTCCGGGAGGGACAAACCTGGGTGGAAAAATGTATTATATTTCCCTTATGACTCTTGTTCCTTGTCAGAATTATTCTGGGACACAAGGAGCCTCAGGTATTGTGTGGAGGGGACACACCTGTCCCTCCCACCACGTGTTGGCTCGTTAAAGTGTTAGTTAGTATGTCTCTCTGGACAGTGTTTCGACACATGGCTCCATCATGGTTTCTATTCTAGTTCGTCACTTCTCTGCAGATACACCCACTACAACGCGCTGAACTTCACACGCACACATTCACAGTCCTCTTCGAAGCCTCTCTTTCTATGTTAGCACCCAGCGCTGCAATCGGAAACCAACAGCAATTAGCATTCCCTTTCTTTGCTGTTATTTGTTTCATCATTTACTGCAGTATTTTTTTATCTTTTTCCTTGCAAAACAAACTCAAAAGATACATTGTTGTTTTTCGGCCTCCCAATTTGTAAGGCTTGATTCTGCAGGGTCAAGACAAACAGTCCATTACAATCACTCGCGGTCTGATTAGAAGTGAAGTGCACTTTGATGGGGAAATAAGGGGGTTTCTTTCTAACTACTTCCCTTGTTGAGCAGCGGACCCATTAGGGAGGCTTTGACCAGGCACGAGGGCCCAATCATGGCTCGGTTGGGATGAGGTAGAGCCCGGCTGTTGCTGTGTTACATCAAGGGTCTGCTCACAAGCACACGACCACGGAGGAACACCCAGGGGCGGAGGGGTTTTCTAATGCGAATTGTGCGATTCTGCTTGTTGTTTGTGCCTATAAGGACACACATCGGTTGGTAAAATGAGCTATACCAAAGCTCATAAATCACAGCGAGTCTCTCTCTCTCTCTCTCTCTCTCTCTCTCTCTCTCTCTCTCTCTCTCTCTCTCTCTCTCTCTCTCTCTCTCTCTTCCTTTCTCTCTCTCTCTCTCTCTCTCTCTCTTCCTTTTCTCTCTCTCTCTTCTTTCTCTCTATTTTTCTCTCTCTCTTTCTCTCGCTCTCTTCTTTCTCTCTCTCTCTATCTCTCTTCTTTCTCTCTCTATCTCTATCTCTTCCCTTTCTCTCTCTCTCTATCTCTCTTCTTTCTCTCTCCCTCCTTTGTTCCTGGTGACAGCGACGTGATAGGATCACACCTCGCTCCATCACCAGGTGTGATGGCTGACAGGAGGAGGGGCCTCTGTCATGTCTGACGGCAGGGGCCCGTGTCTGTAGTCATCAGGGGGGTCTTTGTATCGGGGCCGGGGGGAGAGGAGGTCAGGCCATCACACAAGCAAATTTAGATTGAACAGGATTGATTCTTTGTTTAGGACGGCCCGGCTTTGTGTGAGGGAGGAACTGTTTTGTGGGGGCTTTGAAGGTGAGCGGGGACCTGCCTTTAGATGCCACCTTCTTTTGTTAAGGTGTGTTGGATTAAAACACAATTATTATCTTCTTCATTACCTTTATAACCCTGATTCCGTTTCTGCTCCACAAAGACCACATTTGTCTTTTAATACACAATTTTGCACCTTTTTTTATTCATAAATTTTCCTCTACAAATTAACTAAATGTTTCTGAAATGGATATAATCGAGTACAATGGTAGATGTGATGAATGATAATCGTGCATTCCTCTGAACATCAAATGTGAAATAGTCCATATCTGACGAATAATTTACATGGATGTTATTTTCTTAAGGATCATCTATCATCCGTCTGTGAATCCATCTGTTCAGCTCAGAGCACCATGTACTCTCAACATTGCTCACTTAACTGGCTTTTTGCCATAATTCTGTCCCTCCTAACAACACTGGTCTTATTTCATGTCCTTATATAAAAGGTGATGTTATTGTATTAGTATTATGACGGATTATGTGGTTGTTTGTTATTGTGGTAAATTGACAAAAGGTGAAACATTTAACAGAACAGGCAAAATTATTTCACAATCAATGGCTCTCATGCAAACACACAGTCACACACACACACACACACACACACACGCGCGCGCACAACCGCATGCACACAAAGTCACAACATTTTTTAAATACACAGAAACAAAGTCAAACAACAGATTTAAGAAAACCTCCGATACCTTTCTCTACCAGCAGAGGGTGCTAGAGGCTGAATGAGGAACCAGTCCCTTTACGTGGCAATGGCCTTGATGGATGATAAAGGAGGATCTAGTCCCCAGCTGTGCTGGGACTCTTATTTCCCCACCGTACAAAAGAAGGGATGATATGGAATTGCTTTTTGAGCATATCTTGCTTTAATAGCAAACAAAACGGGGAAACTAGCTGCGGGTAAAACTCAGATGTGATGGACTGAGGTCCCTCAGGATTTGAGGGGATGGGAACGAAACATGCCAGCCTTTTGTAGTTTGGCTCATCGTGAGTTTGGTGTTTATGAGGGGCAGTGGAAATGCCTGGATGTTATTGTTAACTTCATCACAATGACATTGTTCACCTGGAGAGGAAGTTGATTCGATTGTTTCCTTCACCCTTGGCAAACTGAATTTAATTGTTGAATAGTGTGGCTCTGGGAAGGGGAAAACAAGATTACAAAAACTCTATTTAATTTATTGCATAATA
The DNA here is from genome assembly GCF_026213295.1 of Gadus chalcogrammus. Lineage (NCBI taxonomy): Eukaryota > Metazoa > Chordata > Actinopteri > Gadiformes > Gadidae > Gadus > Gadus chalcogrammus. The sequence goes on along the minus strand of NC_079428.1, from coordinate 2,471,749 downwards.
ATAATGTATTTATACTTTCCTCCCACGTATTTCACGTTTACCTAAACTCATTCTGATGTTTTTGGAGCGAACATTTGACCAGGATGAGGTAACATGCTCCTCATACAAAGTGATCCATCTTCTCAAACTATATTATCCTTAGCATGAATGCATTGCCGTGTTCTTTTGGAAAAAAGTCTGCCGAATCAGGATCGCTTTAACTCACTTTATTTGGTAATGTTTTTGACTAGTCTCTATGAAGCAAAAGGAGGGGAATTGTATGAGCACGCGTGGAGATACGCTTAGTAGGGCATCTGAAGGATGCGTTACCTGGAGCATTCTAGCCCCCTGGGCTATGTGTTGGGACTTATCTACTGGGCAGGCGTGGACTCAGTTATGTGCTCTGATTGGCTAAGCATGGTGCTGAACTCCCGCCCCCCTGGATACCCGTATGTGTCTTTATGCTGTCCCTTGCGGCTATGTGTTGGCATTGCAACTTTGTTTGTGGCTATGTGCGGGAATTACACTTGTTCTTGTGGCCTTGAGCGTCTGGGTCTCTCGAACTTCTTGACTGCTCGTATCTCTAGAATTGACACATGATGAATGGCCTCCTTTATGAGCTGGACGCCTCCATAGGCTCCGGATCCCTCCTTAGCGTGAGAAAGAAGCCTCTTTTAATTGGCAAGGGCATATGTGGCCTTGGTATGAATGTGTGAATTATGGTACAACATTGACAAACCCTCTTGGTCGCTTAATCTCTACATATAAACAACATACATGTTTAACATACACGGTAGGTACACAATATCATTCCTTGGCTTCCTTGAACGTAACCTAACTGCCGCCTAATTTATTACAGTGGCAGATAATTGCAACGCGGCCTCAGGCACGCCCGGGGACGCCACTATTGTCACGGCGACCACGGGGTCCATTACGCTGAGCGCTGGTAATCGTTAATTGCATTGGCTCTTAGTCTTACCGCCTCATCAATCATGCTAGCTGTGAAAGCTGGTACCTGTCAATTTTATTTATTTATTAGTTTTTCGTCCATGTATGCTCTGCTTTAATTTGTATCAGGCACTCTCCAGGGACAGCTTCAGCCACTAAGCGGACGGATGCCTCTTAGTGTGTTTTCAGGACCCCCCCCTGAGCTACTCCAAAGTAAAAGCGCGCTATGATTGCTGCGGAGTGTTCTTGACAGCCATGTATGCAATATGCAGAGACATCACCGTCGTTTAGGTATGTGTTATTAAAGGATGAACGATAGAACGTATCAATCTATCTTCTAATGAATATCCACGCGCAGCCACAAATCAACATCTGATGAATAATAATACATTTGACTTATATAGCGCTTTTCTAAATGATCAAAGAAGCTGTACAGAGTGCACGCAAAAAATATATATTTGAATAAGAACGTATATTAGTATTAAGATAAATAAGGAAGGGGAGAGAAGGAAAGGAGGTTATTGGGAGAAAGCGATCTTAAAAAGGTGGGTTTTGAGGGCCTGTTTGAATGAAGGGAGGGTGTTGGCCTGTCGGGTGTGGTTGGGGAGTGAGTTCCAGAGGGAGGGTGTGGCGACTCAGAAGGCCAGGTCCCCAGGTCCGATCTGATTGTCGTATACGCACTGTAAAGCCCGGACCAGACGGGTCACTGCTCCGACGTGAAACTAGGAGTTCATCATTGTCTGAGCGGGAAGAGAAACAGGCACCAGCTGGTTACCACCCGGCCCCCAGAGTCGTCTCAGGCCTCTGTGAGGGTGTCTGGGGTGTCCGTTGTCTCAGGACAAACTCCTCAAGTCTGTGCGAGCCGGCCAAAACGGCAGCTTGTGAAGTCGATCCGTCAATGAGAAATTGATTAGCAGTTGGATGAGGCCAGACGCCTGGCATCACTTTGGGGGCGCTGGGGACGGGGGTGTACCACACTGCCTGTCAGCCTCAATTTGCCTCCGGTCTCCTTTTGAGGTACTACAGATCCAAGAGCTGCTGTTGTTTGAGATTCAAATCACGTCGCGTCAATGGGGGGGGGGGGTTACGGGCAAAGTTAGTTTCACTCTTTGGCACAAGGAACCTTTCTGTCCACAGCGTCCCCGTTGACGGCTGTCACATTCAGTCCTTCGCAAGCCGGCGTTGTATTACCTTCCAGGTGCGACATGAAATGAAATGGAATTGCTTTAAAAAAACAAAAAGCGAGGTGAATATTCATTAAGACTTTAGCTGTGTAAAGTCCGTGTCTATTGCTGTCTCTCAGAACTACCGAGCGCGACCGGAATGAGGAATGACTTTGGAGATGTCTTTCCTTGCTTGTGCCCTGCTGTTCTCGTCTCGTGTCCCCCCTCCCAGAGAGTCCTTGTGGGGTCCTGGGACATGATTTAGATGTACTCGCGGATGAATGTCTATCAGTCTCGCTCGCTGCTCTCTGGGAGTGTTCCTGGCCTCTGCCGTCCTCACTAACTCATCTTTTATTGCGTCATGATGTTGGTTTTCTATAGGAGCTTATGGAGGTGTGAACAGACATCCTTGGCTCCAAAAAGAACATGATAAAGGAGGTTATTGTACAGCTAGTAGTGAAATATGCTAGGGACTTACCTGCGCAGTTTAGAATTGTTGCCTGCAGATTTAAAGACGTTGTGTGTACGTTAAATCGCATTTTCTAAAGGAATGAAAGTCAAAATAACATCAGGACTCATATATTATGCTCAACTTCAAGGTGTCTATACTAACTTGACAATATTCCATACTCAATATTCAAGGACAGCCTGCAATATGTGACAGAAAACCAACTAATTGAAGGTGGGTTAAATGAGGGATTTAGAATTGATAATAAGCAGTAATTTAATGCTTTTATGTTGTATGTCGTGTGTATCGGTTTTATGTATAGCCCTTAACAAGACAATATTCCATCTTCAGAACAACGTCAAATGGCTTGGAGGGTGTCCCACCTCGGTAATGTGACTCATTTCAAGAGGGTAATGAGCACTGATTGGCATGTGATCCAATCAAATCACAAAGCATTATGATTGGAAGACATTATACATTGCTCTAATTTAGTTCCATTCATGTAAAAATATTACTGACACTTTGTAGAACCCTAGTGTGTGTGGATGACGGCTGGTTGAAGCAGCCTCACCTGGCCTGAGTCTGATGGGACTGGTCGAGGCTGCACACCTGTTGTGCGTTGAGTAATGGCAGGGGAGCACCCTTGCCATGTTTAGTAACTATAACTTTATTAAAAAAAACTAGGAGCCCAAAATAAAGAGGAGGAGCCCAAAATAAGTTTGGCAGCCACCGAGGTGGCGTGTGATATTATCTTTTGCTGCACATACATTTCAGATAATATGCTTTTCTCCTATAGTCCTATCTGCTGTAATCCATATGCGGTCTCCGGGTTTTATAAGACAAACAGATGCTCTTCCCTCGTTTCTCTGCTGCCACCGCACTGACGATTGCGTCAGTACAGACGGCTACAGCCATTGATTTCCCATCAGCGTTCATCACACGCTATTGAAATATGCTCGTCGTAGCTCATGCTCCTGGACAGCGGCTCCAGACAGCACTGATCCGCCCCGTCTGCTAATGCCTCCTCTCCTTTCATTTTCACAACGCATGCAGTTTATGTTTTTCAGCGATATTCTGGTTGTTTTGTAGTTGTAATGGATGTTAAGACCGGGATTCAGAAATATAAATACGATCTTTCTGAAAGGGGCCCGCAATCCTTTGTCGTCTCTCGATTTAATTTTCTCTCTCTCTCTCTCTCTCTCTCTCTCTCTCTCTCTCTCTCTCTCTCTCTCTCTCTCTCTCTCTCTCTCTCTCTCTTCCTTTTCTCTCTCTCTCTTTCCCTGTGTCTCTCTTCCTTTTCTCTCTCTTCTTTTTCTCTCTCGCTCTCTCTCTCTCTCTCTCTCTCTCTCTCTCTCTCTCTCTCTCTCTCTCCCTCCCTTGCTCTTTCTGTCTCGCTCTCTCTCTCTCTCCCTGGCTCTTTCTCCTTGTCTCTTGCACTCTCTTGTCTCTCACTATCTCTCTATTTCTTTCTCTCTGTCTTTCTTTCTTTCTTTCTCTCTTTGCCTCTCTCTCTCTCTCTCTCTCTCTCTCTCTCTCTCTCTCTCTCTCTCCCTCTCTCTCTCTCTCTCTGCCTCCCTCTCTGTCTCTGTCTCTATATCTCTCTGTCTCTATATCTATCTGTCTCTCTATCTCTGTCTGTCTCTCTATATGTAAATATGATTTGAATGGGTTTGCCACTCGGTTTACAATGCCAGAGCCGTAGAATCGGGACATGATATCAATGCTATCAGCCCCCTCCATATTCCCCTTTGCTTTGAGACATGTTGCCGACCAGCCAAAAGATTCATCTATCTTTTCTTTCTTTCTACATTTTGGACGATCAAAAGGATTTCCTCCCTGTTTGGTTGCTGTTATTGCGTTTAGTTTTACTACTAGAGGTTAGATATGTTGTTCAGCTGTAAATTAGATTGACATTTTGGGTTGATATTTAACTGTGAGGTTGTACACATTTTTGACCTGGTTCTTGTGGGAATTGTAATATTCACATACTGCGAGACGAAAGGTTTTTGGTATGAGGAAGAAAAACCGATTACCGGACTAAACAGAGGGATTATAATCCTGTGCAGACTGAAATTCAGTTTATCAGTAGATAGGTGTGTGTGTGTGTGTGTGTGTGTGTGTGTGTGTGTGTGTGTGTGTGTGTGTGTGTGTGTGTGTGTGTGTGTGTGTGTGTTACTCTCCTAAACACACCCCTCTTCCGCACTTATTGTACGTTGTAAAAGCAGACCTAATTGGCACGGAGTCGGACGAGGTATCTGAACATGAAGTGTGCATATTTACGCGTGAATGTGTGTGCACAAAGAAGTCAGATTGTGTGTGTCTGTGTTTATGTATGTGTGTGTGCGTGTGTGTGTGTCCCTCAGTGTACAAACTGTAAGTGTTGCCCCCCCCCCCCCACCATGCCTGATTGCACTGCCTCTTCACGGGAGGTGCCCTGCAGTCTCACGGTTCATCGCTGCCTCCCCGTCCACAGACACGCTGTCTTCCTGTGTTTGGGAAGATGACAAGCTCATTGGATCGGCCCGTCCGCGAGTGACAAAAGCGCCCGCACCGACGTTGTTGTCTTCACATGCCTCAGTAAGCAGACCCCCACACCCCCCTTCTCGTTGTCCCGAAGCCAGGTGTAAACTACGCAAATCACTCAGCGTTAGATTCTACGTTTGTTTTATTTTTTTCTGCCCCTGAATGTTGTTGGCATGGCTTTGATTGATGATGTGTCGCAAGATCACCAAATGGCCGCCCCGGGCTCTTGTAACGCTCACACACGAATGCACACGCGCATGTACACACACACGCCATCACGTTCAAACGCACACACAAACACACACACACACACACACGCACACGCACACGCACACACCCTTGACCATCCTCAAGAATCACTGCAGCTGTAACATTTAATGAGGAGTCTGTTTGATAAACTCGCTTTTGCATAGCAATAACAGTGAAAAACGTGCCCCCAACTTTATTGGCAACAGCTTGCAGATGATTCTGCTGTAAAGTCCCGTCCGCCCTTTGCTGAACAGGAATTGGTTCTGTAGTCGCTTTGTGTTGTCGTTCCTCTGTGACTGCTTCACTCTGCTCTGTCACGGGCCGAATGGATACCTCTGCCTTCGTCACTTATTGTTTCCTCTGGGTGCTGAGGAGCGATAAGACTCCACACACGCATATATCGAACACACACACACACACACACACACACACACACACACACACACACACACACACACACACACACACACACACACACAGCACATCTCGTGCGACGAGACAGGCAGACCACTGGCCTTGAGGAAGAGATAAAAACATACCGAATCGTTACCCAAAATCAGTCTCCTGGTCTCTGAAGGCGTATGAACGGCGGTTGAACGATCCTCGGTTTGTCACTCAGGCTTTAAGGAAGCCTTCACCCTGATAAGCAGTTATGAATGGAACATAGAGTCATGGCGAGCATCGATAGAGCTTGACATTTCAGACATGCTGCCCCTGGTGTCTACGATGCCCTCCGTCCCTCCCCGTGTCATAAGCTCAGGCCCTGGGAGAGACTTTGTTGGACAGAGATAGCTAGTATGGATGGAGCTTCCAACAAGTGATGTGGCCTTGTATTTTTTTTGTTTTTTTTTGGTTTTGGTCAATCCAATATGCAAGTAATGTCTCGTACGATGTGTGAATTGCTTGTCCGGTTACCGTGGAAACATGCTAGATAGATCAATCCTACCCAACGCTAAATCCCAACCGTGCTGATTAGGTTACGGTCTGCAGTATTCAATATATGGCCTTAAGCGTATATGTTTAGCACTTAAAATGTGTTTTTTATTTGAACATAAGCCCAAACTCCACCAATGTAGTGAATTAAAATATTAAGAAGCGTCACACATCTCAGACTCAAACCAAACAACCAAAGAAGACCACGAGCGGTGAATTAAGCAATCTGTCAAAGTCAGGCGTTAGACTTGGCACGTATTGCGTATTTCTCAAGTCTCGGGGAAAGTATTTGGTGGCCTGTCAGTGTTGAGCTGACAGCAGAGATGTTTCTCGACCAATCCTGCCATAGCCTCTCCAGTTGTGTTCATTAAGCAGGGTTTTACGTGTGCGGGTTTACCCCAAGGTATAAAGTATATCCCCTAGCCTAGCTAGTTGCGGTGGGGTTGAATAATCGTGGTTTCTGCTCCTCTTTCTCCAGTGTCCGCCTCGTTGCGACCCTGCGGCCACATAGTTCAGCGGTTGGTTATAGTTCACCCATTATCTCAGAGTACCTCATGTCAATCAGGTACTCTGATGGCGACCGGGGTTTATTGCTTATTAATCACTGGGCGTGGCGGCAAGCGCCTTGAAAGCCAAGGCATCACAGAGCCAGAGCCTTGTCTCTGGGGGGGGTTGCTTATCAAAGGCTTGTTGTGTGTGTGGGGGGGGGGGGGGGGGGTGCCTTACCTCAGACCAGCGTGGCATTAGATGTACGGTCTGTCTGTAAGGAACAAACACTCCCTAAGATTGCGTTCCATGGTTTAATGGGGACGCCACAAACAGGAGTCTTCATTATTATTATTATGATTATTAGGTTCTTGGAGGTATTTGTTCTTAGTTTGTGTGTGTGTGTGTGTGTGTGTGTGTGTGTGTGTGTGTGTGTGTGTGTGTGTGTGTGTGTGTGTGTGTGTGTGTGTGTGTGTGTGTGTGTGTGTGTGTGTGTGTGTGTGTGTGTGTCTCTCTGTGTGTGTGTGTGTGTGTGTGTGTGTGTCTGTGAGTGTGTGTGACCAAGACTCAGAAGTGTGAATTCATTTATCGATTGACTCGTCACTCGCCTTGCAAACACTAAACTTCTTCAAAAATCCAGAATAGAGGCGTTTTTATCTTATGTTGTATGGCCATAAAACGCAAACACAGGAGCCTGCTCGAGCTGTGTGTCGTGAAAAACACAAGGTTTTGGTGACGCTTGAAAACTCACTCTAATGAGGAACCGTGTGATACGTTTTAAATTGTTTCATTTCCTTATAACACAAAACTGGAAACATGCTTTGGGTTCTAAGTGGGATGTATGACAGCTATTGTCGCGCTCTAAACAATGATATGCCTCAGAAGAGGGCTCTTTTTCTGCACAACCAGTCAAGCGGTGATGTGATTTTTTTGAGGACTTTGACACAAAATCAAGGCAGGCAATCCCCGGTATTTGCATACATAGTAGAAAACACAGGAACACAAACATCCGAGCAGCTCATCTCCTCTCATCGCCACGTAGAAACAAACGTGTCCCTGGCTGTAACTTATCACGCTCCTCACTCATACTCGTATCTTCATTCTTCTTTTATTAGTAAGGCTTAATGGGGAGAGGACTTGTTGTTTGTTAAAAGCTTCACCTTCTTCAGAAGTGGCAGGAAATAACGGTTTTGTTTTTTCGCATGTTCTTCACAGTCCATGAAGTGTTATGGGGACATAATGGATTCAACCGTTATTTTTCCGATGCAACATGGCCATTCATGTCCTGATGAAAACACAATAATCATCTTCTTCCTGTTTAATCAAGAGAAACATGATTGCTATTGAGCCGTCTGTCGTGGTCAAATTGACACATCGCTGAGGCCTAATAATAGTTAGGTATAATGTTTTTATTCCTCCAAATTCATTGAACATTAACAGATTATTTCTGTATGGAAGAAAGAAGTGTCAATTTTTTCAGGAGCCCGCTTTTTTTTACATAGATTAATAATGTATACAATAATTTCCCCTGAGTCTAATCGACAAACCGACGAGCAATGACAATAATAATCAGGTTATACCTCACATGTCCACCAGATGGCGGTATCGTCACCCATCGTATTCAGTATATATATATTCATGGGCTACCTGCTCTAAAGGAACTTATATGTTTGGATGTAATGAACTAGATCAATACTATTACTATACGATCATGTCACTCAGGACTAACAAGCTTTCATGAGAGCATTTTAATAATTTGGTAGTTATTCAAGGCCTTTCTATTCTGATATTCATGGGGTTTCCATTACGCCTGAAAATAGTTGATGGAGTTAATAATTGCCGTTCTGTGAAGATGAAGTCATTATTTGTTTTCGCCAGCGAGGAACTCGAAACTATTGATCTCTAATCAGCGTAATGGATTTCTGTGCGAATAGAGAGCAAACACACCCCACTCATGATCATTGTGAAAGCCTAATGATGGTTTAATAGGTCATCATCTCGCCTTCAAATGGGCTTCAAACAACTGTAGCACACACATACACAATATCAATACATTCATTTTATGCACACATGGAAGTATGAATAAGTGTAAGGATTGAAGCGTATGCGTTTGTGTGTGTGTGTGTGCGTGTGTGTATGCGTGTGTGTGTGTGTGTGTGTGTGTATGTACGCGTGTGTTTGCGTGTGCCTTCCAAACTCGCTCCGAGCTTGTGCGTCCTTCATGTCCCACACCCCTCCTTCTCTTCTCCTATCTCCTCCCTCTTTCTGCTCTCTCTCCCCTCCCCTCCATCCCTCTCTCTCTCTCTCTCTCTCTCTCTCTCTCCCCTCCCCTCCCTCTCTCTCTCTCTCTCTCCCCTCCCCTCCCCTCCCTCTCTCTCTCTCCCCTCCCCTCCCTCCATCCCTCTATCTCTCTCTCTCTCTCCCTCCCCTGCCCTCCTTCTCTCTCTCTCTCTCTCCCCTCCCCTCCCTCTCTCTCTCTCTCTCTCCCCTCCCTCTCTCTCTCCCCTCCCCTCTATCTCTCTCTCTCTCTCTCTCTCTCTCTCTCCCCCTCCATCTCTCTCCCCGCCCCTCCCTCTCTCTCTCTCTCCCCTCCCTCTCTCCTCTCTCTCTCTCCCCTCCCCTCCTCTTTAAACTGCGTGGAGTGAGGAGGGAGTGGGACCGAGCGAGGGGAGCAGAGACTGTCAGAGTCACGGGAGCGTTAGGAACCTCACACACAGAAGGGGCCCTCTCCGTCCTTCTCTCCTTCTCGTCCTCCTTCTACGTCCGTGTTCTGCGTCGGCTTTTCGCGTCTCTTCGTACCGACGACTGACCCCCCCCCCCCCCCCCCCTGCCCCCCGAAGGAACACGGAGGAGCCGGCGTCCGACCCCCACCCCTCCAGAACTTCTGCGCTCCTTTCTCGTTTCTTCTCCTGCTTGGCGGCCTTAGAGCAATCCTCCGCCGACCTCACCTGGGACTTCAACCCTCCGACCGCTGAGTTCCGCACGGCTCCACCTCCTCCTCCTCCTCCTCCTCCACCTCCATCCCCACCTCCTCCTCCTCCACCCCCACCTCCTCCTCCTTCTCCTCCTCCCCCCACCTCCTCCTCTTCCTCCTCCTCCACCTCCACCCCCACCTCCTCCTCCTCCACCTCCTCCTCCTCCTCCACCCCCACCACCACCTCCTCCTCCTCCTCTTCCCCCACCTCCTCCTCTTCCTCCTCCTCCTCCTCCTTCTCCGGGGTTGACCCTGGCTGTGACTCCCTCCGCCCTCCGCCCCTCTCGCCGGGTGACCCCCCTCTCCCCCCGGCCCCCCCGGGCTCAGACTGGAGGACGGGCGCGGGCGGGACCCGCGGCGGCAGGCGGAGGGCCCGGGGGCGCTTGAGGGGGCGTCGTCCTCGTCGTCGTGGAGACGGAGCAGGCGGGCAACTGGAGTAGGGAGGCGGCGACGGGGACGGAGGAGGCCGGGTCGGGCGCCGGCGGCGGCGGTGGCGGTGGCGGCGGGGGGTCGGGGTGGGGGTATGGCGGTGGGCTGGCGGACACCGCGGGGGGAGGCGGAGGAGGAGGTGGAGGAGGTGGAGGAGGAGGTGAAGGGGTTCTGACGGCGGTGTGGGAGACGGAGGGCTTGCAGACGGTGGGCATCGTGGTGCTGGTCTGCGCCTCCATCAAGCTGCTGCACCTCCTCGGGATCATCGACTTCTCCGAGGGTAAGGAGGTGGAGGAGGAGGTGGGGGGAGGTGGTGGAGGTGGAGGAGGAGGTGGGGGGAGGTGGAGGAGTAGGGGCTGGAGGTAGAGGTGGTGGTGATGAGGGTGGTGGAGGAGGAGTAGGGGTTGGTAGAGGAGGTGGGGGTGGAGGAGGAGTAGGGGCTGGAGGTAGAGGTGGTGGTGGTGAGGGTGGTGGAGGTGGAGGTGGGGGAGGTGGAGGAGGGGAGATGGACAAATGAGTTGATGGTGAGCCAGAGAGAGCAAGGGTTGATGAGATGTTGACACACTAAATGGATTGAGAGAGAGAGAGAGAGAGAGAGAGAGAGCGAGCTACGTTGAGGGCATCGTGGGGCGTGGATGTGTGTTTTGTGTGTGCGTGCTGAAGCGAGGCAATGTGAACTCGGGAGCACCATCACTAGCTCTCAGGTTGAGACGAGAAGCAGAGATGGAGTTTGAGCAGCAGAACTGTTCTTGTTTGTGTTTTGCTCCCCTTGTCTTGATTCTGAGTGTTTGTTTTTGTCTGCGGTCACTTCCAATCATCTGGGTTACATCAGGTTTCCAGTCCCTCAAAAGCGCACCCCTTTCTGTGTGTGTGTGTGTGTGTGTGTGTGTGTGTGTGTGTGTGTGTGTGTGTGTGTGTGTGTGTGTGTGTGTGTGTGTGTGTGTGTGTGTGTGTGTGTGTGTGTGTTGGACATGTGTGTGTGTGTGTGTGTATTTGTTTATTCGATGTGTGTGTTCGATATGTGTGTGTGTTTGATACGTGTGTGTTCGAAATGTGTATGTGTGTGTGTTCGATATGTGTGTGTTTGTTCGATATCTGTGTGTGTGTGTGTGTGTGTGAGAGAAGGGTAAATTGACCACATCTGTCCCCCGCAGCTCAGTGAGGGGGGGCACCACTCTGGGCAGATACACACCACTACACAATACTACACACTACTACACACTTCTACACACTACTACAGACTACGACACACACTCTCATTAACTAAAGCAGCAAAGTAAGCAGTTCGGCTCCAAACGCCGTCTGCACCGACACACAGACGATGTTTGCTAAACGCGCCTCGTCACCTAATTGAGCCGTACACACGCCGTCCCTAAACGCCTTGATAGTCCTCCTCTAGAAGAGGCGGGGAGGGGGTGTGAAGTGATGTATTACCGTGTGAGTAGAAGCCGTTGAAATGGAAACGCTGACCTGACCCAAAAGGAGAATTATTTAGACGGCGCCGGCGGGGGGGTTGTGAACGTCTCTGGCTCTGGATCACACTGTTTCTGCTTCTTTAATATCCGCTCCGAAATGAGCCACACACACATGGAGTACAAGCCCACGCACACACACACACACACACACACACATGAAGTAAACACACGCACACACGCGAAGTATACACACACACCCACACCTACACGCACTCACACATACACACACACACACACACATGAAGTAAACACACACACATACACACACAAACACACACAAATGAAACACACACACACACACACACACACGAAACACACACTCACACTCACACTCACACTCACACTCCGCTCCGCTGAACCTGACTTTGAGAACGCCAGCTGCTGTCATTATATTGATCCGTTGCCACGGCACCACGACTGGGACATCAAGGCGGCCGGGGACGGAGTCAAGCGCTCCCGTCGCCGTGGGTTACGCACGCTGTGCGCCGTGGTTGCGCGCGTCTATGGCTGACGAGTGTCGTTGGGAGAGGGGCGGCCTTTGTCTTTGACAGAAAGCAGTCTTTGTACTGAAGCAGTAAGCAGCAAATGGTTTGGATCTTAATGTGATAAATGACTGATTTAATGAGTTTGTGAAGCGATTAAACCGCGATGAAGCCGTTATCAAAAGGCGGATTCATTTTGCGATACATTTTGTTATGATCAATTGTTAAACTAATTCATGATTTGACAGTAATTGACTATTGATCATCACTACAGCGTCATGAACTCAGCATCAAGTTTGTTAATGTGTTATACTCTAGTGCTAGCCAAAGTGCCAGTCAGGGGAATACAAATGAAGACTTCTTTCCAACGCAATGAATGTTTGAACCACCTTTATTAAGTTCATAACGGTAACTGACACCAGACCGCGGGTAACTCTGACCCAACAATTTTTCCCTCTTTTTCGAATTAGACTTGGAATTGCACCTTTACAGTGGGCATGTGGTCCGTCTTTCCCAGTGGAAGCAGTAACCCAGCTTGCCATTCACGTGTGGAGCTTTGCCAGTTGAACCCTGTAGAGCATTGGTTCTCAAAGTGCGGCCCGCGGAATCATTCCTGAAGGCCCGCAATGACATACATAATTATGTAAGTTATAAAAAAAAAGTCGACTCTCTCTAGCTTTCAATTAAATCCTTTTACATTTGTTAGTTTTAATCCGACTGTACATTACTAAGAAAGGCTGAACCTCAGTTTCGTGATTTAGACCTCACTTGACCTCACACCCGGAGGTCCACGGTGCAATGTTTTTGACACTTCCTCTGGGACTGTGCAAGGCAGGCCCAGTGGGACTGTGGTTCACTCACTGCACCACTTTTGCTGTGCTAAACTAAAGTACATACTTTGTTCAATATAATTACGTCTATATCAGGCACCACAATCATATCGTATCATCACCTGGAGAGCTGTGTGACAAAATTATAGTTTGACATCCTAATCCTCTTTCAAATGAGTTGACATGTGTCAGACGGCAGACACATGAATTCATAGATCAAAACGTTTCACTAAAACGTCAAACTTTTGTAACACTTTTCCCAGGAGAACTATTCCGAATTTTCAGAAGCTACCGGACCAGTGTGGTTTCTCCGTTGCGTTGGTTGGCCGTTCCTCTGGTTGCCGTCACCACGCACGGTGCTCCATTGCTCATGCCTGTGTTCAGCGCCACCCCTGTGAGTCATTAACGCCCTCCTCCTGCTCAGCACAGCCTCAAAGGGTGCAGACCCACCCGAGTGTCACAGAATGATAAATATTTCTCCTTTTTCATCAGGTGCCTGCCGTGCACTCCACACACACACCACACACACTCTCTCAATAGCGCACACAAAACAGACACACACTCATGCACCCACTCACTCACACGCACACACACACACACTCATGCACACACAAACACACACACACACACACACACACAACAACACTCTCATACACACACAAACTCGCTCTCTCACACACAAAGAGACACACACACACATTCACTCTCTCATCCACACACATACACGTTCCCACTCACTCATCCACACACACACACACACAAACACGCACATAGGGTATCATGCACTCACGGACAGAGGTAATTACACCGACGGTAATGGAAAAGGTGTATCCATTATAAATCACTATTGGCGGACGCGGGGCCACGCATTAACCTAGCATGGGTAACACTGCTGCAGTCTTTGTCTCCGCGGTTGATCTCTGGCCCCGGCGACAGAGACGTGACCGGTTGAGAGGCAGCCAGTGTCTCCTCTGTACTGGGATCGTACTGGAGCATTGACTCCTGGGTAATTACCTGTGCTCCAAGTTGGGATGCTAGTGGAGTTGGCAAAGCGTGCTCTCTGAGAGTGCTGTTTGGAGAGATGTGTGGAACATGGTGTGCTGTTACCTTGAAAATCCTTGCTTTGTGTCACTGCATTGCCCCCCTTTTTTTTCTGAAATTCACAATTTCTAAGTCCTTTTGCTATCTTTTTGTTTCCCCTATTTGTTACGTGGCTTTTGACCATGCCTGTTCCCTTGTTGACACTTAGTATAGGACTGTGCTTAAGTTGGTTTTAAAGATGAGATGTTGGACTATTGAGGCCTGCTTAGGGTCCCTTATCACTAGGAATCAATTTCTTGTGGTCCCACGGACCCACATGAAGATCCAGAGCTGTCCATGGTCCTTCTGGCTTAATTAAATAAGCCATGGTTTATTCAAATGACCTTTTCACTTTAATTCGGTCGGCATTTAGTTGATATCAAGCAGTTTTGATGTGCCTGTCATAAGACGTTTCCTCAACAAAGATGAGACTCAACAATCAGAATACCAATGTAAACAGAATACCACAGACGGAATTTCATTAAACTGCAATCAGGACGCCACTCAATGTTCACAGAACTCCGGCACGTTTCCTTGTGAATGACCACATTGTAAAAACTAAAACGGAGCCTTTTCTGTATCGGTTAAATGTGACACGATGTTCCCAGTGTGTTCCCGAGTATTGTGACACATGCCGGCAAGTTTCACGCTTAGTTTAATCAGCAAAGCTGTTATGAGGCTCTTAATTATCTTTTAAGATGATTGAAATTAGGACGCGGGCCACTTAAGCTCTATCCGACAAATATCAAGTGAAGATTGCCTCCTATTGCACGGTTCACTGTCAACACTGCAGTGTTTTTTTGCCCCGAGGTCTTAGAAAGTAAACAAGTGATGGAAGTTCGGAACGTTGGTTTGCATTATCAAACTGTTTTCTTCTTTATTTGCTTGAGGAGGATACTCACGTAGTTCCTACCATCCCCAGTGTCAACAGCCTAGCTAGTGGACGTCCATCAGCAAGATGCTGCAACCCCAACTTCATCCTTGAAAACATTGATCTGAATTCCCTGAAAGTACCTTTTGAAGAAACGCTGAATAACTTGATAGTTTTACTAGCGGATAGAGGCCAATAAGTCTGCCTCTGTTGACCTTTGCGGATTCAGAATTGGAGATGTTGTGATGGACACAACCTTTCAAGTGACGGCATTAAAGAACCTAGTTGATGTTGCTGTGGAGGTCTGTGGAGGGCTTTGCCTCGTGAGAGAGATCTGCACAGGCAGAGAGGACGGACACATTGTTCTCGCCGTCAGTGAGGATCAGAGTACCAGAAAACTGGATTCAAAGATTGAAATGCGTTGTGTTTTGCATGCGCATGCTGTGCAGCGAACCGTGTCACACGACGAGTGATCCATATTGATGAGAATAGCACAGCTAATCAACTCTGATGGGGGCGCGGGGTTAATCCATATTTATGGATCAGGAGTAAACCTTGGGGGGGTTGGGGGGGCGTGTAGTGCACTTTAGCAACGCATCCAAAATGTGTGACTCAGTCCAGGCCAAGGGGAGCCGAACACATCGTCTTGACGATTCAAATTAAAGCTTTAATCAGTCAGTCGGAAATGTCCATCGTGATTAAAGTTCTGCTTACCGTGGATCTTGTTGGTATTTTATAAGTCTCACTTCAATACTAAATACAACGTTGTGTCCACCAGTTGTTCGTTGACATCCCATAATAGTAAACGAGGAGTTGAATATGCGCATAACAATTTGCATTATGGGATATTTCGCTGTACTTTACCATGCATATAATAACGGCGGTTGTGTCTCTTTTAAAGCTGAACACAGCATGGGCAGATTCAACCCAAAGTCTAATCGGCCAACCTTATGTATCCAAATAGAACAACACCAACAACGCAGATTCGGCGGGTTTGTGACTTTAATTAGCAAGCTCAATGAATAAGCATACGGCTGCATAAATTGCCGCACCAATACTTTTCATAATTATGCCGGGCTTACAAGGTCGTAATACATAATGCAGTGATGTTTACACGTAATATTGCAGATAATTGAGAGGTTTAAGCTGTTTCACATGCACTTGCTCAAAAATTCACTGAGTAGTCAAAATGATAGTGTAAAAATAACTTACTCTGGCTGTGTTTGTGTGATTTGGAGTTATAACGCAAGGGTTAGAGTCTCTCAAGAGACGTCTTGTGTTTGACAAGCTTTGAGTGTCAACACAAAAAGATTGACTTTCTTTATTTGATTTATTTGGTTGAAAAAATTCAATCATAGACACATTTCAATAAAAGATCTGTATATAAATGTCGCAATTGAGTGATACTGTGTTTAAACAGGGACAAAGTTGACCATTAGCTGATGTCTATTCCAGGTATTTACTAAAATCAATTGATTCATAGTATGACGTCGACCAACCTAAACACAAATGCACACTGTGGTTCTGTTAGCACCTGAGTCACCTGACTCACGTTCAAAGGCAGTTCAACACTGAGAGGTTTGAAGGCTTGATTCAATGAGATATATGACCCCCGTAGCCGAGCGGTTTCCAAGACAACAATGCCCGCGGGCGCCATTAAAAGCTTTTCCAGACAGATGAAATGGCAGACGTTTTGGATTCCAAAACCACAAATCACGTTTGTTTTTTCTTAGTGTCGCCTGGCACACTCTTTGACGTTTATAGGACCTAAATAATCACTCAACAGCCGTTGGGCACTGGCAACACAATAGCGCACAATAGCCTTCTTGTCCCGGTTGTCTGAGCACTGGGTCAGTTGTGTGTTTCTTCTACACTTCTTCATGGTGACGGAGGAAGACACACTGAACTCGTCCGACTTCCATTCTTTTTTTCCTTTCATGTTTGTTGTTTCCCGGATACAGTTTGTACTTGCGTTTTTTAAATAGAGCCAAGGACTTTTTTCCAAAGATGCTTCGATGAACAGCAAACACTAACTCATGTTAGTGTGTTAAGTATGGACTCGCTAAAACTGCGGACCAACTGTCACTTTTCTGCCAGTTTCCCCAAGTAAGGAACAAATTATTGAACACGACTCTTCCACACGGTCCTTGCTTTCATAATTTTCTCGTTTCCCATTCTACCGTCTGACAGTAACCAATTCTAACAGTAAATCTAAATCGAGAACCGTCTGAGAATTTCAAAGGCAAAACACATTTTTACGATTTCTGGGGCGTTTGTGGCACGGCAGTTATTGTTTCCATGCCCTCCATTTCAACCTCTCTACAGTTTACCCTGCAGTTCATCCCTGTGTTAGGATAATAAAAATGACATTCTGCTTTCCAAGATTCCCATCTTGGGGCCTCTTTCCATCAGATATCCCTCCTATACACACAAACCCGGTGAAGAGCCATCGGGTATATCTCCAGATCCACATTTTACAACCCGTGAATGTCATCCCACCGCGTCCACAGACCCCCTCTCCCATGTCGCCACGTCCTATATCGTTTGCGTTGACCTTTTTGCCGGTACACTTTGCGGCGGGGAGCAGACAACAATAATTCCATTATAGAAAGACACACAGGGTTCACACAGCCCACGGCAAGAAGACCTTTCTCCCCGTCGCTAGCGACTCCTCTCTCCGCCGGGATATCCATCGACATCCTGGAAACCTCGGAGGGATACCAACGTTACGGTGCCCTTAACGTCGGGCCTTTCGGTTCAAACTGCCATCAGCGCTTTTATTGTGAAGCAATTACTCCTGTTTTGTTACAACCGCTTGTATTTTCTGTGAAGACGACGGCACGATAGCGGCTTGTCTCCCTGGGGGTGCTACCGGGGGACGCTACGTTGACTCCATCACGCCATGTGTTGGAGGAGGGGCCGCGAGGCTGACAGACGCTGGCAGATGTGCCGTTGAGTGGGTAATTATGAAGGTGCTAAATCAAACTCCGCCGCGTGAGCCATCCACTCTCCATTTAAACACTCCCCTGGGAGGCAGGTGTGCCGACGACGTGTTGGGGCCGTCGGAGAGAGGGAGAGAGAGAGAGAGAGAGAGAGAGAGAGAGAGAGAGAGAGAGAGAGAGAGAGAGAGAGAGAGAGAGAGAGAGAGAGAGAGAGAGAGAGAGAGAGAGAGAGAGAGAGAGAGAGAGAGAGAGAGAGAGAGAGAGAGAGAGAGAGAGATGCACAGAGAGATGCACAGAGAGAGGGAGAGTAGCTGACGTTGATTTGACTCGGGTCAATCTTAAAGGGGAAACATGCCAACATGGATTAAAATCCAGCAGCCTGTCAGACGGTACTGGTCGGCTCATCTGTATTCATTAGCCTTATTTCACTTTATAATTCCTCTGGTTGGTATAACACTGTCCACCGTTCAGTCCAAAACGGCAGGGTTTTCAGTTCCTCTTACTTACCGGCTTAAATCATGCAGGAAGCATACTTCTTGTGGCAGAACTTTGAGGGTTTGGAAATCGAATTGAACGTTAGTGTAGTGTACACGGTGCTCTTGGACTCGAGGTAATTGGCTTCAGGTTTTCCTGTGTGGGTTTTTTAGCAGCTCAGCGCTTCCGTCTACGTGTGTTGTGTTGTGTATGTTACCGTGGACTTCCACTCCCGAGGGCAGATCAAGTCTTCGACTACCAGTAACGACCTAACCTTTCGCCGGGTCAGGAATGTTTGAAAACTAAATCGTTGGCCACATCGATCAGTCAGAGTCGGGGACATTGCTAAACGTCTTTAGAAAGAAAAACATCATTCTTCTTTGAAAAAGGAGTTTATGTTCAATCTAGTTTTATCATACTTTGTGTTTTTAATTTTTTTGACTTTCATGTCTTGCAGTATTGATTGCGAGTCATCGTCTAGTCAAGTTCAAGCAATGTGTCTATTCAGTCTATTTTCTATGCTAGAAAACAGATGGAAGAGAAGCCAAAAACAGTTTATGCACAGACATATGACAAAAATGACAATTGATTTCTAAAATAGTTCCAGTAATGAAATTATTTATTGCCGCCCCCCTCTTGGAGATTTCATTCATCTCTGAAAAGACCCAACAATACAAATAAATTGAAAAACATAATGTTGTTCACTTCCATTGTTGATGCTGTTGTTGTTGTAGGGAATTATAGATTGAATATAACGATCGTACTGATACCTGCTCTTATGAATACAGAACTAGAACTCAAGGACAGCCCAACCATCTTATAGTACGGTCTCTGTGATTATTACGGTTTTCATATTTCAGACATGGTCTGAAAGATTAGCTTCCAATGATAGAAAATACCATTCATTGAATGATATTTGATGAACTCCTATCATTTATATTACTCTTTTGCTTTCCCACCTGTGCTTTCCCTGCCGTATAACCTGTGAAAACATGATATGCATCGCCGCAGAACATAAATGAACCCAGTGGAATAGAAGTGTTGTGGTTGAAAGAGTTGAATGTATCTCATATTCATGATAAATACTCCCGGTGGGGATTTCGGTTGTCAAGCATTCAACACTTAATGCAAACCACTCTGACTCATACATACGACCAGCGATGCCACGGTGATATCAGCCTTACATGTCCCGTGACACTGATTCTTTCGTTTACATACTTTGTCCTTAAATAGACAGCCGAGATCTTGGAAACGGCGTAGCCGGGCTGATGGCGACCGTAGATACCGGCCACGGTCGCTAGTCTTTTGAGCAGCCAGCCAACGACCACGTGCGACGACAGACTGTATCTGGAGCACGCCGAGGTGAAGACGTGCTCAGATAACGTGTTTGACATCGGAGCGGGGTTAATACGTCAATACTCGAGTGTGGGCCGCCGTGCACGATGGGAAGTCACACGTTGTCACCGTGGCAGCTTCAGAGAGATGAGATGAGGTGATAAGAGGTCTTCTAGCTGTGGACAATGGGAGAGGACATGTCAGGGTTCCGGCTGGTGCAAGCACCATGAAGGAGATGTTAAATAATCATTATGTACCTTCGATATGAATGATACGTTAAAGCAGCTCATTATAATAAAGAATTATTCAAATGTTCTCCAGTCATGCTTGTTGCATTTCACGTTTTCGAAAAGATATTTCGAGAAAAACGCAACCACTTATTTGGTCTTTAGAGATTCCAGTTGTTAAAACGATGAGCATCTACTGTTTTACTTAACAGAGTATTCAAACACACCACCAATATCACAAACCCAAAGCTCCCCGTGTTCCTTGAATATTCAACACAACACTTACCAATCCATTTCCTTTTCCTTCTGAAGGATCGGATTACGTTGTGAGTGGGATATCCGACTCACGGCTGCAATCCCAAATGAGTGATGGAGGACAAACAGCGTTCGTTCTGTCAGGTGGATGACGCACCGAGCGCACGCTGGCCGCTTCATTATTCAGGGGTTTCCTGGTGACCCACAGTTACACGGGTCGTTCTCCCATAACGCCCGCCGCACAAGAACCGCAATCGGGTCAAGTCGGCCGATTTCTGGAAAACCAGAACCACAGAGCTTAGCGGCTGACCTAGATCATAGCTGACCACGGCACACAAGAAAACACATAGGCATAGTGTTGCATCCTGATCACCAGTAGTGGTAACGCTATCACTTGCGAGGGGAGAGCACTGTCTCCTGTTCTGTCTTCCCCAGTGGTGCTGAAGAGGTCAATGAGCTGCAACCGTCTTAGAAAATTTGCTTTTCTAAAACTATTGTCAAACTCATCGTGCCATGGCTCAATATATGGTTCTGCATCAGTTCTGGTGAATAAGTCCAAAGGAGGTGCTCAACTTAGCAGACCCGTTTACGAAGACTTTTAGCAGAAAGTCCAAAGTTTTTCTTATTGTATTATTATGGTTGAGCAGCTTGGTTTGATTCAACATTGCTGTACGAAAGCTGTGACACTTGTATGCAGATGAACTCTGCTGTGTCCAGTCTCTCCAGACCCTAAAGATGCCTACAGATGATCCCTTTATGATACACTATGGCTTCATATACCGGGCCCCTATATTCCAGTCCATAGAGCTTATTGATCCATGGATGTTAGGCTTGCAACCTTTCGCTTGGCCTTATCTTTGAGAATATTAAACTGATTGATGAAACGGTGCCTGGGGATTAACCTCACAGGGCGAAGGGTAAACAGGGTGCACAATTTTCTCTTTCGATGCGTTGGACTGCGCTCACTCACCGAGATTGTATTCTGTGGTGTTGGCTATTGTTTGTGCCTCTTGGCTTTTTCGGATCGTTTGTCTACGGGTGAAGAAATTGCGAAGTCAGTACATGTATTTTTCATGAATCTAACACTAAACCTGTAAGAGCAGAAGCTACATATTGGATATTAAGGAGCAACAATACAATAAGGGTGGTATGATTCTTTCAAAGAAGGCGTATTGATTGCATGGGTATGGCTTTGCCTGCTTGTTTGAGTTACCTGAGTAAGCTTACACACCGACTGATTCATCCCCCCACCGCACCCCTCCCCATTCTCTCTGTGCTTCAACACTTCCTTCAGGACAACAAAATAATGAATGTAAAAAGTTTGTGAAATATTAACTTTTTATCCGCTCCCAAGGCAAAAACAATGTCAATTTGGCGGGTGAGTGTCTTGGTGGGAGCTTGGCCGCCGTGCTTCGTGGCATACTGTTGCCATTTAGTTACTAAAGACACAAAGGTCACACATTAATCCTGACAGGCCCGGCCGTTTGCTCTTTTCCCCCCTGATTAATGGAGGTGTCACTCCCACCCCTACTTTATTTAGCCCCTCAGAAACCCCCCCGCGTCGGCCATCTTCTCTCCTGTGTCTCCTCGGCTTCTTGTTTGTTTTTCCTCACCGCTGCCTTTGTGACTTTGAGAGGCAATTAAGAGCCTTAATTATAGATTATGAATTATGGATTCACTAGCGGTGCAAGAAAATGGCGTAATTGGTGAGCGGTAATCTACATGGTGAAACCTTGTTATTTTTGTCATGGTTTCACATTTTCTGCCATTGTTTGTAAGAATTATTTCAACATAAGTTTTGGCCGATAATTTAATGGTTATAGTCATTCATCCTTGAGGATTGCATTAAATAGAGATATTTATTTGAATAGTATAACAAGATAGTTAGATAGAGAAAAGACGTTTTTGTATAATACCACCACTTAAAGTAGAACATTCTTCCAATCTAATGGCCTTCAGACTGTGTGGTATTTTAAAATCATACGCATATAATCATTGATTTGTTTTGGTAATGATAATTGTGATAATAGATCTCTATCCAGATCTATTCTCACACACAGTCGGTGTACGATTCAGGAACCTAATCAGTTCTCCCTCAAAATAAAGTGCATTACGCCACACACAGAATAGGGGTCTTTAAAGGTCATGACATGAATATGACACCAGAACAGCTTCCCACACATGAAAGCCTTTAAAGTCTGCGATTAAAGTCGGATAGCGCCTAAACCTTTTTTCCAGCCCACGCGCCAAAATCTTCCTCCGCCAGCATGTCTCCTCCATTCCACATAAGGAGAGAAGTGTCTGGTCGGTACGGCTGTAATTGAGGGGACGATCACCCCAAACCCTGCAACGTCCGTCCTGTCCCCTTCTTTTGGTCGATCGCTCGTTTTAGATATCTTACGAATGCTCTCCCTCTCTCCATGTCTTACAATGACGTCTTGTCTGGCCTCAAAAATAGTTATGAGGCCTAGTTCCAAAGTAAATCAGCTGCTGATATTAGTCTTCCTTGTCACTTCGCTATTCAGTTAGTATTCTTTATGCAGTGTTCTTAACCAGACACTTTCTATTCTCAGCATTGGTCGATTCCTAAAGTAATAAAAGGTATTTGAGTAAATGGATCACCTTTAAGGTCTTTCTTTCTTCGCTTTAGGCGCGGGTCGACCTTCACACCAACGTCTCCCTTGACGCCAATTGACTTTTAGGATCTTTTCAGGCGTAGGAGGTTGTTTGGATTGAGCTCTCCTTCAAGCGTTTCACTTCAAACCCGGTTTCAGTTTACTAGCAAAGGCTGAATCCTAATTGGTCCGTTCACACGGCAAGCGGATCACCGATACGACCCCCCGCACTCTCACGTGGCACGTGTTGTTGTCCTGAACCGGAAAAACGTCCTGCAAACCCGTACAGCGGCACGCGCCCAGTGCTCCGATCCCCTCCTCCCCTACCCCCGTACTCCTCTCCTCCTCATGCTGCGGCTCTTCGTTGCCAGGGGTTACCGTGCCCCCCCCCCCGTTGACCGTGTGTTTTCCCAGGTAGCGTCTCGTCGCGGGGCGGCGCCTCCCTCCCTCCCTCCTCTCCCTCCCTCCCTCCTCTCCCCCTCTCGACGGTTTTACTGCTGACCACAAATGCGTTGTTCCTTTCTTTGTGTTTACCCCCCTCCCTCTCTCTTTCTCCCTCTCTCTGTGTTTATGCCTCATACGGGGTCGGCAGTAAGTGCTGGCCCTGGCGCCAATCCTGGCAGAATCTGCCGTCTTCAGCATCCGATGGGAACGTGTGCTGGGAACACCAAGGCGTGGGTCTTGAGTTGGGGGGGGGGGGGGGGGGGGGGGGGGGGGGGGGAGCGTTGGCTGGTACGGAACTAAGTGAGGTGTCTGAGTGAGCCTTGATTGTGGGATGCGTTGGGTTTGAAGGGCGATTAGAGGATTCGTTGTTCGAATCCCAGAAGCGTTTCCGTTTTGCGTGTCATTTCCGTAGCGTTTGATGCCAACAAGGAAATGTGCGCACTCTGAGAGCCGACGGAGACACACTGACACATACTTGGAGCCAAGCACAATCGCATGGACTCTCACACACAGACACACACACACACACACGTAGCAACACACACACACACACTCTCATTTAGAGCTACACATAACACTTCTCGAAGACACCCATACAAACACACACACACACTCAAACCCTCCCATACACAAACAGCTCGGACACACTCACACTCACACAGATACTATCTCTCACGCACACACACGCTGACACACACAGACACACACTCTCGCGCTCACACGCTGCTCAGACACACACTATCCCTCTCACACTCACACTCTGACACACACACACACACACACACGCACACACACACACACACACACACACACAATCACACTCTCTCACACACACACACACACGCGCAAATACTCACACTGTCCCCCGGCTCTGTCGTTCGGCAGTTAATCTGTAGCCAAAATGGTAGCCACGGTCCGCTGGCATCCAGCCACACAGAGCTAATGAGGCTTTTAGAGACCAATGCTGCACTTCAGGCCGACGAGAGAGAGAGCAGGCGAGAGCGGGAGCGGCCAGGCGGCGACCAGAGCGAGTCAACGCCGCCGCCAGTGACAGCGTCGAGACAGCGCATGCCCCCATTACAGGGGCCGTTAAGAGGGTGCGTTCGGTCTCGCCGGCCCCTCATCACAAGACGTGGAAGGCAGAGGAGTCTGCTCCCACCCCACAGACCCCTTAATTGCCTCTGCATCATAGTGCGAGAGGCCCCTGTGTGTTTAAACGTGGCCGTGTCTTGGGAAGGGGAAACTGGCCGTTTGGATCAGATGTGGTAATGTTTGGGTTGGGCTTTAAAGTGTTTTTAGTTTTTTTTCAAAGAAAGCCATTTTGTTTTGATGAGGCACTTATTTCACCAGAGGCGTAAGACACGAGGGGGAAAGGTGACGCAGGGCTGCATCGATTTTCCATTTAGTTCATTTTTCTTTCTTGCGTTTACATCCATTTGAACATTCGGCCAACAAAGTTTACCACACACTCACAGAGAGACACTTTCCTCACAAAGCGTCAGCCACCCTTAAACCCGAGACGTGACTGCGACCCTGTCCCTCAAGGGCTCCTGATTCAACCCAGTGCTTCAGAAACACACAAGACCGACCCAGAGTTGATCACTTGCAGCAAACCCTCCAAAGTGCCCATCACTTCCATCATTACTACACACATACCGACTGACTCTCTGGACTAAGTTCTCCGGTACTATCCTTCACACACACACCGACTGACTCTCTCTCTCTCTCTCCTCCCTGCAGACAGCGTGGAGGATGAGCTGGAGCAGTCGGCAGTGCGCCACCGGCCTGAAGGCCTGGAGCAGCTGGAGGCTCAGACCCGCTTCTCCCGGAAGGAGCTCCAGATCCTGTACCGCGGCTTCAAGAACGTAAGCCCAGTGTCCTTCGCTCTCCATGGACGTGTTTCTGTTCATAGGTGTCGTCGGTATGGACGTTGGTGTGGTTGACCTGGTGGTTTGGCGCTGGGTGTAGGATAGTGCAGTGGTTTGTAGGGCGTTGGACTCCTGACTGAGTACCACGTTCGATACCCGATGTCCAGATTTAGAGGCGTTCTTGATATGAAGTTTGCCTAACCCCTGCTAGCTGCTTCTGAATGAATGAGGGTCCATATCTGTGTTAATTCAATATTAATAATTAGTAGCTTGGTAAAAAATTATCTCCTGAATAACTAACTGTAACAATATTAAAGAGTAGGCCATATCTCATCAGCTCATAGAAACTGCAGCAGAAATGTCAGAATTATTGGGGGAATTAATATAATATGATCTTAAAAAAACGATATATACGATTTATAATATTCAGCTTGATAAGCTATTCAGGATTCACACACACTCAGGGATAGATGCTGGGTAGGTTTGTCAGGGATTAATGTTGGGCAGCTGTGGGTCCTAGCCTGTTTGAAACGTTCTAGTTTAAAAGTTCTGGGTTCGATCCTCAACCTGAACGTATCCGTGAGCATCGATCATCTCTACTTGCTTCTTAATTTCTCCTTGCTGTATTCCCTGTAAGGTCCTTTGGTCATCAGGCCCAGAGAGGTAATAATAGTGAAACAGTGGTGTGATACCATGAAACCGTTATGAAAATGGCGTAGATTACTGATGAGCAATCGGGTCACGGAGAGTGTTGTGTGACAACGTGGCCCACATAGGCTCTCCTCCCTGTTCTCCTCGCCTCGGGTGTGTGCGGCCTAATGAGATAACCCAGAATTAACTCTGAGTCCTAATTGTCTGCCGACGCCGAAACGCGGGCGAGAAGCGTGACAGACGGTGGCAGCGCTCGCCCTTTGACCTCCGGTAACCCTCTGGTGGCAGCCGCTTCCTGTTGAGAGGAGCACAGGTCGCTGGCCGAGATACCCGTCCGTATGTCCGCGTGTCTTTGTGTCCGTGTGTCCTTGTGTGCGGGGACAGAGACCCGGACGGTGGGGGGATCTAATGAGGTGTCTCGTGAAGGTCCCCCCGGTTGGGTCTTCGCCCTCCCTCGTGGGAGATTAGGATCTGCACCTGGGACGCAACGGTTGCGCGAGCCGTTGCTTATTTTAGCCCCTGTGTGCTTCGAGAAACCTGATCTGCTTCCCAGCAGTCCTCTCGGCGCACACTCTACTCACTTTTGAAGTGTGCTTGCCTGCAGGTTGAGTCATCGCCCAGGAAGTGATAACGTTAGAAAACTATTGTTCGGTGAACCTCTGTAAGAGTTTTGTTGAAATCGTCCGGTACAAGAATAAGCGATTTTCACTGGCGTAATAAAGGCACGTTTTTTTTCCCCCGCAGCGCACCGATAAATCCTCTGTCGTCTATTGTAAGAAATGCGGACGCTCGCCCTCTCGGGTTGCCTGAGGTTTCGGAGGAAAGTGAACACCGGAACCGGGAACGCGGTTGCGGTTTGTGAGAACGAGGTCATCGGTGTCCACAGTACACCGTAGACGCTGTCCATGTGGAACACGTAGCAGGCAGGGCTTTGGTGGAGATCAGCAGACCTAACACATGTGACCTTGAGGTCCTGACTCCCTAACCTGCCGTTACGGAGAGTGTACCCACTCCCCCGTGCTCCACCACGATATCTCCGTCCAAATCCTCTTCTCAAGACTCGATCGCAAACGCACCCTCCTGTCTGACTGGAGACGGCGTCGGTTATGGCGTTGTCATTATCCAGTCCCACGCACGGCAGAACAGATCAGCCATTTTCTGTCCACGCTCACGGACGACCCTGTCTGATTCCTTTACTTATAGCTATGGCTCATGGGTTTGTTTCACACGCCGGCACTTCAAGGCTGGCTGGCTTTGGTTTTTTTGTATCCCCCGTGATGAACCTGTGATTTATTTTGTGCGGATGAGCTGGCACTTCCCCAGTGTACAGAAGAATGGACGCTGGTTCAGGTTGTCACCTCTTGAGACCAGTGTCCTGTGGCCACAAAGACAGCACTCTTATGATGAAACACAGGCCTGGATCATTGTTATGTTCCCTGCCAAATTGTCAACCTGAAGTAAACTCTTTCACTAAATCGTTTTACACGTTGTGCTTTGGTTGCAACATTCCCATTCATCTGAATGTTTTTGGGTTTAAAATGTAAAAGATAAAACTGAAGTTACATAAAAAGTGTTTTCTAAGAGGACGAGTGTAATTGTGTGCTTAAAGCCACGGTCAAGTTGTACAATGAAAGTAATTCCGTCTAATTCTGTATTTACAGGGATAGTCTCTCTTATGTTTGGACCTAGGTTACTCGAGGCATCTCAGGGGTTTTTATCGGCTACAATCCCTCTCCTATAAACACAAAAGTCTGCCCACAGATGTCAGTGTGCCAGTTGTACATGCTGCGCTCACACTCTGTGTCCAGGGGGGGTGGAACCACTAAACCTTTCTCTGAACCCTGCATGTCGCCCGTCTCATTCCAGTGTAAGTGTCATTGCTTGCGCCAAATCATAAAATATGTACTGTTTAATAGAGTCTTCGATGTAAAACTATCAAGCAGTGTACGTCTGAACGGGACGAGAATCATAGTCAACCTCCGATAACGGGGAGCAAGTCAAGGTGGTGGCGAACGACACAGAATAGCTTTCAAAACGACACAACGTGATTCTACAGCGTCTAACGTCATTGCCCCAAGCTTTTACTTTTTGTTCAAACTTACTTGGCGTTAAACCCAACCGGGAACCATCAACCCAGGATTCAGTTTTAAATTAATTTAGTCTTTGAGGGAAAGGTGAAATACTGATAGGAGTGAGAGAGAAATCCACATTCTGAGAAGAGATGCAGTGAAAAGCAGCTTTAAGGACACAGACATTGAGAATTTGACAGCATATGGGGGCTTAAAAAAAGATAAGCTCAATTTAGATTGTAATGAAGTGGCAGTAGCAGATATTGTTGGCAGGTATATTTTTATCTTAAAAGTTGCAGTGTGCTCCTTTTCTACCTGCATCAGTTTTAGCACATGGTACTACAACTTGGTACAACACATTCAATACATGAAATATGCTCTACTAAAACTAATTTTATTAGTTGCTTTTTGATTACAATGCATATTTTTCAGTAATGTCTTCATTTTTGTTCTATTCTTGTCAGCCTTGACCTCATTTGTGGTGATACTAGATGTTGAATACGTATTTTACATACAAGTACATCATTAGCTGACATTACTATTCTCCATTTCCCTGAAGGCTCTGGCAATGTGGATGCAAAGGTCTAACACGCACGCAAACAAAACAAACAAAAATATGTTATTGTGTATTTTATTCAAGGTTTCATGCAGGCTTGTAGGAGGAAGTTGACAGCCTTTTTTAATGTTGGCCTTGTATCTAGCGTCCTTTTATTTAATGATATTACTGGCACATTACTTTGCAATTGAATGGATTTTTATAATGAGACGTGTAAATAATATCAATACAGCATAATACAAAATATAAACGCTTAAAGACAAGTTCCACTGATGTTAGCTAGAATGAAACAATTGGGAAGTTAGTTCAATATTGGTTAGATCATTCACTTATATTTCTAATTAATGAAGGTTGCAAATGTTCGATGTAGAGTCTAAGAGGAGTCATCTTTATGGAAATTATGTGATGGTAGTTTATCTTCTGGACATGTTTTGACAGATAAACAGTATTAGAATCCCTTTCTTGTGACAGCATGGGACTTCTGAGGCAATTGCTCACATTATTTGAAGCAACTGTTCAAAATAATGGATCCTATAATTAACAGAAAAATGTCTTACGATATTTTGTTCAAGAGGTATCTTTTCACAATCGATATGTACTTAGAGTGTATTGTGTCCAAGTCTACCGAACACAAGCAGCAGCAGCAAAAAAAAAACATTTCCACACAAGAAGATGTAATGTTGTTTTGATCATTGTAATACACTGCTCCTGTTCCAGGAATGCCCGAGTGGAGTGGTCAACGAAGACACCTTCAAAGACATCTACTCACAGTTCTTCCCGCAAGGAGGTATGTTGTTGTAGCCAAGAGTCTCCCTCCCTCGTCATTATCCCCTGGTCTCTCTTGTGTGATCTTTCTGTTGGATTATGAGACATTACGGCTAATGCACTTTTGTTTGCTTCCCCCCCTCCCCGTATTGAAAATGAAAATGGATATTGTTTTTTTTCCTTGGTTTCCTTGATGGCTTTGAGCCAAACAAAGACGGCTTTGCGTTCTCTACTTCCTTGTCATTTTATAAAAATTCCCAAGTGTTCCAATCCATGACATGAAACAGTAAAGGTATTATATGTAGTATCTGTCAGAACAGAAGGGGTCATTCGATCAAAGCAATAACAAAACAACAAAAATATTTTTTTTCTGCCCCAATCCCACCCACTGTCCTTTTTATCGGTCGGCATGAAAAAAAGCATAAGGGGTAACACTGTTGTTTTTTATCGGTCATCACGGAAAAAAACATAATGGGTTACATTGTCGTTTTTCCTTTGTTGTCATAAAAAAAACAAAAGGGGTAACACTGTTGTTTTTTAATCGGCCGACATGAAAAAAACATAATGCTAATAATACTGTCGTCTTTTATCGGTCGTCATGAAAAAAAACATAAGGGGTAACACTGTTTTTTATTGGTCGTCATGAAAAAAAACATAAGGGGTAACACTGCTGTTTTTTATCGGTCGTCATGGAAAAAAACTTAAGGGGTAACACTGTCGTTTTTTATCGGTCGTCATTGAAAAAAACATAAGGGGTAACACTGTGGTTTTTTATAGGTCATCATGGAAAAAAACATAAGGGGTAACACTGGTTTTTTATCGGTCATCATGGAAAAAATCATAAGGGGTAACACTGTCGTTTTTCATTTGTTGTCATAAAAAAAACAAAAGAGGTAACACTGTTGTTTTTTAATCGGCCGTCATGAAAAAAAAACATAAGGGGTAACACTTGTTTTTTATCGGTCGTCATGAAAAAATCATAAGGGGTAACACTGTCAATTTTTTTATCGGTTGTCAAATTAAACATAAGGTGTAGCAGTGTGGTTTTTCATCGCCCGTCATCAAACAAAACATAAGGGGTAACACTGTTGTTTTTTAATCGGCCGTCATGAAAAAAACATAATGCTAATGATACTGTCGTCTTTTATCGGTCGTCATGTAAAGAACCTAAGGGGTAACACTGTTGTTTTTTATCGGTCGTCATGGAAAAAAACCTAAGGGGTAACACTGGTTTTTTATCGGTCATCATGGAAAAAAACATAAGGGGTAACATTGTGGTTTTTTATCGGTCGTCATGAAAAAGAACATAAAGGGTAACACTGTTGTTTTTTATCGGTCATCATGGAAAAAACATAATGGGTAACATTGTCGTTTTTCATTTGTTGTCATAAAAAAAACAAAAGGGGTAACACTGTTGTTTTTTAATCGGCCGTCATGAAAAAAACATAATGGCTAATAATACTGTCGTCTTTTATCGGTCTTCAAGAAAAAAACCTAAGGGGTAACACTGTTGTTTTTTATCGGTCGCCATGAAAAAAAACATAAGGGGTAACACTGTTGTATTTTATTGGTCGTCATGAAAAAAAACAAAAGGGGTAACACTGTTGTTTTTTAATCGGCCGTCATGAAAAAAACATAATGGCTAATAATACTGTCATCTTTTATCGGTCGTCATGAAAAGAACCTAAGGGGTAACACTGTCGTTTTTTTCGATAGTCATGAAAAAAAACATAAGGGGTAGCACTGTTGTTTTTTATCGGTCGTCATTGAAAAAAACAAAAGGGGTAACACTGTTGTTTTTTAATCGGCCGTCAAGAAAAATACATAATGGCTAATAATACTGTCGTCTTTTATCGGTCGTCATGAAAAAAACCTAAGGGGTAACACTGTCGTTTTTTTCGATAGTCATGAAAAAAAATCTAAGGGGTAACACTTGTTTTTTATCGGTCGTCATGAAAAAAACATAAGGGGTAACACTTTCAATTTTTTTATCGGTTGTCAAATTAAACATAAGGTGTAGCAGTGTGGTTTTTCATCGCCCGTCATCAAACAAAACATAAGGGGTAACACTTTGTTTTTTAATCGGCCGTCATGAAAAAAACATAATGCTAATGATACTGTCGTCAATTATCGGTCGTCATGAAAAAAACCTAATGGGTAACACTGTCGTTTTTTATTGGTCGTCATGAAAAAAAACATAAGGGGTAACACTGTCGTTTTTTATTGGTCGTCATGAAAAAATACATAAGGGGTAACACTGTCGTTTTTTATTGGTCGTCATGAAAAAAAAACATAAGGGGTAACACTGTGGTTTTTTATTGGTAGTCATGAAAAAAAACATAAGGGGTAACACTGTCGTTTTTTATTGGTCGTCATGAGAAAAAAAACAAGGGGTAACACTGTCGTTTTGTATTGGTCGTCATGAAAAAAAACATAAGGGGTAACACTGTCGTTTTTAATTGGTCGTCATGAAAAAAAACATAAGGGGTAACACTGTCGTTTTTTATTGGTCGTCATGAAAAAAAACATAAGGGGTAACACTGTCGTTTTTTATTGGTCGTCATGAAAAAAACATAAGAGGTAACACTGTCGTTTTTTATTGGTCGTCATGAAAAAAAACATAAGGGGTAACACTGTCGTTTTTTATTGGTCGTCATGAAAAAAACATAAGGGGTAATACTGTTGTTTTTTATTGGTCGTCATGAAAAAAACATAAGAGGTAACACTGTCGTTTTTTATTGGTCGTCATGAAAAAAAACATGAGGGGTAACACTGTCGTTTTTTATTGGTCGTCATGAAAAAAACATAAGGGGTAATACTGTTGTTTTTTATTGGTCGTCATGAAAAAAAACATAAGGGGTAACACTGTCGTTTTTTATTGGTCGTCATGGAAAAAAACATAAGGGGTAACACTGTTGTTTTTTATTGGTCGTCATGAAAAAAAACATAAGGGGTAACACTTTCGTTTTTTATTAGTCGTCATGAAAAAAACATAAGGGGTAACACTGTCGTTTTTTATTGGTCGTTATGAAAAAAAACATAGGGGGTAACACTGTTTTTTTTTTATTGGTCGTCATGAATAACAACATAAGGGGTAACACTGTCGTTTTTTATTAGTCGTCATGAAAAAAACATAAGGGGTAACACTGTCGTTTTTTATTGGTCGTCATGAAAAAAAACATAGGGGGTAACACTTGTTTTTTATTGGTAGTCATGAAATAAAACATAAGGGGTAACACTGTTGTTTTTAATTGGTCGTCATGAAAAAAAACATATGAGGTAACACTGTCGTTTTTTATTGGTCGATATGAAAAAAAACATAAGGGGTAACACTGTCGTTTTTTTATTGGTCGTCATGAAAAAAACATAAGGGGGTAACACTGTTGTTTTTTATTGGGCGTCATGAATAAAAACATAAGGTGCAACACTGTTGTTTGTTATTGGTTGTCATGAAATAAAACATAAGGTGCAACACTGTCGTTTGTTATTGGTCGTCATGAAATAAAACAAGGTGCAACATTGTCGTTTTTTATTGGTCGTCATGAAAAAAACCTAAGGGGTAACACTGTCGTTTTTTTATTTGTTGTTAATTATAACCTCTCACCAATTCCTATCTGGTGCCTCTGTGGCGCAGGTGGTAGAGCTGTTACCTATCTGTTCTGGAGACATGGGTTCGATTCCGGCCTAGGCCGGTTTTGTAGGAATGAATGGATGGTGAATGGATGAGTGCGAGTAACTGTCTGTGTGAATTGATTACTGTGAATGACTTAATTCACAATAATCATTTAGTACAAACAGTCATTCGGAATGAATGGGTGAGTGGGAATGACTGTCTGGGAGAATGGATGGCTGGGAGTGAGTGCACTCATTCACAGTCATCCAATCTCCCAGACAGTCATTCGAAATGAATGTGTGAGCGAATGGTTCCCTTCACTAGACAGTTGTTCCCACTAACTGCCCATGGCAGGAAACAAACCCATGTCCCCAGAACAGATAGGAAACAGCTCCACCACAGAGGCACCTCTTGTTTGGTAAATGTTTAAAAACAATGAATATTTTATAGACATACCCAGGCCAGGACTTGAACCCAGGTCGCTGCATCTCAGATGAGGTTGAATTTTTCAACAGCAGACGGCGTCTTTCTCCATTGCGCCACCGAGACACAGAGTCTGTGAATCTCAGAAGTTCTACTGGTAGTTAGGGTGAGGAGGGGTGGAGGAGTTATAATCTGTGACGGGGAGGAGTTATAACCTGTGACGGGGGAGGAGTTATGATTTGTGGGAGGAGTTATAATTTGTGACGGGGGAGGAGTTATGTTTTGTGGGAGGAGCTAATCGGTGTTAATTTGGAATAATCTGTTTATTTGTGGGAGGAGCTATAATGTGTTACGGGGGAGGGGTTATGTTTTGTGGGAGGAGTTATAATGTGTTTTGTGGGAGGAGTTATGTTTTGTGGGAGGAGTTATAATTTGTGACGGGGAGGAGTTATGTTTTGTGGGAGGAGTTATAATGTGTGACGGGGGAGGAGTAATGTTTTGTGGGAGGAGCTAATCATTGTTAATTTGGAATAATCTGTGTTTATTTGTGGGAGGAGCTATAATTTGTGACAGGGGAGGAGTTATGTTTTGTGGGAGGAGTTATAATTTGTGACGGGGGAGGAGTTATGTTCTGTGGGAGGACCTATAGTGTGTTACGGGGGAGGAGTTATGTTTTGTGGGAGGAGTTATAATGTGTGACGGGGAGGAGTTATGTTTTGTGGGAGGAGCTAATCGGTGTTAATTTGGAATAATCGGTGTTTATTTGTGGGAGGAGCTATAATTTGTGACAGGGGAGGAGTTATGTTTTGTGGGAGGAGTTATAATTTGTGACGGGGGAGGAGTTATGTTTTTTGGGAGGAGTTATAATGTGTGACGGGGGAGGAGTTATGCTTTGTGGGAGGAGCTAATCGGTGTTAATTTGGAATAATCAGTGTTTATTTGTGGGAGGAGCTATAATGTGTTACGGGGGAGGGGTTATGTTTTGTGGGAGGACCTATAGTGTGTTACGGGGGAGGAGTTATGTTTTGTGGGAGGAGCTATAATTTGTGACGGGGGAGGAGTTATGTTTTTTGGGAGGAGCTAATTTGTGTGACGGGGGAGGAGTTATGTTTTGTGGGAGGAGCTATAATTTGTGACAGGGGAGGAGTTATGTTTTGTGGGAGGAGTTATAATTTGTGACGGGGGAGGAGTTATGTTTTGTGGGAGGAGCTAATCGGTGTTAATTTGGAATAATCGGTGTTTATTTGTGGGAGGAGCTATAATTTGTGACAGGGGAGGAGTTATATTTTGTGGGAGGAGTTATAATTTGTGACGGGGGAGGGGTTATGTTTTTTGGGAGGAGTTATAATGTGTGACGGGGGAGGAGTTATGTTTTGTGGGAGGAGCTAATCGGTGTTAATTTGGAATAATCGGTGTTTATTTGTGGGAGGAGCTATAATGTGTTACGGGGGAGGGGTTATGTTTTGTGGGAGGACCTATAGTGTGTTACGGGGGAGGAGTTATGTTTTGTGGGAGGAGCTATAATTTGTGACGGGGGAGGAGTTATGTTTTTTGGGAGGAGCTAATTTGTGTGACGGGGGAGGAGTTATGTTTTGTGGGAGGAGCTATAATGTGTTACGGGGGAGGAGTTATGTTTTGTGGGAGGAGCTAATCGGTGTTAACTTGGAATAATCGGTGTTTATTTGTGGGAGGAGCTATAATTTGTGACAGGGGAGGAGTTATGTTTTGTGGGAGGAGTTATAATTTGTGACGGGGGAGGAGTTATGTTTTGTGGGAGGAGCTATAATGTGTTACGGGGAGGGGTTATGTTTTTTGGGAGGAGCTAATCGGTGTTAATTTGGAATAATCTGTGTTTATTTGTGGGAGGAGCTATAATTTGTGACAGGGGAGGAGTTATGTTTTGTGGGAGGAGTTATAATTTGTGACGGGGGAGGAGTTATGTTTTTTGGGAGGAGTTATAATGTGTGACGGGGGAGGAGTTATGTTTTGTGGGAGGAGCTAATCGGTGTTAATTTGGAATAATCGGTGTTTATTTGTGGGAGGAGCTATAATGTGTTACGGGGGAGGGGTTATGTTTTGTGGGAGGACCTATAGTGTGTTACGGGGGAGGAGTTATGTTTTGTGGGAGGAGCTATAATGTGTGACGGGGGAGGAGTTATGTTTTGTGGGAGGAGTTATAATGTGTGACGGGGGAGGAGTTATAATCTGTGACGGGGGAGGAGTTATAACCTGTGACGGGGGAGGAGTTATAACCTCTTTGAATTGCTACCTGTGACGATGAAACATGACACTTGTTTTTTATTGGTCATCATGGGAAAAAACATGCGGGGTAACACTGTTGTTTTTATCAAATGAAACGTAAAGGGTAACACTGTTGTTTTTTATCTGTCGTCATGAAAAATCCATACGGGGTAACACTGTCGAAATGTATCGAATAAAACATAGGGGGTAACACTGTTGTTTTTATCAAATGAAACATGAGGGGTAACACTGTTGTTTTTTTATTGGTCGTCATGGAAAAAAACACAAGGGGTAACGCTGTTATTTTTTATTGGTCGTCATGAAAAAAATCATAAGGGGTAACAACAACATGACTTAATTCACAATGATTAATTTGCATTGAATTGCTACCTGTGATGATGAAACATGACACTTGTTTTTTATTGGTCATCATGGGAAAAAACATGCGGGGTAACACTGTTGTTTTTATCAAATGAAACGTAAAGGGTAACACTGTCGTTTTTTATCTGTCGTCATGAAAAATCCATAAGGGGTAACACTGTCGAAATGTATCGAATAAAACATAGGGGGTAACACTGTTGTTTTTATCAAATGAAACATGAGGGGTAACACTGTTGTTTTTTATTGGTCGTCATGGAAAAAAACACAAGGGGTAACGCTGTTATTTTTTATTGGTCGTCATGAAAAAAATCATAAGGGGTAACAACAACATGACTTAATTCACAATGATTAATTTGCACAAACAGTCATTCCGAATGAATGGGTGAGTGGGAATGACCAAGTTCAACTGGTAGTTGAAGTTAGAATAGACATAGACATAAGAACAGGAGGATTTCTGCGACCCACCGAAAAGTGTGACCCCAGGTGGCGCTGTTGCATATGTTCTTATGTTCTGCAATCTGCACGAGTTTGAAGCGTAGACATGCTCGTAAAAAACATAAATAAAACATAAATCTCCCCAACCCCTTGCCTTAATAAAGGTGCTTAATAAATACATTTGATTTGATTAGCATTTTACAGACCCATACAATGGATAGGGCGTTTCGAACGGTCCATCACCGTTGCTACTTTACCCATAAACAGCTACAGTAAGTGTTAAATTACGCTGATTTACCTTTGAGCATTTCCTATTATAGGCTACTTCGTAAAATGCTGTTTAGAATTAATGTTAGCATCAAGAAAAGAAAGACGTCAGTACTGACCCTAGCCAGGCACACGCTAACCTATACCGTAAAACCATAGAGGAAACAGCATAATGGTGAAACACCCAACCCATGTATATTTTTTACTTATTTTTCAAATTTTACATACCTATGTATTCCTTTCCAACATTTTTTTCTTTAACAATGACGTTTCTCATATACAGTGGAAAGAATACTTTTATGCACCCATGCTAAAGTTTACCAAAAAGGAATACCTTAATTAAACAAATGAGGAAAAATCCCACCTTTAAGGCCACCAATTTTCTTTATGAATGAATAATGTATCGTAAGTGGCCTAAAAGGATGGATTTTTCCTCATTTGTCAATCGATTTCCAAAAGATGATTATTTTATTCCTCTTTTTAGTAAACTTTAGCATGGGTGCATAAACTTATTGTTACCACTGTGTCTCACAAAACATATTTACTCTTGGACTTCAGTACACAATCCAACAGAGCCATCAAGCTCCCATTCTCCTTTCAGGAAAAGACAAACTACAAACTAAAGAACAGTCTAGAAACTAACCCTGGAGTACACACTAAAGCCAAAAACTGGCCCAACAATCTAGTAGTAGCCTAAACTAAACCGAAACTGTCTGGAGAAGTCCCGTTCACAGCTTCACCACCAGCCCTTCCTGGGTTGCTGTAGAGAGCCTGGCAGCTTTGAGACCTGGGAATGTCCTCTCCCTCTCGATCCATATGCTTGGCTAGGCATCGAGGTCGACATCAAATCATTCACAATCGTGCCGTCAGACTTCTGCACCACAGGGGAAGCCTGTGCCTTATCCACAAACTTGACGTACACCAATCCCTTGGGCTTTCCCGAGCGATAGGTGACCTGTCTGACATTTATATTTAAACGAGACACAGCTAGGCTACTCTTACTCACACAACACCAACCTGAACAGGACTTTCATTGTGGGTTGAAAGTAAATATCAATAAACAAAAAAATATATATTCTGAAATATTTTTTGCTAAAATAAATAAGAATGTGAAAATACTTTTGTTTCGTGCAATTGTGTAACCAGGTTGTGTTCTTGTCCATGCCTCTCTCCCCAGACGCCTCGACATATGCACATTTTCTGTTCAACGCCTTCGACACGGACCACAATGGATCTGTGAGTTTTGAGGTGAGATTTGAGTGGCCGTAATGGAAGAACACGTCCAATCCTTAAAGGATGTACAACCTTTTGTATGGTTTTGGATAATTTACATTTAGGGTCAGAAGATAGGTACAGTAAGCATGTTCATAGAAACAAGTGCCAAGCACTTGTTTCTAGGAACCTGTAATTCCCCGTAAACAACAAAGATGGCTAGGTTGAGTTGCTAAAAGATGCCAAGTACTGTTTGTAGTACTATTATAGGATCATGCTTAAACTGTGTATTTTTTTTTAAAACATTCTTACTAGAACATCCAAGTTCTGTTGAAGCCAATCTTTATTCAACTGTGCCTAGTATTTAACATGCATAAATGGGAGTTTCCAATATGATTAAACCATGATGAACAACACATGCACATCAAATGGACGCTTGAAGCAGATTGACGGCCCCTAATGTGTTTGCTTGCTTGGCTGCTCTGAAACAGAAAGCGCTTCATTATTTGTTGGTCTGAGCCTCAGGTTCTGACAGTTGTGAAATGAAATGACCCCAGGCTGCAATGTAACGGATAAAAACTCATCCAACGAAAAAAGTTTGCTTCGAGGATACCCGCGGATAGTGTTGCAGACCTCCCCAGGGCGTTAGATAAGCCCACAACATGACTCATTTTAATTAAAACCAGCCAGTTTGCGATGGCTATTAGCATGCGATTAATATTCATGAAGGTATAATCTTGCTTATTAGTACAGAGAAGCCTCTCAGTGGTTCCTCGTCTCTCTGATTGATGTGTAGTTCTGATTGTTGTGTAGTGTTGTGTGTCAGTTCGGTCCTATTCTAAGCCACCCCCCCCCCCCCCCCAACCCCTGGGTTTACTGGGATTATATTTATTATTAGTGGCGATTTGATTAAAAACAATCGATATTAACAATATGATATTATTGTTGTTTTTCGGTTGAGCGTGTTTCACTTACATTTTCAGATAGTTTTTTTAATTAATGTCTCGTCGCCTTTAAATAATTGTTTCAAATTAATCCTACCCTTTAGAATTCTAGTGATAATATTTCTAGCATATAAAATCCTTTGACATTCTTTCTTTTCCAGTTTTACAAAAAATGTGCTTAAAAAAAATACATATTTTCGAAAGCATTTTGAAACCGTTACCCAAACTGTGAATCTTGTTTCAAACGTCAGGATTTCGTCATGGGCCTCTCGATCCTCCTGAGGGGAACCATCACGGAGAAGCTCAACTGGGCCTTCAACCTGTACGACATCAACAAGGACGGCTACATCACCAAAGAGGTACACACACAAAAACACAAACACACACACACACTTAAGTTTTTGTAGTGCTGCGGTTGTGGCTTTTATAAATATATAAGCCATCTAAAATGTGTTCCAGGAAATGCTGGACATCATGAAGGCGATCTACGACATGATGGGGAAGTGCACGTATCCGGTGCTCAAAGAGGAGACACCGCATCAACACGTGGAGATATTCTTCCAGGCAAGGACCCTGGAGCCTCTCTATCTTAGTACACCCACACACACGGAGGGATACTCAACACTCAACTGTAGTACTATACTCACTATGTTGTTTTCCCCACAGAAAATGGATAAGAACAAAGACGGCGTGGTCACCATCGATGAGTTCATCGACTGTTGCCAAAATGTAAGAGATGTCTTCTCAGAGCGTCTTTTTCTGCGAGGCTTGAGTGTAATGTTGTGAAGGGTGAATTCTGTTCTGCTGTTGATACCAATCAAAATAATTGGGGGCGGCTTGTTGTTTTGGCTACCTAGTTTAAATAAGGTCGCTCTTTCGTTACTTTGATGGTGAAATCAAGCTCTGTGGTGAGGATATGTGATTTAAAACAAGCACGAAAAGCTAAGTCGTTTTAGTAGATGCCTTGTTTGAAAGTGAGCAACAGCGAACAGTGTGGCACATGTTTCATTTATATATATTTTTAATTTGACAACTTGGGACTTCTCTACCTGTTATTTCATCCCGCAGGACGATAACATCATGCGGTCGATGCATCTGTTTGAAAACGTCATCTAACCGTGGAGATGATATGACCGCCGAGGCTATGGTGTGGGGGGGGGGACGCTGTTGTGGTCTTCATCCTCATAATCTTCGCCCGGGCTCCACTCTGCCCGGACTGGACTGTAGGGAGCAGACCCACGTTTCAACGTTTCACGCCCTCGGGTCTGAAGAGAGAATTTAAATGGAGCGGCTCAGTGGAAGCAGTCTCAAAATGACATTCTATTAATAATTAACATTTCTAGATCAATGTTCAACACTTTGTTTCATTCCTGAATGGTACACGTGTTGCCTGGGAGGAATACCTTTCACAACAAGGAATAATTACTATGTTTACGGTCACATTGTGTTTCTTTGCAAGCGATAACCCGGGTCAGCTTTCAGCATTATTGACCGAGGAGTTTTATCACTAAGATGAGTGTGTAGTTTGAGAACAAGAGTCATAGCAAGAGATTATTTATTTTTCTGTTGGCCGTAGTATTTGCTTTGAAGGATCAAAATCACTGTGATATAATCCATTCATAATTAACATTAAGGAAATAACTAACGATCATCCTATTGATTTTATATTTGAAACTCAGTTTCCGTCAGATTTTCAACGTTTCTGGAGCGTTCTTACCATAAGTTACACGATGTTGTCTGTACTGTGTTCCCCAAAGTGAGCATTCACAGAATTTAGATTGTACAATTTTTAATATTGTACATATTATAGATGATTTAATTGCTTTAGTTAAAAACCACTATGAAAAACTTTTGAACTTTATTCGTGTTTACTTGCCAACTAGAATGAGAATGAGAAATTGTGTGAAATCAGACCTTTCAATTCTAACTTTATCAACAGAAGCACAGGGATACATATAAATATATATTTACCATGAGTATAAAATTAAACAATATCTTAACCAGAGATAGGCTGCTTTCAATGTTTTTCATTTAATCTGATGCGTATTACCTTGATGCAATGATGCATACTTTCCGTAATTCCTCTATGAGTTTCAAAAGGGTTAATTTTGCTGTTTTTCCCCGAAAGGCAATGGTTTGAGTTTATTTATATGGCATTGTTGCCATTGGTTAATCGATTGCCAGTTGTACAGTATTACAAGCGATTATCTTACAGCCTTTTTAAATGTTGGCTACACGTACTTATTTGTGTGTTATAGTGAGCGTGTTGTTTGAACGATTGTTTTCAGTCAGTCTCTTACTATGTGGTAGTTTGTATGGGTCTCTTTCGATCTTGGGTAAATGTGCTTTTGGCTTTTTACCCTCTGACCTCTCATCCTTTTTCCTTGCCATGTTGGTATGGAGTACTAATCCGAGCAGAAGGCCTGCTGGCTAAACCTTTACTTTATTTGATACTTGATGTTAACAGTTGACAAATGGCCCTCTGTCTCAATTAGAAAACTGTATTCATATAATTTAGATACCAGCTGTGTTGGTTCTTACAAATGCTTTTAACCACGAAAAGTTAGTTTTTAGGAAATGCAAACAGATAGAACACTACATTAATTTCTGAATGAGGCATGCTCGTTATTGATTAAGCATGCATTTCCCTTTTGAGAGGAGTACTTGAAATTGTGTTTCTGAGCAGAGGCAACGTGTTCATTGTTAAGTCAAAAGAGATGACTCGTCTTTTTCATTGCGTTGTTTTGTTTTGTTTTTTATGCCTTGACCCTTAAGGAAATGTAAATTTGATCAACACATCTCTATTTAAAAAATTGATATGCATTTGTGTTTGTCTGAGAAAATGGTTGAATCTACTACGGCTGGTGTTTCATCCCATGACTTTCATGCAAGACTGTTTTGGAAATCAAAACATTTCTGGGGGTGGTCAATTTAAATATTTTATCATAATACTTTGCGCCTGATTTGTTAACTTATTTACAAAATATTTTCAGGCTGGACAATTTCTTGATAAGGGACTCATTACCAATCAGAAATAGTTGTATAACCACATTTGTCGATATTTTTTTCTAGTTCAGCCCCTCACATGATACTATTTTGCCCTAACAACATTTGTTGGTTTGGGCCTGGGGTTATTCAAGAAAAAACAATTAAAACAGAAACAAAACTCCGTTTTTGGTTTATTATTGTGCTGAAATTAACTAACATGACGAGACAAAAATTGGTGCGACACTGCCATCTTGTGGTGCTGCGGATATTACACCCAACTGGAGATTGGACTCAGTAGAGTTCAAGCTGATGGGGAGCATGTTGAAAACGGGACATTATTCTGAATAGGGCTGCATTAAATCCGGGGTAAGTTTGTGAATTAGACTACAATACTAAAGGATGTACACCGACAGACATTTATGTCCAGTTGTGTAGAGTACATTTTATAAGAACGACAATAAACCGATGAGAATGTCTCCGTCTCTGTGAAGCCGATCCACAGGGATACTAAACTGTCTTGGGGCCCTGAGCTATGGTCCTTTGGGGCCACCCATCAAAGCCTACAGTAAGCCGTGTCGGGTGACCAGTGTAAGAGTATGAAACGTAAATCGTAAATCTGACCAGTCGACCACAACAAAGAGGTGAGAGGTGATCGTAGCAAGAGAGCTGCAATTTGTCCATCCCAGACAATGGGTTTGATTCCCGCCACGGGTATCGATGGTGTACTGCAGAGCTGTTCTATTAATAAACGCGACATGGGTTTAAATCTCACAGATGGCCTTATCCATCAAAATGCAATCTTCGAAAAGTTGCAATGTCATTTGAATTGCAAAGTCAATCATAACCTCTCACCTTCTTTCAGAGTGCCTCTCAGTGGGGCGGTAGAGCCAGCTGCCGTTGGTCAAAACTGCATACCTGGGACCAAGTCCTGTGAAGAGCACTCATTTTTTTTTAAACAGGTGAAGTACATGGGTTGCATCCATGATGCATTAGTCACCACTGGTTCTCCCGTCGGTTTAGTGGTTATAACACACACACACACACACACACACACACACACACACACACACACACCCCTTAGGAAAAAATAAAATAAAAATAGTGTCAATATTTTTGTTCAGGATTTTAATAAAAACAAAAACTGGATAGGAATTTGATAGAAATGTACATTTGCAAACCATTCAGCTCAGCAGTCCACAATTCCGTAATTCCGTCTTTCCAATTGCACTGAAATCACTGGGCTTCCTTTCGACGTACAGAAGAGTAAAGGTACTTTTACCTGAGACACGTTTGCATACAACCCCATAGAGTGGACCGCGTTTTTATACCGTTTAAGGCTGGTGGTAATATAGCACACATTTTACACACTTCATGGAGACAACTTTCCAATAAGCTCATTGATTAGGCTACATGATAAACTAAGCTTTCCTTTGTTTAAATCAAATGCCTTGTCATATCACTTAGACAGAAGAAACAGCATGTGGAGGATTGCAAATAATAATTAATACCTCTAACGGTAAAAGACATAGCACAATGCTTTAGTTGGAGAAAATTAAAATATATATATATTATTGGAATGTATAATTGCGTGGTGAAAGTTGTTATTACATTATGGTTTGGCAGTTTGGCACTGATAAGTGATTGGGTTTATAGCTGGTGGGAGAATAACCCATTGCTACAGCAATGGTGCTCAGTGGAGCCTGAACAGAAAACAAAAATCAAACTACCCTCACCTGAAAGCATCCGGTACCTAACTGTTATTCAGGAAAAACGGTGAAACAGAAAGTAGAATCAAACGCCTTGATTCTTCCTTTTAAGGTTTTTATCTCATTGGAGGAGTTCAGGGCTGAACTTCCTTTCAGGTTCAATAAGCGGACCCCAGGTGTGTCGCATCAGCGCTTAATCAGCACCCAATCAGCCCGGTTCTACATGCAGTAGCACTGTTTCACCTATGGAGGGAGCCCTCTGCAACGCAAACCAATGTGGCGTTCTGTTGCTACTTTTCGCACGATAGCTCACGTATATTCAACCGAAACAAATCGTAATACTTTTCCTAAATAAGTGTGCCTCTGGTTGCCAAGGAAAACATGTAATTATCATTTGAAATACGAATTAATTTCTTTTTCAGTCACATT
Organism: Gadus chalcogrammus; assembly: GCF_026213295.1. Lineage (NCBI taxonomy): Eukaryota > Metazoa > Chordata > Actinopteri > Gadiformes > Gadidae > Gadus > Gadus chalcogrammus. Next base: position 2,428,039 of record NC_079428.1, on the reverse strand, counting down.
TGGGTCGTCAATTAGTTCCATAGCATTGGATTTTAACACTAAAATACATTCTGGAAACCTATTTCCTTTTCCATTCAACAATCTAATGAAATAGAGATTTAATAGTAAAGTTTACTTCTTAAAAGGCAAAATACTTTCTATTTGGTTGGAAATGTGATCTGATTTTGAAATGTATTTGTATAGAGCATATCATACAAGTATGTATATCATAATTGGTAGTGAATTACAAAATAACTAATTTGTACTACTATCATTCGGAATCATTCGGAACAAATAATGGCACAGCGAATCTTACTTATAATTGTAAACATAAGAAATGGAAACGTAAATTATCCCTTTTTGTTTGCAAACCTGCCCGTTTTAAATGTATAAAGGGTTTGTTTGAGAGAGAGAGAGAGAGAGAGAGAGCGAGAGAGAGATAGAGAGACAGAGAGACAGAGAGACAAAGAGAGAGAGACAGAGAGACATTCTCTGCCCAAAAAAAAAAAAAAAAAAGGGTTTTGGTAATCTTTCACAAAGTATAACGTTATATTGCACAAGGCGATTGGCTAGGAGGGCGGCCGGGTGGGGTGAGGTGGGCTCTGATTGGTTCATTATGATGGTCCCGCCTCTCCCACTTCCTCCTTGTGAATCTCCAGGACGGAAACCAAAACTACAAGGTTCCTCAGTCCAGAGCAGAAATGACCTTGTTCCTGTGGGGTTCAACCAGTTAGAACCAGAGCTTGTTCTCCAAGGCAGCTTCAGTCCACAGTCCACAGGATCAGCATCAACAGGGCTCCCCCCCCCCCCCCCCCCCCCCGCAACCCCACAGACTTCCGCTGTCTGTCTGCTCCTTTCTGAACCCTAAACCGTTGATACGGACCCTGTGGAGGTGGGGTCCCCTGACGTCAACACTCAGTCACTCACACACACACACACACACACACACACACACACACATTCTCAGCTACACACACTCGCAGGCACACACAGACTCACAGACACACACACTCTCAGGCTGACAAACACATGCACACACTCGCTCACAGACACACACACACATACACACACTCAAGCGCGCACTCAGGGGTTGTGCGAACGACGGACGGACAGCCTGGGGTTGCCGGGTTACGGGTGGGGGTGGCGGGGGTGGCGGGCGGAGTTAGGTGAGCAGCGTCCTGATCTCGCGGTGGACGTAGCACAGGAAGTCCATGTAGGAGGCGCCGCCGTACAGCCCCTTGTCCTCCACCAGGAACTGACGGAACAGCACCTCCAGCTTGTCCTTGGATCGCACGATCTGCAGCTGATGGGGAGGGGGGGGGAGTGAGAAGCCGCGCAGGAGTACATCGAGGAAAGTGTGGTCATGGTGGGTCAAACCACTGGTTACATAGGGTTAGAAGGTTCTGGGTTCAAACCCCGCATCCATGAGACGGATGGCCCAAACCCTTATCTTGATTAATTTAGTGGTCAATTAATCAATCGTCATTCTTTTTCTGTACAAACAAATATCGTGGATGCAGAATGTTTTATTTGCGGGTAAGGCTTTCACGTAATGTGATTTTTATTTCATTATTTAATTATTGACACAATATCAAAAAAATATCTGTTCCTGCTAAGCTACTGCAGCAATGTGTTTACCTGCTCTGGCCACTAGGGGGAGGCAAAGAGTCTTCGGCCGTGTTTGATTGAAACGTGATTTCATCTTTGTTACAGACCAGCGCTAGCGTTTGTTAAGAGGTAGGCTATTTCATCCCAATCCATTCATGGAAGTTAATCATCGCAATCATGTCAAACACCCAGATTACCAACAATCACTTATTGTTATGTTGTCATACACAATATATATATATATATATATACAATATATATAATAATGTTTTCCTAGCATGGGACAGCACCCAGGACCTTACCTTCATGGAGTTGGGTCTCTGCTGCATCAGGCTGCTGACGATGGCCCGGACCTTCCTGGACTGGGGGCTGTCCAACTCTGGCAGCACATTCTGGAACCAACGCACCCCAGCACACATGAGTGGGCCATCCCAAAGAGGTTATCCATCACCAGTGGGTTCAATCCCGTGGGCTTAGCCCGGGGCTTTAGCAGGCAGCAGAGACTCAGAGATACAGGTGACGTGTTCAGATGGGGATCAACGTTCCTGACGTGCGTTCAGTCGGAAACCAGGAAAGCTGGTATGAGGGTATCGGGGTATGAGGGTAGAGGAGAGGGCTAGGCAAAGCACCTGAACCTCTTATTTCACTGCAGAGCTGACCCGAGCAGACGCACATGGGCCTACACCTGCATGCACTTATCCCGCGGAGAGCGTTTACAGCACTGATTCATTCCACGTCTCGAAAAACAACGGGAGAGAGAGAAAAGCGCGAGTCATCTTCCTGATTCATTATCCGTGACAAGTTGTTTTAGGTTCTGAAGAAGGGGAGGGGGGGGGGGGGGGGGGGGGAGTGGATTCCAGGTGAGTTATGGGAGTTGCGGTCCGGCCCGCGGGGCAGTAAATTTGCGTGGAAAAACAAGGATTACAAGACATCTTGGGGAAATTGCGAAACCGTCTGTTGATTTTAAATTAATCACATGCCCTGCTTTAAAGCTGCACTATGTCACTCTTTCCTCGCAGCCGGTCGACTTTTATCCAATGTAAAGTTACCTGTTCTTTCCACAGACTAAACCCATTAATCCTGGGGTTGATTGAGCCATGTCCCGGAGGGATTGATCCTTAGAAATCACTCCAATTAAGGCTGGAGTGAAACTGTGTGTTTAAAGCTAAGGTATGCCATTTGGAAAAACCAACCAGAGTAAGCTAGATTTTGTAAGTATCCAACCCAAAAAAAGAAGATTAATAAATAGCTGACTAGCTTTAGCCGTAGCCTTGTGGAAGACTCTGGTCATGTGTACTTAGTGCGCATAACTAGATTAAATGTTTGGACCGGCTTATTGCCTGCAACAGCCACCGATTTGTTTCTCGTCAGAGAATTTGATACATTTATTGCTGCAAAGTTGTCTAGAGACGTTCAACAAATAAGTTAAAAAAAATGCCTCTTATGAATTTTGCCTTTTCTAGCTTTAGGTATAATTGAAATGGACTTCATTAAGGACATAATACTTAAGTATTAAGTATTTCAATAGGTTTCTTTTTCAGCAAAATATTATGATATCTTATAATTGTTAGTATTTGTTACCATCTATCTGTAGATAGATGGTAACAAATAATAGATAGATGGTGTTTTCTTTTTTATCACTCTGTTATATTAGATGTAAAGACTTTATCGATAAAAAGATATATCCATCTATAAAGTCTGGCATCTTAAACGTCAAAGTACACCGAAACACTGAACCCGATCAGCGGTGAATTGACTGATCACCAAACAGGTGGTCAGCTTGAGGGTGAGGGGAGCCTGCGTGCGTTGCTGACCGTGTTGGGCTGCAGGTGAGCGAGCGAGGGCAGGTTGAAGAGCCCCTGGATGAGCTCGGGGGGGCAGGCCTGGCCCAGCCACAGGAAGAGGGCGTGGCCGTTCTCCAGCAGGAAGGCTCCGCCGTCGGACAGGCGGTCCTCGGAGCAGCGCAGCGGCGACGGCACCGCCTCGCCCTCCAGCTCCATGTTGTGCTGCGGAAAGATCGGAAACGTTACAATTGATCGGAAATCTATTTTATTCGAAAAACCATCATACATATTGATCATTCTGGTTGGGCTTGGCTAGTTTCCTTCTCAGCATTGGGGGGGTTAGTACAAATAATCTTTAAAAATAGCAAATATTTCGCAAACTTGGATTACGCTACAGATGGGTTAATTCAACGATCTTGCCAACACATACCAAGCAGCGACATAAACAAAATATAAACAATCGTAACCAACTGTCCAATCTTAATCTGCACAATTGCAAACAACCCCAAAAAAAAACACACAACACAACACACAAACGACCAATGGCATAACAAAGTCCAATCGCTGGGCGGGCGAGAACTCAACACAGGAACTCAATGGAACGTTGAGTTCCACTGAGTTCCACTGAGTTCCATTCAAAACCATTTCCAGCCGAGTCAGAGTCAACCCCTGCCTCTCGGTGAACCCGTCCCCCCCCCTCACCAGTGGGATGAGGCGGGGGTACAGCAGCAGCTGGGTGTCCTCCACGCCCATGGCCATGACGGCCAGCCGCTGGTGGGCGCGGTCGTCCGTGGACAGCTCCGTGCTGCCCACCAGGGGGGCCGTCTTCATCAGGCTGTTCATGTACACCGGGAACACCTTCATGGTCTCGGGCAGGATCAGCTGGGAGGGGGGGGGGGGGGGGGTGGAGAGGAGTCCATTAGACCAGCCAGAGAAGTCATTACATTTAGGCCCAATCCCATTTCTACCCCTTACCCCTTCCCCTTACCCCTCCCCCTTGTTTTGAAGGGGTAAGGGGGAGGGGTAAGGGGTAGAAATGGGATTGGGCCTTACATTACATTTGTAAGTCGTGTTACGTAAATTCTTACAGTGGTCTCGTTGGGGTAGAAAATATGTATGTCCAGTACGGTATGACACTATTAAGCCGATCGATGAATGACCTGAAGGCACTTATGAATAACTAGACTTTACCAAATATATACAACGCTAACAGAACAAACTAAAATCCAGCGAAATTTAAATGGATCAATGAATACAAATATTATCGACACGCAATGACATGTTACTGCTTGGCGCTTGTTTCTATGAATATCTTTAATGTACCGACAGCGATATGTTGATTCTCTTTCATCTGACGAATGTACTTATTATAGCGTCTGCTAAATACCCTGAATTTAAATGTAAATATAAATGACATGTTGAGTCAACACTCCGTCTTTGGATCCAGAGCGTCTTGAATTGGACTACGCAGTGAAACAAAACTCTGCACAGCCTTTTGCGGGACATGTGTCAGACCCCTGGGAAGAGCTGCACCAACATCACATAAAATCGTGAGACACAGTTTCTTGTATTTGAGAGCGTGGTCAGTGGTCCACCGACCTGGCTGGCGGCAGAGGGGCTGGCACAGTTCTTGCGGTAGCAGGCCAGCATGTGGGCGGTCTGGTTGACCAGGATCTCCCGGACGCTCTTCAGAGGTTGCTTCAGGATGGCACGGTAGGCTAGGGAACACCGAGATAATAATCATTTATTAGCCATCGGTATTTATATTATTGACTGTAACAAGGCGCTTGACACCGGTGGAATAGAGACGTTGTAAAACGAAGTAATCTCCAAATGAGTTTAAATGTGTTTAATATTAATAAAGAAAAACAATACATACAATGTCAATAAAAATAACAAACTGAACTTCATCCACCAATTAAAACCGTTGTGGATGGCAGTAAAGGGTTAAACGGACATCGTTGCAGTTTCGCAGGGATTTCTCTTCTGATATTGTAGGAGATGTCATCCGCAGTCATCTTTACGAGGAGAGCATGTGGTCCCGGTTACCAGGAGAGATATTAATCCCAGTGGCTGGTAAGCCGACGAGCAGCCATGTTAAACCAGACTTTAGGGTGATGTATGGAGTGGCAAGGAGAAGGAGTAGGGGGGTCAGCCTGGGGTCAAACCCAGGCCCCCGCATTACAGTGTGGGGCTGTCTGTCAGCACGTCTTAGGTATGATGAACGTGCGTCTGAAATAAAGCACTGCTCAGACTCCTTTTCTCATTATTACTGCTGCTTGGACAACGTTTGCTAAAGCCTCTGGCAGGTCAACTTGTACTTTTTCATGTTTTTCCCAACGGGAAGGTGTTTGAGGAGTCATGCTGGCATTGTTAAACCGGCAATATATATCAATTAATACTGTTAATACTGAGATATGATCACACTTTGTCATCTGGCAAAATGTATCTTCTAATTAAAAACAACAAATGAACGTCTCAACTGGCTCGGTTATGACGTCTCGATGACTGATTAGCTTCTAATTCAATTGTTGGCGTAGTGGAATATATATCCGTCATCTTATCATCACTATGAAGGTATTAAGGCTGTAAACAAAGCGAACGCATACATTTTAATAACTGCTATTTTCCAACTGACATTTCTAACCGACATTTTCAAACTCAAATTGAGGTTCAAATAAGCTGAGGAACGCAGAAGAGTTACTGCGGTGTGGAAACGCAAATCTTTAAAATCGTGTGACCTTGGGTGAGGAGAGGGGTTGGGAACGAACAGAGAGAGTTGGACGTTCACCTGTTTTGGCGAAGAAGTTGATGAGCGAGTCCGTCTCGCAGCTCTTGAACAGCTCCATCAGCTGGGAGCTGCAGTTCAGACTGAGGTTGTGGACGCGCAGACGCCTCTGACCCCCGACCGTGGTGTAGAGCAAGGCACACTGGGTAATACGGACAGACGGACACGGGTTTACAACAACAGCAGATGACACGATTGTTATAATCGAAGCGCTGGTGATGTATCGTGTCTGATGATATAAAATACAACGATGTGGTGCTGCTGTGTAGCTCAACTGGTAGAGCAAGGCATTAACATCGCCAGGTTTGATTCCCACCGGGGCTGTTTTACGCTGACAATGTTTGATAAGTTATTGTGAGACACTTTTGATAGAAACTCCCACGAAAGGGCATTCATCCGATTATCCACCAAATGGTTTAAAAGATAATAACTAACCAATGGCTAGCAAATATTTGCTGGGCGGATTATTATTGTGTTTCATTACAGGCCTGTAACAAAACACACCTATAGATTATATTTCCCATTCATCGGTTTGCTGCGTGTGTGTTGAGCGTGCGTTGTGCGCGCGTTGTGCGCGCGCTGCATGTGCGTTGTGCGTGCGGTCCCCGTGACGCGCGTACCTGCATGAAGGCGCCCGTCTCCTCGCTGAGTGTGTCGTCGTGCTTCAGCTCCACCGTGATGGCGTGGTCACAGTCCACCGCCGCCAGCTCCACGTCCGTCGTGTTGTTCATGTACACGCCGCCGAAGAAGTCCGTCGCCCGGAAGCCTGGCGGGACGGCGACAGAGGGGAGTTACTGCGGGTTGGCTTTCAAACGGGAGGTTGCTAGTTCAACCGGCTCCACTTAGCTCGGTGTCGTGGTGCCCCTGAGCGAGCCTTGCATGGTAGGCACTGACGTGAATGTGTGTGTAAATGGATGTAAGTCGCTTTGGAAAAAGTGTCTGATTAACGCCCTAAGTGTAAGCTATATGATGATGTGGTTTGACCTTGGATGCTTCTTATTTTACAGTTGAAATTCAGACTGCTCAAGAGAAACCCTGCTTAAAAAAATATATATAACCTTCACTACCATTTACACAATTATTGTTCGCTTAGGGCATTTTATCTAAAATGATTGTTAAAAGTATCCAGGTTGAAAAATCCTTGAGTACCCCTTTAACATAATTCCCATATTTTTGCAGGTTTACAGGTTTTTGCATACCTGTGCTGGTGCGGACGCGCATGATGGCGTCAAACCCGATGGGCTTCTCCACATCCTTCCTCAGGTCCCTCAAGAAGTGTTCCCCGTCGGTCTCCACCTAGGAACCCAAGAACAGCGGTCAGGCTGCGGTTCCTTCTCTAACCGCCGGGGGGGGTTTTGTTACCGTTTCACTGATCCACGCACATACTTGTTGAATTTTCATGGAATTCAATTTTGTTTGGATTATTTTTCATAAACTGTGATGTCGACTGTGATAAACTGTCTTTTGAATTCTCGTTAATTGCTACTCTTTCTGTATCACTTGAGGCCAACTACTGAGTAAATATAATAATAAAGCAAAGCTAAACGTTGTTTTTTTACATCTGATCTAAAGTATGCTTCAAATGCACATGCCTGGCCTGTAGCCAGAGACAATAGCCTAACTAGAAAGTATCCACAGTTTCATTAATAGATTGTTTTCCCATTTCGGGCCACATAAACGTCCATGTTTTAATAGATTGTAATGTGTTCTAAACACACACACGCACAGAAACACACTCAACCCATCAACACAGCAACAAACACACAAGCAATATAACACTCACACCCCCACACACACACAAACACAGACACACACACACGCACACACACAGACACACACACACAAAAACACCAGACAATATAACACACACACACAAACACACAACCGACCCACCGACCCACCAACCCACACACACACACACACACCTGGAAGTTGCTGTACTTGTAGACGGCGCCCCCGGTGTGCGCGGGCACATCCCCCATGGTGGCGATGTCCAGGTACTGGCTGGGGAACAGGAAGAGGTCCACGCTGCAGCCCTGAGCTACACAGTCCTTGGACAGCTGCTCGTACACGCCCTTCACCGGGTGGAACAGCGTCTGATTGGGCGGCAGACACATCAATCAGTCAACCGGTCAACCAATCATAAGCCTTTATTTGACCCCGGGGGAAATTTTGCCGAGGTGCGTACTGTAAGCAATTTCTGTAACAATACAGGAACTATTGAGAAAAAACATGAATCTAAAAATGAGCTGTACACATTTTACCAGTATACTACGTAATATCAGCATTCCTTGATACGCTAAATGAAGGAGGAGGAGCGTTTGAGGATAATGATAGGGATACAAATGAAATGGGATAATTATAACATGTTTAATAATAACTTGATAAGTAATTATTAAGCACATAAGTCAAATATAAAATACAACAGATATATTGACACAGTGCATAACCTTGAGCCGAACTGAGAGTAGAAGCAGTGACCCCGAGCCTCACCTTCTCCTTGTCCGTGCTGACCAGCTTCTTATCGTCTCGGTTCTTCAACTTCCCAGGTGCCTCAGCGGTCGGGATGGAGGCGTGGAAGATGAAGAGCTTTCCGCTGCACTCAGCCGCCTGGAGAGAGAGAGAGAGAGAGAGAGAGAGAGAGAGAGAGAGAGAGAGAGAGAGAGAGAGAGAGAGAGAGAGAGAGAGAGAGAGAGAGAGAGAGAGAGAGAGAGAGAGAGAGAGAGAGAGAGAGAGAGAGAGAGAGAGAGAGAGAGAGAGAGAGAGAGAGAGAGAGAGAGAATCCTCCTGTTACAAGCTCTTTGGTGTGGTCTGTGTAGACACATGCATTCTGGGCAACAGAGCGGCAAAGTCCCTCATTGCAGCGGACCACCGAAATGAGCACAACGTTTTTTTATTCTGAATAATTTTTCCCCAACTGAGACCTGCATGTGAACCTCAGCTCAGAGTCGTTCCTCGACAATGACATCATGTCGTTTCAGTTGTCAGACGTCTGGGGTCAATAACAACCCATCAGGAAATTAAAAAGCCCAACTCACTGAATGAATCTGAATGAATAATTGAACTGACTTACTGAATGGCTGAATTAGAGAAATAAGTTTAAAGGCAGGGGTATTCAACTAATAAGATAAACAAAGTCGAATTGGTGCTTATGCTGGGGGGTGTTCTTGGGAAGAATTCTCTAATGTGTGTTCAAATGGGTTACCTCCTTATTGGGAGTGCTGTATGAAGATGTATCCCTCTAGCTATATTTTGAGCATTCCTAAAACTCAGGAAAGGAATAAAACTGAATCTTATCACCCAGAGAAAAAGACAAACGATGGGAATCAATGTTTTCTCCTGCATGGCACCCAATCAGGCCGTGTGTGTGTGTATGTGTGTGAGTGAGTATAACGCCTCGTGCCCACTGCATCCGTCCGTTGACTGATCCCCATTGACTTTGAATGGGGACGGACACGCCATGCATTGTGGATCCATGCGCTCTACTGGAGCCTTCGGCTCCGTCAAAATGTGGAATTTTTTCAACTTTTC
>NC_079428.1:2383349-2413349 GCF_026213295.1 Gadus chalcogrammus | reverse complement strand
ATTACGGTTCAGTAAAATTTCAACAACATTTGCATTTATTTATGAGGATTAGGTTCAGGAATGAAGTTTGAAATTGTTAAGTGTAGGTATAGGTATATATATGTAGGAGGATAGACGGAGCTGTTTGTGTCTAATGAGGCGTGGTTTTGGCCAGGATTAGGATCAGGGTGTGGAAGCCAAGACTATTGTTTTAGGTCATGCATCTGCCCTCTGACCAGGTGAGATAATGCTTTGAATTACATGGAATAGAAGAGGGACTATTCTGCCATATATACTGCATAGTTCAACATTTTGGTTTGCCCAGCTTTGAGGAAGCATTTATACTTTTTAAAGAGTTACGGTGGATGCTTTAACCCAAACTGCCTCACATTACATTACAATTATTTAGCAGAAGCTTAAGTCCAGAGCGACTTAAGTCAGTGCATTCAACAATGAAGATCCAACCCAAAAAGTGCGAGAACAATACAAGTCCATTAAAGGGCAGTGCAGTGACGTAACAGTCCAGTGACTGCAGGACTCTCAGCATGGGTGAACCCCACACCAGGGTGGCCCCAGAGAGGGGAACAGGGCTACCTTGCAGTAGTCCAGGGTGGCTGAGAACTCGTAGGAGCCCAGCGACAGCTCTGGCCTCTCGTAGAAGTCCATCCGTCGGCCCATGTGGTCCAGGTGTTGGAAGTAGAACACGGGCACTGTGGGGAAGGGGGGGAGAGAGCAGGAGGGGTTATAATGGAAGATCAGGACCAGTAAGAAGAGAGAGTCGGGGTCAATGCATTGAGGGGGAATTCAAATGAGCCAATCACTAGCTAGCGGCCTCGATTTATGATTAACCCCAGCTAAACGTAATATACTGTATATCTAAAGAATAACCATTTTTGGCATTCTAATTTAAAGATTATCAGAAAGAAAATGAATGAATCAATCACTAAAATATACCGTCATACAATCAATTAATAAATCAAACAATGTTTGATTCAAACATTTAAAAACAACATCCCTGACTGAACTCCAAACGTTCAGACAAAACCTTCCTTTCGAAAAAACGATAGTGTTCTCCACTGATTGGCATCATGAATAAAAACAACAAACTATATTCCATATTTAACTCAAAACGGTTATGTTTCATGTAGAAGGAAAGCTGGAGGGACGGACGGACGGACGGGCGGAGCCACGGGGAGAGGGTCTCCTCCAGGTCTGAGCTCACCTTCGTTGACGCAGTTGCAGAAGGCACACTGGAAGCGGCGGCCTCCGTCGATGAACTGCATGTAGGGACACATGTAGGCCTTGCACCGGTTGCACCTGATGGGCCCGGTCTCGCCGTGGTTCACTAGATAAAGAGGTGTCTGGACGCACACACACACACACACACCCACACACACACACACACACACACACACAAACAGAGACACACACACACGCACACAAATGAATGCATGAATAACAATGCAGACAGTACCACGTCCATGTTGATGCAGAGAGTATATTAGCAGACAATAACTCAGTATCGAACGCTGCAATGCGACGTGATATAAAAAGGTTGTCCAAAGCATGACCATAGACTGGGGATTTTCAGCCGATCTGAAATGATTCTTTGTTTTTATTGCTATTCCGACATGCGAATGTGTCGCACATTCATATAAAATCCATTCGTCTATGGCGGAAATGCAAACAGCCTATTTTGCGACCATAACAAAGCAGTTTTAACGATTGCCAAAGCCTACAGATTTTGCTTAAAGCAAACAATACTACCGCTGAACAATATCGGCCTACCCCAAAGATAGATCAATCGCAGGCTTGCAGGTAACAGAGGGCGTATAATGAACACACTGAGCAATACAAATTCTCTTTTTGACAGGCCAGTGGATTAGGAAAACATCAAGATGAAGAACAGCAGTACTTAATAAAACTCCAAGCAGAGGCGATGGATTCCGAAGCACGGTGAATCATAAACGAAACATTGCCCAGGGCAACGACCGTCGGTCGGTGGGCAACCCTCCACGGCACTCAGGTGATCTACGTAAACACGCGGGAGAGCCCAACCGACGTCCGAGTTCTAAATGTGTGAAGCACGTCGGGTCGACCTCTGGGAGGATAGCTGGTAGCTAATTAGCACGGGAGGGAGGGAGAGGAAAGGATAACATTGCCTTAAAAAGGCCTTTGGGGGCTCGGACTCCAGAGAGTCAGGGAGTATCTAAGGGAAAGTTTCCCCTTCACGGCACAACATCATCCAGTACAGCACAGAGGTTGTCACAAGAACACTGGAACTTTCCAGAAATCAGAAAGAGGAAAAGGATAATCATGCCTTCCCAAACAAGAACATGGTTGGTTTTCGTTTTCACCATCAATTTAAAACGGTGTTTGTCCGAGGGAGAGCCCACGATACGGGTGATGTCTTTAAGAGACGTCCAAGAAACTGTTACTGTCTGTTCAATACAGAGTGTGTTGAACTAAAGAACTGTACAGAAGCGCTTCAGAGGGGCCTCTGCTGTTTCCATGAGGGCCATCCATCCATCAGCGGCCCGGTCTTACCTCGTTCTTTGGCACGACGGCGAAGGGTTTGATGATGGTGGCCAGCGGCACCTGGCACTGTTTGGCCAGCTCGGCGGTGCAGGGGAGGGTGTAGGTGGTGCAGCGCATGAACCGGGGGCTGGCGTTACCTGGGGAGACCACAGCAGAGGTGGAGGTTATCAGGGTGGAGCGTGGAGGCTGTCGGGGGAAAGGGGGACGCGAGGGGGCAGGTAACATGAGGAGGGTCCATCCTTATGGAACATCATAAATCTTGTTTCTATGAACATCCTTACTGTACCGACAGAGATATATTGTTGTTTCTCTTTCTTCCGACAAATACGTGCGTATTGTAAGTCGCTTTGGATAAAAGCTTCTGCTAAATGCCCTACATGTATGATATTTATTGCATATTTGTTGTTTATTGCAAATAATGACCCAATCTGTGTGTGAACATTGAAGAAAAAATGGGGCAATTCTCCAAAAGTATTGCAGTATTTTGACCCTGGAAGTTTGGGGTAAAGAAAATGAAGGTCATCGTTCCACATAAACACACTGACGTGTTTGTTTATTCACCGGGCCGTACCTTGGTCCTGGACTGTGAAGTCGGTGGTGACCAAGGGGGGAACCTGACCCCTGACGTTGGTAGCGTAGACCTGTCCTCCTCGCTTGGCCTGATCGTCCTCGATGACCTGGGTCTGAAGGGAATCGTCTCATTCATTATCTACAGGACAGGCATTGGTTCAATTCAACAGTGTTCAGAGTTAAGCACAGATTGCTTGTTTAGATAACAGCTGATTCGTTATTGGCTAGCAGGGACTATGCCGAGGGAATCTGTTGGCGACTCATCACATTTACAAAAGAAAGCAATGTTTTTCCTTGATAAATAAATAGTTGAAATTAGAAAAAAGATTGCTTTATTTTGTCAATATCATGATTCTAATTTCAACTATTTATTTATTAAGGAAAAACATTGACATCTATCACAGATGTTGTCATATGATAGGACACGCCTACAAATGATTTCCTGTGACGCTCTGCAGAAACAACACTTGCAACGCCTGCAGCTCATGCAAAGCAAGGCCCCCTACAAGAGGAAGCAGTGACTCAGTGGTGGTGAGTAGGTCAGAACAGGCACATGTGTTCCTCCTCACTACGATTAGTTTGAGACCAAAGAAAACCAGACGCTAAAAACTGCATCTTGGTAGTAGAAGTGATAGTAAAAGAGAAAGGGATATCAGAGCCCCTCTTTCTGTACCAATCTGGGAAAACATACGGCACTTCAACCAGTGTGTGGCACAAGCTGTCCATGGAGGCCTGGAGGTTGGATGGGTGTTCTACTCACAGGGCTAGGGATGGAGTCAGGGTCCAGCTTCTTCTGAGGCGGGCCGGCCATCGCTGATCCTGGGAAGGCACCCGGGAATCCTGGCTGGGGCCCTGCCATCTGGCCCCCAGCCATTTGGCCCCCGAACTGGCCTGCAGGGAATTAGGTGATTACACGGTTAATTATTCACAAAGCTGCCAGATTTAGTTAACTATTAACCGGGCCATGGGTGGTAAATAACACCCTGTTCTGTCTAGGTAGACTCGATATTGATAACAATTAGATGAATGATTATCTGGGATCAATCCTGCGATATTATAGCAGAGTTTCTGCGGGGAGACGGCTAATAGCCTGGGCTGGAAACCACAAGATGCAACACTTTCACAAGAGTTTCCTGTTTCGTTACGGAGATATTCTACTGAAGAGAACCAATTTGAGTGGACGAAGCGGTTCCGAGGGAGAGGTTGAATAAGTGCATTTCCACCGTGGATACTCTGCTAATGCGAATTTGACACTTATACAGACACTTGTTAACATTTTACTGCTGCTCCTTGTTTGTGTTCGCCCATTACGTGCTTACAAATCCCCGCCTCCAGCAACAGAAACAACATGATTGACCGAAACAAATATGAAACTAAAGTCAGTGAACCGTCTGTTCACACAGATTCAAGATCGCCTGTCATCAGACTGCAGATTTAAACCCAAAGTTGGTTTGTTTTGCTCGATTCCAGGTCTCCATTAGTGTTGTAGGTGCGGTTGTAAGCCAGCTATCGTGTCGTACCTTGCTGCTGGGGGTATCCCGACGGACTATTGGGTCCCAGGCCCGGCTGCTGATAGCCCCCCACTCCTGGGCCAGGTGGACCGGCGTAGGGCCCGCCCATCCCTGCCATTGGTGGACCAGACATTTGTTGGCCTGCCATTGGTGGACCAGACATTTGTTGGCCTGCCATTGGTGGACCAGCCATTTGGTGTCCTCCCATTGGAGGCCCAGACATTTGGGCACCACCCATTGGAGGACCAGACATTTGTTGGCCTGCCATTGGTGGACCAGACATTTGTTGGCCTGCCATTGGTGGACCAGTCATTTGGGATCCTCCCATTGGTGGACCAGGCATTTGGGGGCCGCCCATTGGTGGACAAGGCATTTGGGGGCCGCCCATTGGAGGCCCAGACATTTGGGATCCTCCCATTGGTGGACCAGACATTTGGTGGCCTGCCATTGGAGGACCGGTCATTGGCATGCCTCCCGGGGTCGACGGGTGGGGGGACATCTGGGGGCCCATCCCTGGCTGAGACGTGGGCTGGAACGGCTGTGGTGCTGCGGGGCTGGCCTGAGGCGGGCTCTGCATAGGACCTGGGGCTGCAGGCAACGCACAAGAACACACACAACCATCAAGACACAATAACACAAACAATAAGCAATACACAACAACACACACAACGATCAAGACACCATGACACAAACAATAAGCAATACACAGCAACACACACAACCATCAAGACACAATAACACAAACAATAAGCAATACACAACAATACACACAACGATGAAGACACCATAACACAAAGAATAAGCAATACACAACAACACACACAACGATCAAGACACAATAACACAAACAATAAGCAATACACAACAACACACACAACGATCAAGACACAATAACACAAACAATAAGCAATACACAACAACACACAACGATCAAGACACCATAACACAAACAATAAGTAATACACAACAACACACACAATAATCAAGACACAAGAACACAAACAATAAGCAATACACATCAACACACACAATAATCAAGACACAAGAACACACACAATAATCAAGACACAAGAACACACACAATAATCAAGACACAATGAAACACTAAACCCAGACATAAAGACTTCCATCAGAGAGAGATCAGAGAACCAGAAGGACCTCATTAGCAACATGATCAGGGATATAATTAGCTAATTATAATTAGGGAGAGAAAGGTCTGTGACCTTCTTTTGTTCTACCATTTGTTTATTCACAAAGATAAACATCAATGCACACATAAGACAAACCCTGTTTTCTATAAAATATAATAACTATCTATAAAATACTGAGTATAAATGAATAAAGTTATGCAACAAGTTCCTCCCAATACATTTTCTTAGACTGCACAAATGTATCAATGCATAAATAAAATATATAAATGTTTTCTATAAAAAGTAATACCTCATATTCAAAATGCTGGGTTTAAATTAAAAACAGTACGTTACAAGTTCCTCCCCATGCATTTTGTCAGACAGCAGTGAACTACAAGGGCATTTTAACATACCGTAGTTCCCAAGGTTCATAGCGCCCATCTGATTGGTGAGCTGCTTTGCGGGAGGCGGAGCCTGCTGGCCCATGCCAGGGTACTGGGTCTGGGGGGGAGCACCGTAGCCCGCCGAGGAAGCTGGGGCACCTGGGAAACTACCGGAGGGAAGAAGCTCTTTGAATGACTCGCCCGCTCTGTCATGCATTCAACATAAGCACTGGTGATGAAGAAACTAAGACATGATGAAGTCATTCAAAATGTAATGTATGTTGTACGTCCTGGCACCCAAAAAATATTACTCATCATTGTGTAGCAACTTATCCTGGCTATCTTGGGGTTAACCTGGGTTAACCTAGCAATTGTAAGTGTCAGCACTTGTTTCTATGAATATCTTTACTGTACCGACAGCGATATGTTGTTGTTTCTCTTTCTTCTGACAAACAAAATCTACTGACTTATAGTAAGTTGCTTTGGATAAAAACGTCTGCTTAATGCACTAAATCGAAATGTAAATTTAAAAACGCTCGCCAGGTTTTACCGCAAAAATATTTATGCACACACATCTCTTTAAATACAGTGTGAGTTTCAATTCCCTGATTGTCCGTTTGCACTGAGATCACCTTCCTCCACATCCATTGCTTGTGCTCTGATTCTAAGGCAGACGAGATGACAATCCATCGTGTATTGAAGGCCTAATGAACACAAAAGGCTAAGAAGATACACTGCACAATGGAGTCTCCAAGGAGTTTCAAACACAGACTCAAGGAGGAGCTTGCCTAGTCACCAAACGCTCAGCTCAAATCCTTAAATAGTGCTAATATAAGCACCACAAACTTCTTCAACCCATGTTTGACAGATTATCTTGGGTGTAACTAACAACTAACAGTCATTCACCCAGTCACTGCTTCATTCAGACGACATTCGCCCACAGTTTGACCGGGGTCTAGTGTGAGGGAGGTGTGGTAGGCTTACCTCGGTGCGTGCGAGCCGTTCTGCTGGGCGTTGGGATTGTAATGGCTTTGTGCCGGTGGGGGCGGTCCACCTGGGCTTGACCCTGGCGACTTCATCCCACCTGAGGAGAGTAGAGTCATGTCACTGCGTGCTCACCCGCACTGTATCTGCACTGGAACATACAGGCCTGATTTAAAACGAGGCTCAGCAACATCATAGGAAAATCATATCGTGTGGAATACATTATCTGTATCAGGGTGGCTAGATGGGTTAGGGTTGAAGAAGCTGGCCCCTAATGTACGCACTTATTGTATGTTGTACATCCTTGCACTTAAAAATAGTACTTAGCATTGTGTAGCGTCTTATCCTAGCTATCTTTGTTGTATACGGGAATGGGTTAACCTAGTGATTGTAAGTGCTTGGCACTTGGTTCTATGGACATCCTTACTGTACCGACAGCTTTATGTTGTTGTCTCTCTTACTTCTGACAATTGTACTTATTGTAAGTCTCTTTGGATGAAAGCGTAGACGAAAGCCCTAAATGTAAATATAAATGTAGCATACTTACACCATCTGTGTTCAGGTTGAATTCACATCAGCACATTGATTACCATGTTTATATCCTACGTATATTACGTGTCATCTACCAAAAAACGATTTGCTTTGAAATAAATCCAGAATCACCCACATGAATGTGTATATATTCACCCATACATGTTGATGAACAGGAGGTATAACACTCTGCCACAGAGGTGAAATTACAGGGACGGAAATCCTTACGTTAATGATGGGTCTGTAGGCATGCCCGGGCCCATAATTAACATCTTGATGCACCTGTGTCCACGCCTACTCTAACACCACCTTGATAAAGGCCTATCCCCTCTCCTGGGAGCCCCATTGTACTCAGAGGACCGTACCTGGTGGTGGTGGAGAGAAGGCCTGTTGCTGGCCCCCATAGTGCCCATAAGTGTGCTGGTTGGGGCCCGGCCCATAGCCCATGGCCCCAGGCTGGGCCTGGGAGTACGGCGGCGCAGCTACATAACCCTGTTGACTCATGTTGCTTAGGGATGGCTTTCACTGTCTCCTCATGCCACGAAGAACCACTACAGGCAACCTGTGGAGTGGAATGGAAAGAACACAAATGTAGATCGTTTATCGATGGTGTTTATGACATATAAATCCCTTTTGAAACATTAAAGTGTGCAATATACACAAACTTTGATTATATCTTGCAACCTGTTGAGCTTTTGGCCCGACTTGGTTCGATATGCGCTCTCCAGAGACGACGGTTGTCTAAATGTTTATTAAAAGGAAGGCCTACACTACAGATAGTAAGTCCACACTCAACGTGGAACATGGACCTTTGGTTTCGCTTTATTGTGCCACACTTGATGTCAATTCAAGATAATACAATCGACTCGACTCGACTAGTTTCCTGTGTCTTGTTCGTGTCCGAGTATGTAATCCAAAGGCGTTCAGGAACTAAATAACAACAAGTAAATTGAGTTGGCGACAGCTGTCACAACAACAAAGCTCCGGTTCCGATTGTGAACAGGCCGGGACAAGAGGGACTCACGACGCTTTGAGCCCATACAATACACACATTGTTAGTTTCTGTATCCAAAATAAAGACGCACACCCGACCAGGGACCACCGCTGGAGTGGAGTCAGCCACTGCCCAGGAATTGCCACGTCAAAGATCCGTTATGCCCGACATCAAACCTCAGCATCCCTTCCTCCCCACCAACAACACAGTCTATTATTGTGATACGTTGTGTTTCCCTGTGATGATGCACATTCAGGACGCGGACAATCAGACCACCAGCCAGACCCCCTATAACCAATAAACCCCAGCGCGTAATAAACAACATAGCGACCCCGAAACATGCGACGTTACAACGCGGACGTGTGTGCAAAGTTTTCTCCCTTAAACCCCTCAGAACTCCAGCCGCCACGACCACCGCTGGCTCGCAGCCCGACGTGGCGTAGGGATGTTGCCCCTATCCCGTTTAAAGGGTGAAACGTGTGGGTTTACCTGGAATAAAGGCGATGGGTGCGCTCTTCTCCTCTGTCCGGGTCCCTGCTGCTGGAGAGTGCCACGTCAAACTCCTCCACACGCACCGGCGCCGCTCGGCGCGTCACACACGGAGAAAGGAGAGGGGATGGGACTGCGCATGCGCGGTTCGTATGAAGCCCGTACACGTCAGCACAGGGGACTTTTCGTTTTCGTTTTTTTTAGGGGTCCAAGCCAACAGGTTGGATCCCTATTGTTTTTGTAAGGATTTTTTTTATTATTATTATTATTAGGGGTCCAAGCCAACAGGTTGGATCCCTATTGTTTTTGTAAGGATTATTCCTATTATTATTAGGGGTCCAAGCCAACAGGTTGGATCCCTATTGTTTTTGTAAGGATTTTTCTTATTAGGGGTCCAAGCCAACAGGTTGGATCCCTATTGTTTTTGTAAGGATTATTATTCCTATACTTGCCCCCCTAAAAGTGATACCACAGCCCAAACCGTAAATGGTGCCGACACGCGAATTGCATGACTAGATCCAGATCTGTTCGGACTAAGCAGACGACAAAATCCAGACACGCCGGTCACTAGGTGGCGCTATACCAAGGAATACGCGTTTGGGGCTATAACTCCCACACCGAACCTCCCACAGTCAAAAACTTGTACCCACATATTCACTGGAGTCTGCTGCATCTTTTGGCATAGGCCACGCCCATTTGCGTCTATGAATATTTTTCGCAAAATCGCAAAAACCGCAAAACAGTTTTTTCCCTACTCCTCCCACATTTTTTGACCAATCAACACCAAACTTTGCACACGACATCTTCAGACGCACACGCAAAGAAATTATCGGACAGTTTTTTGATCCGACCGTCGACGACGAAACGGTAGCGTTTTGAATATTGGTATATTAGCTAAATTAGACGTGGAAAATCAAAAATCCAGAAAAATCCAAAAGTAGACATCGGAACGAGTCCAAATTTTACAGACATGTTGGTGCTAACCTTAATGTCGTTCAATAAAATTTTTGGAATATTTCGCCATTAGGGGGCGCAATAAACGAGGAAATTGTATATCTTCTTATTGGCCAAAGGAATGTTCTTCAAACTCAAAGGAAACCATCAAGGGGCAAACCTGAGTCTATATAAAAAATATGGCCAAGAATTATTAATGTGGGCGGGAGTTATTTGGCAAAGGAAAATTGTCTTTGGAAAATTTCGCCACAAGGGGTCGCAAATAAACGACGAAATAATATATCTCCTAACTGGGCAATGGAATGTTCTGAAAACGCGTTTTGGGCTATAACTCCCACACCGAAGCTCCCACAGTCAAAACCTTTATATCCACAGATTCACTGGAGTCAGCTGCATCTTTTGGCATACGCTGTTTCTTTATTATTATTATTATACTTCCTACCAAGAAAGTGGGAATACAGCCCATACCGTAAATGTTGCACACACGCCAATTGCATGACTAGATCCAGGTCAGTGAAGACTATGCAGACGACAAAATCCAGACACGCCGGCCACTAGGTGGCGCTATACCAAGGAATACGCGTTTGGGGCTTTAACTCCCACACCGAACCTCCCACAGTCCAAAAACTTGTACACACAGATGCACTGGAGTCTGCTGCATCTTTTGGCCTAGGCCACGCCCATTTGCGTCTATGAATATTTTTCGCTAAATCGCGAAAACCGCAAAACTGTTTTTTCCCTACTCCTCCCACATTTCTTGACCAATCGACACCAAACTTTGCACACGACATCTTCAGACGCACACGCATAGAAATCTTAGACAGTTTTTTGATCCGACCTTCGACGACGAAACGGTAGAGTTTTGAATATTGGTTTATTAGCTAAATTAGACGTGAAAAGTCAAAAATCCAAAGAAATCCAGAATTATACATCGGATCGAGACCAAATTTTACAGACATGTCGGTGCTAACCTTTATGACGTTCGATAAAAATATCGGAAAATTTCGCCATTAGGGGGCGCAATAAACAAGGAAATTGTATATCTTCTACAGAATTTCGCTGCGAAAACGCTACACTGACTTCTCGCAACTCCTACCACAGTCAAATCCTTTGTATCCACAGGTTTAGGGTAGCGTTTTAAACACATGCTTCGCGTTGTGCCGGCGAAAAGCACATTTCTTGTCGCGTTGTGCCGGCGAAATGCACACTTCTTGGACCCCTGCATAACTGCTTGCAGTTCTAGTTATTATTATTCCAGCACTAAAAGTGTGCCCACAGCCCAAACCGTAAATGGTGCCGACACGCCAATTGCATGACTAGATCCAGGTCCCTGAGTTCTAGGCAGACGACAAAATCCAGACACGCCGGCCACTAGGTGGCGCTATACCAAGGAATACGCGTTTGGGGCTATAACTCCCACACCGAACCTCACAGAGTCCAAAAACTTGTACCCACATATTCACTGGAGTCTGCTGCATCTTTTGGCCTAGGCCACGCCCATTTGCGTCTATGAATATTTTTCGCTAAATCGCGAAAACCGCAAAACAGTTTTTTCCCTACTCCTCCCACATTTCTTGACCAATCAACACCAAACTTTGCACACGACATCTTCAGACGCACACGCAAAGGAATCATCAACAGTTTTTTTATCCGACCTTCGACGAAGAAACGGAAGCGTTTTGAATATTTGTTTATTGGCTACGTTTTACGTCGAAACGCAAAAATTCAAAGAATACCAAAAGTAGACGTTGGATCAAGTCCAAATTTTAGAAACATGTCGGTGCTACCCTTATTGGCGTTCAATAAAGAATTCGGAATATTTCGTCATTGGGGGGCGCAATAAACGAGGAAATTGTATATCTTCTAATTGGCCAAAGGAATGTTCTTCAAACTATAAGGGAACCATCAAGGGGCAAACCCGAGTCTATCTAAAAAATATGGCCAAGAATTAATAATGTAGGCGGGAGTTATTTGGCAAAGGAAAATTGTCTTTGGAAAATTTCGCCAACAGGGCGGCGCCAAAAAACGACGAAATAATATATCTCCTATTTGGCCAATGGAATGTTCTGAAAACGCGTTTTAGGCTATAACTCCCACACCGAAGCTCCCACAGTCAAAAACGTTATACGCACAGATTCACTGGAGTCAGATGCATCTTTTGGCATAGGCCAGGCCCATTTGCGTCAGTATTTTCTTTATGCAAAATCGCAAAAACAGCTAAACTGCCTTTTCGCTACTCCTCCCACATTTCTTGCCCAATTGACACCAAACTTTGCACACGACATCTTCAGACGCACACTACAAGAAATCAGCAAAACTATTTTGATCCGACCATCGTTGACGAAACGGTAGCGTTTTGAATATATGTTTTGCGTTGCAAATCAGTAAAAACTATTTTGATCCAACCGTCGACGACTAAACGGTAGCGGAAAATGCGTTTGGGGCCGAAACTCCCACACTGAACCTCTCACAGTCAAAACCTTTATATCCACAGGTTGTTCACGGTAGCGTTTTGAATACTTGGTTCGCGTTGTGCCGGCGAAATGCACATTTCTTGTCGCGTTGTGCCGGCGAAATGCACACTTCTTGGACCCCTGCATAACTGCTTGCAGTTCTAGTTATTATTCCTGCGCTAAAAGTGGTACCACAGCCCAAACCGTAAATGGTGCACACGCGCCAATTACATGACTAGAACCAGTACCGGCACCGCTACTCAGATAACCAAATCCAGACATGCCGGCCACTAGGTGGCGCTATACCAAGGAGAAACACGTTTGGGGCTATAACTCCCACACCGAACCTCCCACATTCAAAAACTTGTACACACCGATGCACTGGAGTCTGCTGCATCTTTTGGCCTAGGCCACGCCCATTTGCGTCTATAATTTTTTTTCGCAAAATCGCGAAAACCGCAAAACTGTTTTTTCCCTACTCCTCCCACATTTCTTGACCAATCAACACCAAACTTTGCACACGACATCTTCAGACGCTCACGCAAAGGAATCATCAACAGTTTTTTGATCCGACCTTCGACGACGAAACGGTAGCGTTTTGAATATTGGTTTATGAGCTAAATTAGACGTTGAATAACAAAAATCCCAAAAAATCCAAAATTAGACATCGGATCGAGTCCAAATTTTACACACATGTTGGTGCCAACCTTAACGTCGTCCGTAAAAGAATTCGGAAGATTCCGCCTTTAGGGGGCGCAATAAACGAGGAAATTGTATATCTTCTAATTGGCCAAAGGAATGTTCTTCAAACTCAAGTGAAACCATCAAGGGGCAAACCCGAGTCTATACAGAAAATATGGCTTATAATTATTAATGTGGGCGGGAGTTATTTGGCAAAGGAAAATTGTCTTTGGAAAATTTCGCCAACAGGGCGGCTCCAAAAAACGACGACATTGTCTATCTCCTATTTGGCCAATGGAATGTTCTGAAAACGCGTTTTAGGCTATAACTCCCACACCGAAGCTCCCACAGTCAAAACCTTTATATCCACATGTTGTTCACGGTAGCATTTTGAATACTTGCTACGCGTTGTGCCGGCGAAATGCACATTTCTTGTCGCGTTGTGCCGGCGAAATGCACACTTCTTGGACCCCTGCATAACTGCTTGCAGTTCTAGTTAGGGGTCCAAGCCAACAGGTTGGATCCCTATTGTTTTTGTAAGGATTTTTTTTATTTTTATTATTTGTACCTCCCTAAAAGTGGTACCACAGCCCAAACCGTAAATGGTGCTGACACGCCAATTGCATGACTAGATCCAGATCTCTTCGGACTACGCAGACGACCAAATCCAGACATGCCGGCCACTAGGTGGCGCTATACCAAGGAATACGCGTTTGGGGCTATAACTCCCACACCGAACCTCCCAGAGTCCAACAACTAGTACACACAGATGCACTGGAGTCTGCTGCATCTTTTGGCCTAGGCCACGCCCATTTGCGTACATGAATATTTTTCGCAAAATCGCAAAAACCGCAAAACTGTTTTTTCGCTACTCCTCCCACATTTCTTTACCAATTGACACAAAACTTTGCACACGGCATCTTCAGACGCACACGCAAAGAAATCATCAACAATTTTTTGATCCGACCTTCGACGACGAAACGGTAGCGTTTGGAATATTGGTATATTAGCTAAATTAGACGTGGAAAATCAAAAATACCAAAAAATCCAAAAGTAGACATCGGATCGAGTCTTAATTCTACACACATGTTGGTGCTAACCTTAATGTCGTTCGATAAAAAAATCGGAAAATTTCGCCATTAGGGGGCGCAATAAACGAGGAAATTGTATATCTTCTACAAAATCTAGCCGCGAAAACGCTACACTGACTTCTCGCTACTCCTACCACAGTCAAATCCTTTGTATCCACAGGTTCAGGGTAGCGTTTTGAACACATGCTTCGCGTTGTGCCGGCGAAATGCACATTTCTTGTCGCGTTGTGCCGGCGAAATGCACACTTCTTGGACCCCTGCATAACTGCTTGCAGTTCTAGTTATTATTATTCCAGCACTAAAAGTGTGCCCACAGCCCAAACCGTAAATGGTGCCGACACGCCAATTGCATGACTAGATCCAGGTCCGTGAGGTGACGGCAAACGACAAAATCCAGACATGCCGGCCACTAGGTGGCGCTATACCAAGGAATACGCGTTTGGGGCTATAACTCCCACACCGAACCTCCCACATTCAAAACTTTATACACACAGATGCACTGGAGTCTGCTGCATCTTTTGGCCTAGGCCACGCCCATTTGCGTCTATGAATATTTTTCGCTAAATCGCGAAAACCGCAAAACTGTTTTTTCCCTACTCCTCCCACATTTCTTGACCAATCGACACCAAACTTTGCACACGACATCTTCAGACGCACACGCAAAGAATGCATGCAAACACTTTTTTGATCAGACCTTCGACGACGAAACGGTAGCGTTTTGAATATTGGTTTATTAGCTAAATTAGACGTGGAATATCAAAAATCCAAAGAAATCCAAAATTATACATCGGATCGAGTCCAAATTTTACACACATGTTGGTGCTAACCTTACTGTCGTTCGATAAAAAATTCGGAAAATTTCGCCATTAGGGGGCGCAATAAACGAGGAAATTGTATATCTTCTACAAAATTTTGCCGCGAAAACGCTTCACTGACTTCTCGCTACTCCTACCACAGTCAAATCCTTTGTATCCACAGGTTCAGGGTAGCGTTTGGAACACAAGCTTCGCTTTGTGCCGGCGAAACGCACATTTCTTGTTAGGGGTCCAAGCCAACAGGTTGGATCCCTATTGTTTTTGTAAGGATTATTATTATTATTATTTCGTACGCCTTAGAAGTGGTACCACAGCCCAAACCGTAAATGGTGCACACGCGCCAATTACATGACTAGAACCAGGTCCGGCACCGCTACTCAGATAACAAAATCCAGACACGCCGGTCCCTAGGTGGCGCTATACCAAGGAATACGCGTTTGGGGCTATAACTCCCACACCGAACCTCCCAGAGTCCAAAAACTTGTACGCACAGATGCACTGGAGTCTGCTGCATCTTTTGGCCTAGGCCACGCCCATTTGCGTCCATGAATATTTTTCGCTAAATCGCAAAAACCGCAAAACAGTTTTTTCCCTACTCCTCCCACATTTCTTGACCAATCAACACAAAACTTTGCACACGACATCTTCAGACGCACACGCAAAGAAATCCTAGACACTTTTTTGATCCGACCTTCGACGACGAAACGGTAGCGTTTTGAATATTTGTTTATTAGCTACGTTTTACGTCGAAACGCAAAAAATTAAAAAAATACCAAAATTAGTCATCGGATCAAGTCCAAATTTTTGACACATGTTGATGCTACCCCTACTGGCGTTCAATAAAATAATCGGAATATTTCGCCATAAGGGGGCGCAATAAACGAGGAAATTGTATATCTTCGACAAAATCTCGCCGCGAAAACGCTACACTGACTTCCCGCTACTCCTACCACAGTCAAATCCTTTGTATCCACAGGTTCAGGGTAGTGTTTTGAACACATGCTTCGCATTGTGCCGGCGAAATGCACATTTCTTGTCGCGTTGTGCCGGCGAAATGCACACTTCTTGGACCCCTGCATAACTGCTTGCAGTTCTAGTTAGGGGTCCAAGCCAACAGGTTGGATCCCTATTGTTTTTGTAAGGATTATTATTATTATTATTTCGTACGCCTTAGAAGTGGTACCACAGCCCAAACCGTAAATGGTGCACACGCGCCAATTACATGACTAGAACCAGGTCCGGCACCGCTACTCAGATAACAAAATCCAGACACGCCGGTCCCTAGGTGGCGCTATACCAAGGAATACGCGTTTGGGGCTATAACTCCCACACCGAACCTCCCACAGTCAAAAACTTGTACCCACATATTCACTGGAGTCTGCTGCATCTTTTGGCCTAGGCCACGCCCATTTGCGTCTATGAATATTTTTCGCTAAATCGCGAAAACCGCAAAAATGTTTTTTCGCTACTCCTCCCACAATTCTCGACCAATCAACACCAAACTTTGCACACAGCATCTTCAGACGCACACGCAAAGGAATCATCAACAGTTTTTTGATCCGACCTTCGACGACGAAACGGTAGCGTTTTGAATATTTATTTATTGGCTACGTTTTACGTCGAAACGCAAAAATTCAAAGAATACCAAAATTAGACATCGGATCAAGTCCAAATTTTAGACACATGTCGGTGCTACCCTTAATGGCGTTCATTAAAAAATTCGGAATATTTCGCCATTAGGGGGCGCAATAAACGAGGAAATTGTATATCTTCTAATTGGCCTGAGGAATGTTCTTCAAACTCGAGGGAAAACATCAAGGGGCAATCCCGAGTCTATCTAGGAAATATGGCCAAGAATTATTAATGTGGGCGGGAGTTATTTGGAAAAGGAAAATTGTCTTCGTAAAATTTCGCCAACAGGGCGGCGCCAAAAAACGACAACATTATCTATCTCCCATTTGGCCAATGGAATGTTCTGAAAACGCGTTTTAGGCTATAACTCCCACACCGAAGCTCCCACAGTCAAAACCTTTATATCCACAGATTCACTGGAGTCAGTTGCATCTTTTGGCATAGGCCAAGCCAATTTGTTTTGAACACATGCTTCGCGTTGTGCCGGCGAAATGCACACTTCTTGTTCCTATTATTCTTACCCCCCTAAAAGTGGGACCACAGCCCAAACCGTAAATGGTGCCGACACGCGAATTGCATGACTAGATCCAGATCTGTTCGGACTAAGCAGACGACAAAATCCAGACGCGCCGGTCACTAGGTGGCGCTATACCAAGGAATACGCGTTTGGGGCTATAACTCCCACACCGAACCTCCCACAGTCCAAAAACTTGTACACACAGATGCACTGGAGTCTGCTGCATCTTTTGGCCTAGGCCACGCCCATTTGCGTCCATGAATATTTTTCGCTAAATCGCGAAAACCGCAAAACTGTTTTTTCCCTACTCCTCCCACATTTCTTGACCAATCGACACCAAACTTTGCACACGACATCTTCAGACGCACACGCAAAGAAATCTTAGACAGTTTTTTGATCCGACCTTCGACGACGAAACGGTAGAGTTTTGAATATTGGTTTATTAGCTAAATTAGACGTGGAAAATTAAAAATCCAAAATTAGACATCGGATCGAGTCCAAATTCTACAAACATGTTGGTGCTAACCTTAATGACGTTCGATAAAAATTTCGGAAAATTCCGCCATTAGGGGGCGCAATAAACGAGGAAATTGTATATCTTCTAAAAAATTTCGCCGCGAAAACGCTACACTGACTTCTCGCTACTCCTACCACAGTCAAATCCTTTGTATCCACAGGTTCAGGGTAGCGTTTTCAACACATGCTTCGCGTTGTGCCGGCGAAATGCACATTTCTTGTCGCGTTGTGCCGGCGAAATGCACACTTCTTGGACCCCTGCATAACTGCTTGCAGTTCTAGTTAGGGGTCCAAGCCAACAGGTTGGATCCCTATTGTTTTTGTAAGGATTATTATTATTATTATTTCGTACGCCTTAGAAGTGGTACCACAGCCCAAACCGTAAATGGTGCACACGCGCCAATTACATGACTAGAACCAGGTCCGGCACCGCTACTCAGATAACAAAATCCAGACACGCCGGTCCCTAGGTGGCGCTATACCAAGGAATACGCGTTTGGGGCTATAACTCCCACACCGAACCTCCCAGAGTCCAAAAAATTGTACCCACAGATGCACTGGAGTCTGCTGCATCTTTTGGCATAGGCCACGCCCATTTGCGTCCATGAATATTTTTCGCTTTATCGCAAAGACCGCAAAACAGTTTTTTCCCTACTCCTCCCACATTTCTTGACCAATCAACACAAAACTTTGCACACGACATCTTCAGACGCACACGCAAAGAAATCCTAGACACTTTTTTGATCCGACCTTCGACGACGAAACGGTAGCGTTTTGAATATTTGTTTATTAGCTACGTTTTACGTCGAAACGCAAAAAATTAAAAAAATACCAAAATTAGTCATCGGATCAAGTCCAAATTTTTGACACATGTTGATGCTACCCCTACTGGCGTTCAATAAAATAATCGGAATATTTTGCCATAAGGGGGCGCAATAAATGAGGAAATTGTATATCTTCGACAAAATCTCGCCGCGAAAACGCTACACTGACTTCCCGCTACTCCTACCACAGTCAAATCCTTTGTATCCACAGGTTCAGGGTAGCGTTTTGAACACATGCTTCGCATTGTGCCGGCGAAATGCACATTTCTTGTCGCGTTGTGCCGGCGAAATGCACACTTCTTGGACCCCTGCATAACTGCTTGCAGTTCTAGTTATTATTATTTTTATACTTACCCCCCTAAAAGTGGTACCACAGCCCAAACCGTAAATGGTGCACACACGCCAATTACATGACTAGATCCAGATCTCTTCGGACTACGCAGACGACAAAATCCAGACACGCCGGCCACTAGGTGGCGCTATACCAGGGAATACGCGTTTGGGGCTATAACTCCGACACCGAACCTCCCAGAGTCCAAAAACTTGTACACACAGATGCACTGGAGTCTGCGGCATCTTTTGGCCTAGGCCACGCCCATTTGCGTCTATGAATATTTTTCGCTAAATCGCGAAAACCGCAAAACTGTTTTTTCCCTACTCCTCCCACATTTCTTGACCAATCGACACCAAACTTTGCACACGACATCTTCAGACGCACACGCAAAGGAATCGTATACAGTTTTTTGATCCGACCTTCGACGACGAAACGGTAGCATTTTGAATATTGGTATATTAGCTAAATTAGACGTGGAAAATCCAAAATACAAAAAAATCCAAAATTAGAAATCGGATCGAGTCCAAATTCTACACACATGTTGGTGCTAACCTTAATGACGTTCGATAAAAATTTCGGACAATTTCGCCATTAGAGGGCGCAATAAACGAGGAAATTGTATATCTTCTACAAAATTTTGCCGCGAAAACGCTACACTGACTTCTCGCTACTCCTACCACAGTCGAATCCTTTGTATCCACAAGTTCAGGGTAGCGTTTTGAACACATGCTTCGCGTTGTGCCGGCGAAATTCACATTTCTTGTCGCGTTGTGCCGGCGAAATGCACACTTCTTGGACCCCTGCATAACTGCTTGCAGTTCTAGTTAGGGGTCCAAGCCAACAGGTTGGATCCCTATTGTTTTTGTAAGGATTATTAGGGGTCCAAGCCAACAGGTTGGATCCCTATTGTTTTTGTAAGGATTATTATTATTAGGGGTCCAAGCCAACAGGTTGGATCCCTATTGTTTTTGTAAGGATTTTTCTTCCTATTATTATTATTTTTATACTTACCCCCCTAAAAGTGGTACCACAGCCCAAACCGTAAATGGTGCACACACGCCAATTACATGACTAGATCCAGATCTCTTCGGACTACGCAGACGACAAAATCCAGACATGCCGGCCACTAGGTGGCGCTATACCAAGGAATACGCGTTTGGGGCTATAACTCCCACACCGAACCTCCCACAGTCCAAAAACTTGTACACACAGATGCACTGGAGTCTGCTGCATCTTTTGGTCTAGGCCACGCCCATTTGCGTCTATGAATATTTTTCGCTAAATCGCGAAAACCGCAAAACTGTTTTTTTCGCTACTCCTCGCACATTTCTTGACCAATCAACACCAAACTTTGCACACGGCATCTTCAGACGCACACGCAAAGAAATCATATACAGTTTTTTGATCCGACCTTCGACGACGAAACGGTAGAGTTTTGAATATTCTTTTATTAGCTAAATTAGACGTGGAAAATTAAAAAAACAAAAAAATCCAAAATTAGACATCGGATCGAGTCCAAATTTTAGACACATGTTGGTGCTAATCTTAATGACCTTCGATAAAAATTTCGGAAAATTTCGCCATTAGGGGGCGCAATAAACGAGGAAATTGTATATCTTCTACAAAAATTTCGCCGCGAAAACGCTACACTGACTTCTCGCTACTCCACAGGTTCAGGGTAGCGTTTTGAACACATGCTTCGCGTTTTTCCGGCGAAATGCACATTTCTTGTCGCGTTGTGCCGGCGAAATGCACACTTCTTGGACCCCTGCATAACTGCTTGCAGTTCTAGTTAGGGGTCCAAGCCAACAGGTTGGATCCCTATTGTTTTTGTAAGGATTTTTTTTATTATTAGGGGTCCAAGCCAACAGGTTGGATCCCTATTGTTTTTGTAAGGATTTTTTTTATTATTATTATTATTATTCCCCCCTAGAAGTGGGTCCACAGCCCAAACCGTAAAAGGTGCCGACACGCCAATTGCATGACTAGATCCAGGGCCCTGAGTTCTAAGGAGACAACCAAATCCAGACACGCCGGCCACTAGGTGGCGCTATACCAAGGAAAGACGCGTTTGGGGCTATAACTCCCACACCGAACCTCCCACATTCAAAACCTTGTACACACAGATTCACTGGAGTCTGCTGCATCTTTTGGCATAGGCCACGCCCATTTGCGTCTATAATTTTTTTTCGCAAAATCGCGAAAACCGCAAAACAGTTCTTTCCCTACTCCTCCCACATTTTTTGACCAATCAACACCAAACTTTGCACACGACATCTTCAGACCCACACGCAAAGAAATCATATACAGTTTTTTGATCCGACCTTCGACGACGAAACGGTAGAGTTTTGAATATTCTTTTATTAGCTAAATTAGACGTGGAAAATTAAAAAAACAAAAAATTCCAAAATTAGACATCGGATCGAGTCCAAATTTTAGACACATGTTGGTGCTAACCTTAATGACCTTCGATAAAAATTTCGGAAAATTTCGCAATTAGGGGGCGCAATAAACGAGGAAATTGTATATCTTCTACAAAAATTTCGCCGCGAAAACGCTACACTGACTTCTCGCTACTCCACAGGTTCAGGGTAGCGTTTTGAACACATGCTTCGCGTTTTTCCGGCGAAATGCACATTTCTTGTCGCGTTGTGCCGGCGAAATGCACACTTCTTGGACCCCTGCATAACTGCTTGCAGTTCTAGTTATTATTATTATTATACTTCCTTCCCTAAAAGTGGGCCCACACCCCAAACCGTAAATGGTGCGGACACGCCAATTGCATGACTAGATCCATGTCTGTGATGTGTACGCAGACGACAAAATCCGGACACGCCGGTCACTAGGTGGCGCTATACCAAGGAATACGCGTTTGGGGCTATAACTCCCACACCGAACCTCACAGAGTCCAAAAACTTGTACCCACAGATGCACTGGAGTCTGCTGCATCTTTTGGCCTAGGCCACGCCCATTTGCGTCTATGAATATTTTTCGCTAAATCGCGAAAACCGCAAAACTGTTTTTTCCCTACTCCTCCCACATTTTTTGACCAATCGACACCAAACTTTGCACACGACATCTTCAGACCCACACGCAAAGAATTCATCAACAGTTATTTGATCCGACCTTCGACAACGAAACGGTAGAGTTTTCAATATTTGTTTATTAGCTAAATTAGACGTGGAACATTTAAAATCCAAAAAAATCCAAAATTAGACATCGGATCGAGTCCAAATTCTACACATATGTTGGTGCTAACCTTAATGACGTACGATAAAAAATTCGGACAATTTCGCCTTTAGGGGGCGCAATAAACGAGGAAATTGTATATCTTCTAATTGGCCAAAGGAATGTTCTTCAAACTCAAGTGAAACCATCAAGGGGCAAACCCGAGTCTATACAGAAAATATGGCTTATAATTATTAATGTGGGCGGGAGTTATTTGGCAAAGGAAAATTGTCTTTGGAAAATTTCGCCAACAGGGCGGCTCCAAAAAACGACGACATTGTCTATCTCCTATTTGGCCAATGGAATGTTCTGAAAACGCGTTTTAGGCTATAACTCCCACACCGAAGCTCCCACAGTCAAAACCTTTATATCCACATGTTGTTCACGGTAGCGTTTTGAATACTTGCTACGCGTTGTGCCGGCGAAATGCACACTTCTTGGACCCCTGCATAACTGCTTGCAGTTCTAGTTATTATTATTATTAGGGGTCCAAGCCAACAGGTTGGATCCCTATTGTTTTTGTAAGGATTTTTCTTTTTAGGGGTCCAAGCCAACAGGTTGGATCCCTATTGTTTTTGTAAGGAATTTTTTTATTATTATTATTATTATTATTATTATTCCCCCCTAGAAGTGGGTCCACAGCCCAAACCGTAAATGGTGCCGACACGCCAATTGCATGACTAGATCCAGGGCCCTGAGTTCTAAGCAGACGACCAAATCCAGACACGCCGGCCACTAGGTGGCGCTATACCAAGGAAAGACGCGTTTGGGGCTATAACTCCCACACCGAACCTCCCACATTCAAAACCTTGTACACACAGATTCACTGGAGTCTGCTGCATCTTTTGGTATAGGCCACGCCCATTTGCGTCTATGAATATTTTTCGCTAAATCGCGAAAACCGCAAAACTGTTTTTTCGCTACTCCTCGCACATTTCTTGACCAATCAACACCAAACTTTGCACACGGCATCTTCAGACGCACACGCAAAGAAATCATATACACTTTTTTGATCCGACCTTCGACGACGAAACGGTAGAGTTTTGAATATTCTTTTATTAGCGAAATTAGACGTGGAAAAGCAAAAAATTAAAAAAATACCAAATTTAGACTTCGGATCAAGTCCAAATTTTAGACACATGTCGGTGCTGGCCTTAATGGCGTTCAATAAAGAATTCGGAATATTTCGCCATTAGGGGGCGCAATAAACGAGGAAATTGTATATCTTCTAATTGGCAAAAAGAATGTTCTTCAAACTATAAGGGAACCATCAAGGGGCAAACCCGAGTCTATATAAAAAATATGGCCAAGAATTATTAATGTGGGCGGGAGTTATTTGGCAAAGGAAAATTGTCTTTGGAAAATTTCGCCACAAGGGGGCGCAAATAAACGACGAAATAATATATCTCCTAACTGGCCAATGGAATGTTCTGAAAACGCGTTTTAGGCTATAACTCCCACACCGAAGCTCCCACAGTCAAAAACGTTATATCCACAGATTCACTGGAGTCAGCTGCATCTTTTGGCATACGCCGTTCCTCAATTTCGAACACATGCTTCGTGTTGTGCCGGCGAAATGCACACTTCTTGGACCCCTGCATAACTGCTTGCAGTTCTAGTTATTATTATTTTTATACTTACCCCCCTAAAAGTGGTACCACAGCCCAAACCGTAAATGGTGCACACACGCCAATTACATGACTAGATCCAGATCTCTTCGGACTACGCAGACGACAAAATCCAGACACGCCGGCCACTAGGTGGCGCTATACCAGGGAATACGCGTTTGGGGCTATAACTCCGACACCGAACCTCCCAGAGTCCAAAAACTTGTACACACAGATGCACTGGAGTCTGCTGCATCTTTTGGCCTAGGCCACGCCCATTTGCGTCTATGAATATTTTTCGCTAAATCGCGAAAACCGCAAAACTGTTTTTTCCCTACTCCTCCCACATTTCTTGACCAATCGACACCAAACTTTGCACACGACATCTTCAGACGCACACGCAAAGGAATCGTATACAGTTTTTTGATCCGACCTTCGACGACGAAACGGTAGCATTTTGAATATTGGTATATTAGCTAAATTAGACGTGGAAAATCCAAAATACAAAAAAATCCAAAATTAGACATCGGATCGAGTCCAAATTCTACACACATGTTGGTGCTAACCTTAAAGTCGTTCGATAAAAATTTCGGAAAATTTCGCCATTAGGGGGCGCAATAAACAAGGAAATTGTATATCTTCTACAAAATTTCGCCGCGAAGACGCCACACTGACTTCTCGCTACTCCTACCACAGTCAAATCCTTTGTATCCACAGGTTCAGGGTAGCGTTTTGAACACATGCTTCGCGTTGTGCCGGCGAAATGCACATTTCTTGTCGCGTTGTGCCGGCGAAATGCACACTTCTTGGACCCCTGCATAACTGCTTGCAGTTCTAGTTATTATTATTCCCCCCTAGAAGTGGGTCCACAGCCCAAACCGTAAATGGTGCCGACACGCCAATTGCATGACTAGATCCAGGGCCCTGAGTTCTAAGCAGACGACCAAATCCAGACACGCCGGCCACTAGGTGGCGCTATACCAAGGAAAGACGCGTTTGGGGCTATAACTCCCACACCGAACCTCCCACATTCAAAACCTTGTACAAACAGATTCACTGGAGTCTGCTGCATCTTTTGGTATAGGCCACGCCCATTTGCGTCTATGAATATTTTTCGCTAAATCGCGAAAACCGCAAAACTGTTTTTTCGCTACTCCTCGCACATTTCTTGACCAATCGACACCAAACTTTGCACACGGCATCTTCAGACGCACACGCAAAGAAATCATATACAGTTTTTTGATCCGACCTTCGACGACGAAACGGTAGAGTTTTGAATATTCTTTTATTAGCTAAATTAGACGTGGAAAATTAAAAAACCAAAAAATTCCAAAATTAGACATCGGATCGAGTCCAAATTTTAGACACATGTTGGTGCTAACCTTATTGACCTTCGATAAAAATTTCGGAAAATTTCGCCATTAGGGGGCGCAATAAACGAGGAAATTGTATATCTTCTACAAAAATTTCGCCGCGAAAACGCTACACTGACTTCTCGCTACTCCACAGGTTCAGGGTAGCGTTTTGAACACATGCTTCGCGTTTTTCCGGCGAAATGCACATTTCTTGTCGCGTTGTGCCGGCGAAATGCACACTTCTTGTTAGGGGTCCAAGCCAACAGGTTGGATCCCTATTGTTTTTGTAAGGATTTTTATTCTTACCCCCCTAAAAGTGGGACCACAGCCCAAACCGTAAATGGTGCCGACACGCGAATCACATGACTAGTTATTATACTTCCCGCGCTAAAAGTGGGTCCACAGCCCAAACCGTAAATGGTGCCGACACGCCAATTGCATGACTAGATCCAGGTCCGGCACCGCTACTCAGATAACAAAATCCAGACACGCCGGCCACTAGGTGGCGCTATACCAAGGGAAAACGCGTTTGGGGCTATAACTCCCACACCGAACCTCCCACATTCAAAACCTCGTACACACAGATTCACTGGAGTCTGCTGCATCTTTTGGCATAGGCCACGCCCATTTGCGTCCATAATTTTTTTTCGCAAAATCGCGAAAACCGCAAAACAGTTTTTTCGCTACTCCTCCCACATTTCTTGACCAATCGACACAAAACTTTGCACACGACATCTTCAGACGCACACGCAAAGGAATCATATACAGTTTTTTGATCCGACCTTCGACGACGAAACGATAGCATTTTGAATATTGGTATATTAGCTAAATTAGACGTGGAAAATCCAAAATCCAAAGAAAATCCAAAATTAGGCATCGGATCGAGTCCAAATTCTAAACACATGTTGGTGCTAACCTTAATGACGTTCGATAAAAATTTCGGACAATTTCGCCGTTAGGGGGCGCAATAAACGAGGAAATTGTATATCTTCTACAAAATTTCGCCGCGATAACGCTACACTGACTTCTCGCTACTCCTACCACAGTCAAATCCTTTGTATCCACAGGTTCAGGGTAGCGTTTTGAACACATGCTTCGCGTTGTACCGGCGAAATGCACATTTCTTGTCGCGTTGTGCCGGCGAAATGCACACTTCTTGGACCCCTGCATAACTGCTTGCAGTTCTAGTTAGGGGTCCAAGCCAACAGGTTGGATCCCTATTGTTTTTGTAAGGATTTTTTTTATTATTATTATTATTATTCCCCCCTAGAAGTGGGTCCACAGCCCAAACCGTAAAAGGTGCCGACACGCCAATTGCATGACTAGATCCAGGGCCCTGAGTTCTAAGGAGACAACCAAATCCAGACACGCCGGCCACTAGGTGGCGCTATACCAAGGAAAGACGCGTTTGGGGCTATAACTCCCACACCGAACCTCCCACATTCAAAACCTTGTACACACAGATTCACTGGAGTCTGCTGCATCTTTTGGCATAGGCCACGCCCATTTGCGTCTATAATTTTTTTTCGCAAAATCGCGAAAACCGCAAAACAGTTCTTTCCCTACTCCTCCCACATTTTTTGACCAATCAACACCAAACTTTGCACACGACATCTTCAGACCCACACGCAAAGAAATCATATACAGTTTTTTGATCCGACCTTCGACGACGAAACGGTAGAGTTTTGAATATTCTTTTATTAGCTAAATTAGACGTGGAAAATTAAAAAAACAAAAAATTCCAAAATTAGACATCGGATCGAGTCCAAATTTTAGACACATGTTGGTGCTAACCTTAATGACCTTCGATAAAAATTTCGGAAAATTTCGCAATTAGGGGGCGCAATAAACGAGGAAATTGTATATCTTCTACAAAAATTTCGCCGCGAAAACGCTACACTGACTTCTCGCTACTCCACAGGTTCAGGGTAGCGTTTTGAACACATGCTTCGCGTTTTTCCGGCGAAATGCACATTTCTTGTCGCGTTGTGCCGGCGAAATGCACACTTCTTGGACCCCTGCATAACTGCTTGCAGTTCTAGTTAGGGGTCCAAGCCAACAGGTTGGATCCCTATTGTTTTTGTAAGGATTATTCCTATTATTATTATTATTATTCCAGCACTAAAAGTGTGCCCACAGCCCAAACCGTAAATGGTGCCGACACGCCAATTGCATGACTAGATCCAGGTCCCTGAGTTCTAGGCAGACGACAAAATCCAGACACGCCGGCCACTAGGTGGCGCTATACCAAGGAATACGCGTTTGGGGCTACAACTCCCACACCGAACCTCCCACAGTCAAAAACTTGTACCCACATATTCACTGGAGTGTGCTGCATCTTTTGGCATAGGCCACGCCCATTTGCGTCCATGAATATTTTTCGCAAAATCGCGAAAACCGCAAAACAGTTTTTTCCCTACTCCTCCCACATTTTTTGACCAATCAACACCAAACTTTGCACACGACATCTTCAGACGCACACGCAAAGAAAGCATGGAACACTTTTTTGATCCGACCTTCGATGACGAAACGGTAGCATTTTGAATATTTGTTTATTAGCTACGTTTTAAGTCAAAAATCAAAAATCCAGAAAAAAAACAAAATTAGACGTCGGATCGAGTCCAAATTTTACAAACATGTTGGTGCTAACCTTAACGGCGTTTGATAAAAAATACGGAAAATTAGGCCCTCAGGGGGCGCAATAAAAAACAAAATTGTATATCTTCTAATTGGCCCAAGGAATGTTCTTCAAACTATAAGGGAACCATCAAGGGGCAAACCCGAGTCTATACAAAAAATATGGCAAAGAATTATTAATGTGGGCGGGAGTTATTTGGCAAATGAATATTGTCTTTGGAAAATTTCGCCAACAGGGCGGCGCCAAAAAACGACGACATTGTATATCTCCTATTTGGCCAATGGAATGTTCTTAAAACGAGTTTTAGGCTATAACTCCCACACCGAAGCTCCCACAGTCAAAACCTTTATATCCACAGGTTCACGGTAGCGTTTTGAACACATGCTTCGCGTTGTGCCGGCGAAACGCACATTTCTTGTCGCGTTGTGCCGGCGAAATGCACACTTCTTGGACCCCTGCATAACTGCTTGCAGTTCTAGTTATTATTATTATTCCCCCCTAGAAGTGGGTCCACAGCCCAAACCGTAAATGGTGCCGACACGCCAATTGCATGACTAGATCCAGGGCCCTGAGTTCTAAGCAGACGACCAAATCCAGACACGCCGGCCACTAGGTGGCGCTATACCAAGGAAAGACGCGTTTGGGGCTATAACTCCCACACCGAACCTCCCACATTCAAAACCTTGTACACACAGATTCACTGGAGTCTGCTGCATCTTTTGGTATAGGCCACGCCCATTTGCGTCTATGAATATTTTTCGCTAAATCGCGAAAACCGCAAAACTGTTTTTTCGCTACTCCTCCCACATTTCTTGACCAATCAACACCAAACTTTGCACACGGCATCTTCAGACGCACACGCAAAGAAATCATATACAGTTTTTTGATCCGACCTTCGACGACGAAACGGTAGAGTTTTGAATATTCTTTTATTAGCTAAATTAGACGTGGAAAATCAAAAATCAAAAAGAATCAGAAATTAGACATCGGATCAAGTCCAAATTTTGGACACATGTCGGTGCTACCCTTAACGGCGTTCAATAAAGAATTCGGAATATTTCGCCATTAGGGGGCGCAATAAACGAGGAAATTGTATATCTTCTAATTGGCCAAAGGAATGTTCTTCAAACTATAAATGAACCATCAAGGGGCAAACCCGAGTCTATATAAAAAATATGGCCAAGAATTAATAATGTAGGCGGGAGTTATTTGGCAAAGGAAAATTGTCTTTGGAAAATTTCGCCAACAGGGCGGCGCCAAAAAACGACGAAATAATTAGGGGTCCAAGCCAACAGTTGGATCCCTATTGTTTTTGTAAGGATTATTATTAGGGGTCCAAGCCAACAGGTTGGATCCCTATTGTTTTTGTAAGGATTTTTAGGGGTCCAAGCCAACAGGTTGGATCCCTATTGTTTTTGTAAGGATTTTTCTTTTTATTATTCCCCCCTAGAAGTGGGTCCACAGCCCAAACCGTAAATGGTGCCGACACGCCAATTGCATGACTAGATCCAGGGCCCTGAGTTCTAAGCAGACGACAAAATCCAGACACGCCGGCCACTAGGTGGCGCTATACCAAGGAAAGACGCGTTTGGGGCTATAACTCCCACACCGAACCTCCCACATTCAAAACCTCGTACATACAGATTCACTGGAGTCTGCTGCATCTTTTGGCATAGGCCACGCCCATTTGCGTCTATAATTTTTTTCGCAAAATCGTGAAAACCGCAAAACTGTTTTTTCGCTACTCCTCCCACATTTCTTGACCAATCGACACAAAACTTTGCA
The DNA here is from genome assembly GCF_026213295.1 of Gadus chalcogrammus. Lineage (NCBI taxonomy): Eukaryota > Metazoa > Chordata > Actinopteri > Gadiformes > Gadidae > Gadus > Gadus chalcogrammus. The sequence continues at coordinate 2,383,810 of NC_079428.1, read as the reverse complement.
CACGACATCTTCAGACGCACACGCAAAGGAATCATATACAGTTTTTTGATCCGACCTTCGACGACGAAACGATAGCATTTGGAATATTGGTATATTAGCTAAATTAGACGTGGAAAATCAAAAATACAAAAAAATCAAAAATTAGACATCGGATCGAGTCCAAATTCTACACACATGTTGGTGCTAACCTTAATGACGTTCGATAAAAATTTCGGAAAATTCCGCCATTAGGGGGCGCAATAAACGAGGAAATTGTATATCTTCTACAAAATTTCGCCGCAAAAACGCTACACTGACTTCTCGCTCCTACCACAGTCAAATCCTTTGTATCCACAGGTTCAGGGTAGCGTTTTCAACACATGCTTCGCGATGTGCCGGCGAAATGCACATTTCTTGTCGCGTTGTGCCGGCGAAATGCACACTTCTTGGACCCCTGCATAACTGCTTGCAGTTCTAGTCTT
>NC_079428.1:2379875-2383249 GCF_026213295.1 Gadus chalcogrammus | reverse complement strand
CAAGTTGCACCCAAACAGCATAAGAAGGCCTTTTAATGCACCAACAAACCGCCTTGTCTCCTTTCTCCTCACGCTTAAAGGACGGGATTGTCCTTGAAAGTCAGAACGGCGACACAACGGCGGATCAGAACGGCAGCTCTGACCCGGCCCCTGAGACAGGACCTGTAACAGCAGAAGCCAACCCAGAGAGCATTGCACCAGGTAGGTTGGACTAAACACAATACATCGCGGGCAAGCATTACAGGAGAAGGAAATCCCAAAACCCTCTTTTCACTCTTAAAGCAGTCCATCAACGTCCACGCCAACCTCGTCTTTTCTTAAGCAAACACATTCCCCCTGTTGTCGTAATTGTTGTGCTAATGGCTCCCTCTGTGTGCATCCTAGTCTATTGACATTTCTACATGCCACAGGCTTGACTACTTCATCGTTCACGTCATCAATTCTCCAGCACAGCATGTAAAGGTCAAACCTTCCCCGTGAATCTTTCAGCGGGGTGGATAAATGGGGAAAACAAGCAGAGGATAGTGCTGCCTAATAGATGAACACCCTTCATTCCCTAAAGGCTATTTCAAACCCAACACACACAAGGGTCGTAAATCATCAAATTCATGATCATGGGATGGTTAAAAAACAAGCGAGTTAGTCAGCATCGTGGCTCTTATCTGCTTGACTTCCTGTGTGCTTCTGTGCTCTCCGGAAAAAATGTCATGTTTTATTTTGGTCTATTTCTGACAATTACATTCATTTTGTGTGAAAGCCATCTGGCGTGGTCACACTTTATCCACGCGTGTGTCAGAACCTTAGTCACAGTGGTCACACACAATACAACACACATACAGGCACACGCACGCACACACACACACACACACAGACACACATACACACGTGCGTGCCACTGCATAGTGGTCAGAATTGACCATCGTGCTACAGATATTATGGTTCTAAAATGACCTTTAGGGGTTGTGACTCCATGACTGCGGTCAGCTGAGAGCTGTTGGGCTGGAGGTGTGTGGTGCAGCAATTACAGCACAGTATTTACGGTGGACTCCAGTGTTTGGATTAGGATTCATGGGTTTGTGTAGCTTTGACCTTGTTTTGATTACGTGGGATAGTGTTTGCCTGTCTGTTTACCCCTTGCTCCAAACCACACATGGCTTCTTGTGTGTTTGGATAATGCACGTACGCAAGAATTCCCCCTCACACACACATTCACACACATGCACGCACGCACGCACACACACGCACGCACGCACGTACACACAGAAACACACACACACACACACACGCACACTGTCATTTACGCACACAAACCCCGTAACAAGTTGATTACTTTGATGTTGCCTCACCCAATCTCTTACTATAATTACATAATTACCCCTGGCCACACACAGGAAGTGCATGAGGCATTTCCCCTTTCCTCTGCCGCTGAAGCTGTCAGGATGGGTCGAGAACTCACCTCCTTCCGTTACGGCAGCCTATTAAGTCCTTCGCCCCCCTAACCCTAAACACTGTGATTTAACAAGAGTGAGCTAATGGATTGATGATGACTGCTGGTTATTCCTGGAGCCTACGATGACACACAAGCCCAACCCCCCCCATCTTCCTAGAACATAGCTGTCCCACATAGTAGTCCCAGGCAGTGGCAGCAGAACTGAAGACAGCACGTATTGGGTATCTCATCGGAAAAAGCTCCTGGAATAGCTCGGTCATGAAGGTGTCGTTGATTGCATACGAAAAAGATGAATCATAGAGTCGGTATAGACAGAGCACCCCAGGGATGGGAACCATAGATCTGTGACATGTGTGTGTGTGTGTGTGTGTGTGTGTGTGTGTGTGTGTGTGTGTGTGTGTGTGTGTGTGTGTGTGTGTGTGTGTGTGTGTGTGTGTGTGTGTGTGTGTGTGTGTGTGTGTTTGTATGTGAGGGTGTGAGAGAGAGAGGTTTATACCCGTCAGACTCGTACCACTCCTACATGTTTGCACATGATACGACAGAACAAATCGTCCCTTTAAAACGTGGGGCTTTTTTTAAACCCTATTCCTAAAACAAAAACAAATCATAATTTGTCTTCTTCCTCTCGTCATTGCGTGTTCATATAAGGTACTCTGAGATAAGTGCATCCTTCCTGTCTGTCGACATCAAACCAAAATGTCTCCCCCCTTAAAAGAGAGTTTCTGAGGGCTTTCACAAAGTGTTTCAGTGTTTGGACGCGGCTGTTTCCGCCAAGCGCGCACTCAGGAAGGCTGATTGTTCACAGGGAGAGGACGTGACACCCTGCGTGCGTTACATAACACCTGGGAACCCTGCGAAAGGGTGCTGTTAGAGAGGGGAGGGGGGAGGGGGGAGGGAGAGGCCAGCCGTGTACACACTCGCACGCACGCACACACACGTGCGTGCGTGTGCACACACACCCAAGCATACTAGCGCAGGCAGGCTCGTCCACGCATGCGGAATCACGGAAGCACACAAGCGAACACATGCACACCGACAAACATTCAGGCATGCTCACTTACACAGACACACGCACACAGACAGATACAAATGTTGATTTATTTTGTGTATAAAGTATATATTATTATCAAATATGAATTTCTTATTCAGGATGTTAGAACGGCTTTACCCAACATTTCTTTACAAATGAAAAACGTTCTACTAACTACAAACTTATGATTTCTTTGTCTGCAAAAAGCTGATCACTTTAGCCTCCTAGGATGATAAACACACCAGAGTGCAACGTATACAAAATGATTCCGATGTCCCTCTCCGTCCGTCATTCCGACGAGACGGTGTCCGGTCCCGGCCCCTGTCTGACCCGGTGTTCCCCGTTCTCCACCCAGGGTACGGAGGTCCCCTGAAGGACGTCCCGGCGGAGAAGTTCAACATCACGTCGGTGCCCAAGTCCTACCACTCCCCGTGGGAGCAGGCCCTCACCAGCGACCCCGCCCTGGCAGAGACGCTGTTGGCCGCGCTGCCGGAGCCCGCGGCCCAGCCTCTCCCAGGCTACAAGAGCTTTAACAGGTAGCGTCATTTATCATGGTGAAGGGAGCAGCGTAGTAATCTCACACACACACACGGAGAGATAAACACGCTCACACATGCACACATACGCAGAATCGTAGACACATACATGCTCGCACATACAAACACACGCAGGCACACACATGGACACACACACGCACAAACACACACATGCACACACATCCACACACAAATGCACACTTGAGCGTACACACACACACACACACACAAACACACACACACACACACACACACACACACACAGACACATGCCTACTCGGTTGCACACGTGCACAAACACATGCACAAGGACAGACACACACATGCACGTTCGAGCACAGACACACAGATACTCACA
>NC_079428.1:2312375-2374875 GCF_026213295.1 Gadus chalcogrammus | reverse complement strand
CACACAGGGATGCAGACACACACACACACACACACACATGCACACAAAGACAAATAGAGACGCACACACATACACACACACACACACACACTACACAAACACACATTCATGCACACAGACACACGCACACCAAACAAACATTCAGTCGCACAAACACACACATGTACACACACTGGCCCAGTGGAGGGGCCATGGTGTCCGTCGGGACTGTTTGTGCGCACACAGCAGCAGCTACACAGCCACTCGTTCTGCTGGCTGCTGCTGCTGCTGACACCAAGAATCGCTGGGCGCCGGAGGCAGACACATGGCCGATACCCCCCCCCCCCCCCCCCCCCTCTCCACAGGTCCTCCTTAATTATCCACCCGAGCAATACTGCGATGGTACAGAAAAACACACATCGGTACAGGCCGTAGTGGCCGCAGGGGTCAGGAGACATCAAGGTTGTTAAACACGGGTGGTTGAGTTCTTTGCAGAAGTTCTTCGCTGGTTCTTCGCTGGGCGAATTCAAGGCAACGTGAATCGACATTCAGAGTGTGTCATGGTATCATGCGCTTTGAGTGCAACAAAAGCACTACATAAATCCAATTTATTATTATTACCATGCTTTTATACTGATATGTTTCCACGTATATATAAATATAATACAATGTATGATAATCGAGATCTCTAAAACATTGGAATGGTTTAGGGATTGTTATCAGTCACCAGCTTTGTGTCTGTTATAACCTTTTATTGAAACTTCAAATAAATTGTGCAATCAATGCTAATCTTTAAGTCTTGACTATCGCAGGCCCTGGGCTCATCTCCCGGAGTGTCCACAACAGGTGGGTGCTTCACCTCAGGGTGCAACCGAGCATGCCTGAATATATAAATATGTATATAGATCAGAAAATAAAGCAGCCCAATGGTCACTGGGTTGAGGTTCGGGTCCCCGTGGGGTCAGAGGCCGCAGGCCGTAGGTCACGTGTCAACGTGCCATGTGAGACTAAGTGACCGCAGGGAAACTGGTACCCGACCCATTCAGTCCGAGGCAAATCTGGACATGACCGCTTGTGCGAGAGCGTGCACGTACCTGAGCTGTTGTGACAGTGCATGTGTGTCCGTTAAAGGGGTAGTTCGGAAATTTGGACATAGGGCCTGATTCTAGGCTAGCGCACGGCAAAGGGCAATTCTAGCCTGCTAATAAAACAGTCTCACCCACTCCACAGTACAGAGGCAAATCAATTATAACGCCAGACTATAGATGTAAATGTCTGTGTTGATAGAATAATGTTAGAAATAAAACTGTATGCATCACCGGTTCTACGCACTTTGAGCTCAACTATCAAGGATCCGTGAGATCTACCGACTGATTTGTATTTTGGTACACAAACGAACGACAGACGAGAGGGCGCAGTGAGGACCCATAAGTCCGCAGAGGGGCCGCTTTATGTTGTTGAACCTGTTGAGTAGTACACATGGATACGGCCCCTGGGACCAATTAACAATGTACTCTCACACCGTCACCTGCTGGTCTGTGCTGTGAGCTTCGACTCTAGGGACCGGGCCGAATTATACTCCCCAACCCCCCACCAAGCTCCAACCCCACCCTTCTTCCCAACAATCGTTATCACGGGATGACCCTACCGTGCATTAACTTCAAGTTCAACCGGGAACAGTGGACAGCTGACAGCGACAACCGACTCTGCAACAAAGTCTAGTGTCTGACGTAACGACCATCCTTACTTTAGCAGTGCTGAAAAAACAACAAATAAACAAGCAGCCCCACAATGCACGTGGATGAGGAGGAGAGCATGCGCATGCAGAAAAATACAGTCCAAGAAATCCAACACACACAGTGTGGACTGGCAGTGTTAACGCTGACAAACAGAGCGCACTTAGGCTCGTCCTTGGTGGTGGTGGACGGTGGTGGTGAGGTGGGGCATGCATGCTTGCGACTTGCGCCTCGGCTCCCACGGATACAGCGAGCACAGCAGCAGAATATATCATAGTCATCCATTGGCTGCGCTCCAACGCTAATGTAGAATGTCCCGCTGCCAGAAAATGATGCTTATGTCATCCAGTTTTTTATGTGTGAATGTAAGAGCAATCCTTCAACGTGGTTAGTGAAATAAAGTATAAAATAAAGAACTGTAGACGTTATTATAGGAGACGTTGATGGGAATCAGTGTTAGTTTTTGGGCAGTGTTTTTCTAAATCAGGCTTTTGGTTCAGTTCTCTGCAGGAATGTAATACTGGCGTTCGTGCCGCCCCACTGTTATTATGGGTTTAAATGTGATTTGATTCCAGCTAACACTTCAATGTTCCCATTTAAACAATACTTAAAGAGGCATGCTAATTGTTTGGTGGGTGTTCATATTCCTATTTGCAATACAAAATGTTCCTATTCAAAAGAAAGACTTTAAGCCGCTACAATTGTTTGATTTGTACACATTCTTCTGTGTAAACCTCAACATTGTGTTTTTTTTCAACGTGATTATTGCAATAATAATTTTAATGCTTTAAGATGCAGTGTAATGCTATGAAACATAATTCCAAGAGAAATTTGCATAAGTTATTATCACACAAAGGCACATGCTACCCTTACACACACACACACACACACACACACACACACACACACACACACACACACACACACACACACACACACACACACACACACACACACACACACACACACACACACACACACACACACAAACACAACAATACACAGGGGAAACCAGAGGAGTAGTTTAACTCGGGTACCTTGACATTGCAGGCCTTTTAATCCCTGGTTGAAAAGGGTGCGTGTCGCTTCAAAAACATTGTTTTATGTGGGCACACCAAACACACACACACACACACACACATACACACACAGACACACACGCACACACACACCTGCACACACACAGACACAAACACACAAATCTACCCCCCCTCCCCCAACACACGCACACACATGCAGATACTAACACACACACACAAACACACACACAAACACACATTGTGGCTCTCCGACACGTCTAATCTCTTACGTAACGACAGGGCATTCAGGTTTGTGTTGTGGCGTTTTCTATTTGGCTCCTGGTGAGAAGCCATTCAGAATACGCATATTTTGTTAGCAGAGGATGTGTGGTTTTACTCAAACCCAGTTTTGCAGATACCCGACTCCGAGAGAGTCAGAGTAACATTAGCAACGACAACCATGTTTTTTCCTGTACAATATTAGTTTTGTTACTTCCATGTGAAATGTGCTTATTCCATAATCTACGTAATGTATGTGTGCACCCTTTCATGCACACTAAGTGTGATTCAACAAGTGACTTTGTTTGTCAAGTTAATGTTTCCATTTTGAAGGTACAAATCCTCCGTACCAATAAATGAAAAAAACGCCACTTCTGAAATTCCTCGCAAATGTCCTACAACTGATATTTTTGTAACAGACAAAAAAAGACTCAGCTACATTCATAGTGTAGGCGGACAGAGGACACTATTTGTGCTTTGTTTCTAGTAAATATCTTGTCTGTTTATTGGAGCATTTTCTCAAGGTCCGAGTTCAGCTCTCGGTCGGAGGTCTGCGGTGTAATTCACAGTGTTTGTTTATTTTCTTGCAAGGCTGGCCAACTCTCTGTAATCATCTCCTCTGTAATCGTCCTTTGCCATTGAATCAAAGCTGCACAAGATCGCAGGTGTGCTGGTATTGCGGCGTTGCCATAGTGAACAGAACTGTCTGTTTGAGGTGATTATTTTTGTTATAGTTTCTTGAAAGAGATGGGGGATCGGATGAGTTGATACAGACGCACAAACTTTCCCTGCGCACATGCAGCTAACATTAACTGCTCCCTTTGCCCCGTGCAGCTGCTAGATTTGCCACACTTGAAGGACAAGCAGACACCAGGGCATTAGGGTGACAGTCACGGCTAAAGAACATAAAAGAACAATAGAGCCATGTTTTCTGTGTTCCTGTCGAGGTCATTAGTAGTACACATCAGCCACACTCAGTGAACTGTGAACACCCTGACTGCAGTGCTGCAAACGGTATTGGACATCTGGTGTGTGTTTGGCATTGATGACGCGGCGCAAGCTTGCAGATTCAGAAGAACCCGACCATGGTCACGTCATGAGTACGAAACGGGCTTGGGTCTGTACAGCACTGCAAGAGGTCAGAAGTGACTGGGCCTTCTGGATGGCAGGCGCTCTGAAGTGTGGAGGATGGAAACAGAATAAAGCTGAGAAAGGTCGCTTGTTTTTTAATGTATATTTTGAATGGGCTTTTGTGGATTGTAGTGAATACAGACCGGACAGTGGAAAGAGGAATGACTTGTGTGTGTGTGAGTGTGTGTACGTGTGTGTGAGAGAGAGAGAGAGAGAGAGAGAGAGAGAGAGAGAGAGAGAGAGAGAGAGAGAGAGAGAGAGAGAGAGAGAGAGAGAGAGAGAGAGGGACAGATGGAAAGACAGATATAGATAAATAGATAGATAGATAGATAGATAGATAGATAGGTCAATCAATAGATATAAATATTTTTTTTTGCAGATTGGAATCAGAGTGTTATGTATGTAAGGAGCACGCAGGGCGATTCACCTTGCTTTCTATTATTATTTATTTACTCCTGACCAAATTTAGAGAAATCGTAGAGTAGTGCCAGAAGCATTAGCATCTAAACGTACACTAATGCCTTTCATAAAAGGCTGGTAAACACACCGCACTCAAATTTACCAACGGAAGAACGGCCGAGTTATAAAACGGTAAGGGACGTGCAACGCGCCGAATGCCAAATCACTTAAGATGAAAGATAGTCGTTGTTCCCGTGCTCCATATTCCAAAAAGGAAACCGTTTATGGTTCCTCAGGAAGTGTGTGCGTTGGGAAAAGTGATTGTCTTGTCGATGGGCCGTTCTAAGTACTTCCGGTGGAAAGGGACTGAACCTTTCTGATACACTCCCACCACACACCCGTCCATCACAGCGTCTGACTTCCACACACACTCACACTCATATTTAATAACCTATGGAAATTGTGCTGCATTATCTGAACTATGTTATGGATAAAAACAGATTGAAGTCTGACTGCCTGCTGTTCCTGGTTGTTCTTACCATTTACATTTACATGCAGGGCCTTTAGTAGATGCTTTTATCCAAAGCGACTTGCAATAATTACATTTGTCAGAAGAAAGAGAAACAACAATATATCACTGTCTGTACAGTAAGGATGTTCATAGAACCAAGTGTCAAGCACTTACGATTGTTAGGTTAACTCATTCCGTGTATACAACAAAGATAATTAGCTAAAGGATAATATACTACAAGTAGCCCACTATTTTCTAACAACTTCAGACATGTGTTGAGAGATTTCGTTGTTTGGAAGAAAGCCTGGTGCAGTCAGTTGAAATTATGAGATGGCTATGTTCACTAGACAACACTTAAACCGTCGGAAAGCCTCAAGCTGCAGTCCAATTGAACAGAAATCATGCTCACACATTGACCACCTGTTAACGCAGTTGAAGATGTAGAACTACAACAGAGGCGTTTAATTAAAGCTGTGAAAAATAAAACCGTGACAAAGGTTTTGTGGAGTGAATTAAAACTTCGAACGTGCATTCCACATTAATCCTTAGATCATAAATGTCATTTAAAATATCATTAAAATAGAACCGTACCAACAAGTTATCCCGTCCATCCCTAATTATGAACGCAAAATAAGTAATTTTAATTAAGGCTGATCTCGGTCTTTATGCAACCGGATCAGACAGATGGCGTTTGGATAACGAGTATATCTTGCATCACAAAACTGTTCTCCATCATGACTATCTGAATCGTCTTTGCGACACTCATCACATACCTACATGTACGACGGTGATTAAATTCTTATTTTCATTTCATACAATAATCATTAACAAAGCAAATCGTTTTGCTCAACTCGTACTTCTAGGAGGCGACTCACAGCCGCCTCAAACACCACCAACTATTCCTACGGCGAGATAGAAAGTAAAGTAGCGTGCGTGCGTGCGTGTGTCTGCGTGAGTGTACGTGTGTTCGTGTTTTTGTGTGCGTGTGTGTGTGCGTGTACGTGCGTGCATGCCCATGTGTTTGTGTACACGTGCGTGCCTGCGTATGCGTGTGCGTGTGCGTGTGCGTGTGTGTGTGCGTGTGTGTGTGCGTGTGTGTGTGCGTGTGTGTGTGTGTGTGTGTGTGAGTGTGAGCGTGGCGCGCAGGAGGCGGGACCGCGCAGGGCGCTCGGCGCTCCGGGGAGGCGGAGTTTGACCTCGCCGCTCTGCGCGCTGATCACTGATCCAGTGTTTCAGGTGCCGGAGAGTCAGCCGCGGCTCACAGCTCACTGCCGCCGAGAACCAGGCTCTAACGTCCGCCTCTGGGAGCGAACCGAGCCGGTGGAAGAGGAGTACTACTATTGTTGTTTTCGCCGACGGGATGTTTGGAGGATGTCGTTTGGGAGACGCGCGGAGACTCTTATTTTGAAGTTGTCCCAGACGCGAAACTTGACGCTTGTTGTTGTTTGACGTCCACCTATGGCTCGAGGGATCCCGCACCGAAACCCAACCGCCCGCTCCTCCACCGCCGCCTGAGTGGGTCCACAGCGGAGGTTGTTCATCCCGGGTACTGATCACGGGGTGAGTGTTTCCGCGTGAATAGTTTGAGCTTTTACTTTGAACTTTTTCCCGAGTGATTTTTCTTCTGTCGACGTGTGGATCCGCGTCGCGCGCAGCGGAAATGCTCACCTGAGACTCAGGTGAGACGGAAGCCAGGTAGGCCCACACACACAGGTAGCCTCGGCACCGTGTTGTCATTTCAACGGGTTAATGTGCAGCATGAGGGTTGATATCCACAGCAGGGATCGTTCGAGCCGGCTGTGAGTCCGGTAAGCGGAGTAGGGATGCTTAACTGTTGCTGTGGACTGGATCAGACTCCTGGGGTTGGTGAATGCTGAAGCGCAGGCTAGCTCAGTATGGTGATGAGGTGAATGGTTACTCATGAATGCAAAATTATGATTACAAAACACCTGAAAAAGACCGTATTACCATTGCTGACACATATATCGGAGTGGGAGATGATGTGAACATCTTGGGTGTTTGAGAAGTTGAGAAGTGTGTGGTTAAGGGGCTCGCTGTTGACTTGCTGTCACCACTTCTGGTTGTTGCTGTGTGCTGTATTTTAATGTCTGCTGTGTGCCGTGTTGTAATGTCCGCTGCCCTTTAAGTTTTTTTACATATGATTTACATTTTTGCTATTTTAATGCATCCTGCCCTAAGATGAAGAGATGCTCCCTGACAACACAGAATCATAGGGCAGAACTTAACTAGAGCGAAACTGCCTTTTTTTTTTTTTATATATAATCAAAACATATTTTTACCTAATAAGCAAAACGCAACATTTTTGTTATAGCTAAACGTGGCCAATTCCAGCCATGTACATAAAACCTAACCTATTGCCTTGCTGACAGGTTTACGGCATGGTACATTCAACCGTTGGCAAGAATGTGACGAGAATGTGTGGAGCAGGCCGCTGCATTCAATAATAGCCTTTTTGACACACTTGTCACAAATCAGCACTTTAGTGATGGAATGGCGACATGAACCCTAGTGTAAGGAGAAGTATTCAGCCTCCTGCTTGTCCTTTTACCTTAAGAGCGGCTGGACATTAAGTCACAATGTTTTCAACTCTGGTAAATATGGAGAAATGCAGTAAAACTAGTTTTGATTGGTAACGGTTTACTCTGGGATCAGAGAGGTAGGAATTGTGTTGTTTATGTTTTAGATTGTAAGATTAGAGCAGCCATTGAGAGTAGGCAACCGTCACTGAGACAATATAAAAGTGTTTGTTCAGTCAGAAGTAGGCCTACTTATTAAGAACGCTCCTGCAGGGACAGTCAGAATGACTCCATGCTGTGATTCCTGACTTTTATAATGAGTCACTTTCTTGGCGTGACTTAAACTGCTTTTTTGGTACTCAATGAATCCTGGGGATTGGGGGAAGCAGCACGACAGTGTCATGGTGACATTTACTGGCACGCCGAGTCCGGAGACATCCAGAAAACAGTTTGAAGAGCCAACTAGTGGTTTGTTATGTTTCAGTTAAATTCGTTTTTGCTCGCCGGTCCAAGAACATGTGTGCTCTCTCGTCTTTCCCCTCCCGTTGGCTGAGTCGCGCGGAAGCGTGGTGGTTGACTCAGTGCGGAGTGGGTGTCCTGGTAAGTTTCAAAAGTATGTGTGTGTGGAAAGTGGTGTGCTGTGGACGCACACACATGCACGCACACACATGCGGCCCTTGGAGCAGGAAGCCCTCTCAGGAAACGGTGGTCGCTGCATTGTGTTTTCCCAGGGGTCTGAAGCCCTGTGTGTAGGTCTGTACGTCTGTAGGGAGTGTAACAAGGTTTACCTTCGTTTAGGGGGTTGTGGCAAGGTCACCCCCCCCCGGGCACTAGTGAATGTTAACCCTAGGGTTGTCCTTCTTTCTAAGACCTTTATTTCACGCTGAACACAAAGCAAAGACATGGTTGTCGGTTGATAGGCTCTTGTTCTATTTCTGTATCGTGCGTGTGTCATGGAGAAACATCCATGGGCAACCAAAACACACTGATATGGAGTGTCTCTGGCCACCACTTCAGCGGTGATTTATAGTCGCAACAATTACACAATGCAGACGTGTTTTGATTTGGAGACGGGCGGGGCATGGGTGTGGATGTGGGGGGGATTCTTTTCCACCCCATTGAACCTTAGAACAGCCCGGCCTTGCCCACCCCCTCTCTCTGCTTTTCTGACTTGGTGGTGTAATAATCAGTTTAAATAGCGACCCAAGGTAATGGACCGTAGACATTTGTAAATGACCCGGGTCATAAAGTGTGTGTGTGTGTGTGTGTGTGTGTGTGTGTGTGTGTGTGTGTGTGTGTGTGTGTGTGTGTGTGTGTGTGTGTGTGTGTGTGTGTGTGTGTGTGTGTGTGTGTGTGTGTGTGTGTGTGTGTGTGTGTGTGAGAGTGTGACCACCACCCTGACTCTCCCGGCCGGTATTGCCTCAAAGCTGTTGTGTTTCTATTTTTAGCCAACCCAAACGCCGTCTTCATTATCTGCTCCTTTCACCTGGGTCGATCAGCGTGCAGAGTTTGCATCGGTTGTGCTTAAAAATAAAAGATTGCCGCACTATACGTGGGCCGCTGATTTAATTAGTGTCTCTTTAGCAGGTCGATGGTTGGCTCGCTATTTTTCTCACTCCCCCCTTTGACTCAAGACTTTTCTTCTATCTGTTATAACATTTACATTTAGGGCATTTAGCAGACGCTTTTAACCAAAGCGACTTAGAGTAAGTACATTTGTCAGAAGAGAAACAACAATATATCGCTGTCGGCACACTAAGGATGTTCATAGAACCAAGTGCCAAGCACCAACAATCACTAGGTTAACCCCTTCCCTGTATACAACAAAGATGGCTATGGTAAGAGGCTATAAGATGCTAAGGAAAAATAATTTGTGCAAGGACTTACAATACAATATTATTTGCTTTTCACAGATAATTTTTTGGATACCCAATCGTATTTTAAGATATGACTATTATAAGAACATCCCTATTATCTATTGATGCCGTTGTTGCCTGTGGTGTGGAGAGGACCTCTTACGCACCACTGGGTGTGTGGGAGGCTGGGGTGGAGTGGTTTCAGGGGGAAAGCCCTCTTGGCTGGCATGCAGGTGGGCAGCGCGTGAGCTCTCAATGGGATGATGTATTGATCTGCCTTGAAAGCACTTCTGGGGAGGCTACTGTAAGCCCTGTCTCCCCAATGGGCACGTTTGGTGGTTTGCTACAGGAGATTAGATCTTGCATCAACGTTAGAACTAATGGGGATGTGTTTTATTATTATCATGGTGAATTATGCCACCGACAACATGAAAGCATTTGGCATCTTTGACAGCGCTATGGTAGCATCATAAGGAAGCAGAACCGTTTTTCTGAAACAAAATAGGATTCACTGCTGCATTTTAAAGCTTAAAGATCAAAGAGCAGAGAATCTTATTTTTATTGTTCGTTTATGGCAGCTGAAATATATAATGCTCAAAACGTATGTTGTACAGTCTAAGTTAATGTCTCCATGTAATGTAATAGACTAAATTTATTTTGTGGGGCTTATGCAATACACAAGCAATCTATCTCCATTAAACCGATATGAAATCTTCAGCATGTTTTGATGATCACTAGACTTGTCATTGGTCATTTGTGGTTAAGATATGAAAACAATTTGGATTATTATCGCTTTCGTGTACGATTTCTCCATTTCCTAATGTCCTTTTTGAGGTGTGGCGCATAATGTCTTCATATGTATTCATCGCGCGCATACGGAGCCAGTACTGTTCCGGTTTATGACAGATCGATCCATCAGAGAGGTGTGGCCCAGCCCGTATCAAAGGGGGTTATTAAACGCTTCTTAATATGGCTATCCATCACGGGATCACTGATGGATCAATTAGAGCATTGCGGGCTCCCTGTGGCTTTGAGAGGGAGACGTCCACGTCTGTGATGCCATACGGACCCGTCGAAACTGCTGAGAGGCTGTGGGGCTGATTAATCTCAGCTGCTTGCCTTAGTGTTTTCCACTTGAGGAGTGGAGGGGACGACAGTGAAGTGGGTCTCCTTGGTAAACACGGCCCAGGATCATTCGCTAAAGATGTGTCTGGCAATGTGCTGACGTCTGTTGTTTATTTAGTAAGTTTGTTTCAGGGAACTTCTGCAACTGTAGTTCCCATTTGTATTCTTATATATTTTTTGTCATTTCTTCTTCTGTGGTTTTAATGGTGAATACTGCAGGAATATAATATACTCTCCAGAATGATAGCCAAGCACATTATCTTTTTTTGTATCATTACCATGGAGATAATGGTGAAGTGGTATTGAACTGATTCTTCAGCACTGTGTAACCCCACTTATAGAAGTGATGATAAGGACACTTTAATCTCAAAGGCTTTGCAGTGGATTGAGATGCACCCTATCTGCTCATTAGGTAGCAGGCCGGCGTGGGCACATAAGGATTGAACCGCGGGCCTTTGAGCTGGGATTTTAACCCCACCCTAGCCCCCCTGCATTACCTAACATCATATTTCTTGTAAGTGCCCATATATGGGCGTATAACCATGCTTGCACTTCCGCTAGCAACAAGCTATTGGCGCTCAGCATGGTGCCAAGTTCTGAATAGAAATTCAGAGCAGTCGCAGCAACACAAGACATGGCGCCATTACTACACAAGGGACCAAATTGTTTTTGTCCACAAGGCATCAGGTTGATGGCTCTATATTTCATTAGGCACATGAGGTGTCACTAAAAGTGTCACATTTTAGCGACCAGTCAACTGACCTAGGTCAGGTTACACCGGCTGAATGCACCTTTGAGGTAGCTAGTGTGGCTTGGCAGCAGATGTCTGTTAACTTGGAGTTAGAGTTTTTTTGATTCACAAAAACTTTTCCCCTACTGTCGTGCGCTACACTTAATAATGTTCAACCGCGCCGTCTGATATTGGACATTTTCCATCATTCGGTAGAGAATAGAGAAAGTAAAATAAACTAGGATGTATAATTGGGATGGGAGAGCTATGTTTATCGGTTGTAAGAGTGAGCTCAACACAGAAAAATCCAAAGACAATGGATGTGTCCCGCTGTTTGTCTGTTGAGGAGAACGGCTTCCGATTTGACGGAAGGTAGACCAAATACAGTCGGATCAAATTAGGTTGTTGATGTATGCTTCATTAACTGGAATTGTATGCGTTTATTTCAATTACATTGCATTTGTATAGCACTTATTCACAGGTACAATCTCAAAGGGCTTAACAGGACATATTTATGACACCCCCCTCACCCTAGCCCCCCAGAGGGCAAGAACAAAATTCCCAATAGGCAAGGAAGAAATCTTGAGGTGGAAAGCAGAGTGGGAGATCCCTCCTTCCAGGAATGGTCAGGAGTGCAATGGGAGCCATAATTATGTGCCATGAGTTTACCAATAGCAATGCATAATCCAATGGCCTATTTATTGTTGTTGAAGGAGAGTTAAAGTAGTATTTTAAATAGTTAATGACATGTATAAACAGAAGCATTTTTTCGCTTTGTCAAATAACTTTGTTACAACGCGATAGATCAGCTGTTATTGAAGTTAATAATGGTGACGTGTCGGTGATGCTGTCATTCGCAATGACGGGTGGAAAAAGCAATGACTGCCTTATTCTACCTGTCCGTCCAGCCGCTGGTGATAATCCCAAAGACAGCAGCCCTTAAGCAACACTAAGCCTAACCGATCGCCTCGGAATGCTGTTGCCATGGCGTCCGGTCGCAAAGTGTAACACTGTGTTGTACACTGGAGAGAGAAATGGTTCCACAAACACATGCTGTTTCCAAATGTCACCGGGCTAGGTTTGTGACTGGCTGCTGCACTTTCAGGAACACCGAAAACAACGTCTTAGGTATGTGTCGGTGGCGTCTGCGGTATGCTGCACGGCTGGTTTTGGGTGAAACTCTTGTCTGTTACCAGGGACGGTCATGGAAGGGAAGGTCCTTTTGTTTGTGCAAATGCTCTTCCCAGAGTTGGCTCATCCTAACCTTGCCGGAAGTCGTTTGTCGAGACTTCAGACCGCTTGTCCTTTTTTTGAATAGTCATGCAAACACGCACGCACACGCCCCCCCCCCCCCCCCCCCCCCCTAAAACGCTCTTTATTGTGTCATAACTTTATGAGTCATATCCTTTTGGTATAAACAGGGTTTGGAGTCTGGTTTTAGGAAACACGCTGTTTATCCCTGATTTAATTTATTTGGCTCTGAATTATTCAATTTTAATTGAATACATTGTGGCATGAGTGACACTGTTAAGAGGTGGATCATACTTTGTTAAAACATTTTTGTGTTGTAAATTACTTTTTAAATGATGATTAATAACAATATCATTTTATTTTACTGTGTTGCTTGAGATATAAATAAATATGCATTTGTTGTCATACCCTACCAGTGCCTACAAACCTTATGGGTAATTGCTTTCTTGTGAGATTTATACTAAATACAAAACATGTAATCATGTGCTCTGGGATATAAACAAAAGTTTATTGACACACATTCCGTGCAGAGTGAGTGACGAGGTTAATGTGTAACCAAACGCTATCTCTGTTCAATCTAACCTACAACATTAAAGTACTATCCCTAGTACTTCAATGCCTGATAACATCAAACCTGCCATACAACTAACAAAACGACCTCCTTTGAAATCCAAGCACAGTGCAAAGAGTTAGTCATCATGGAAAACTCTCTCCCATTGGTTAACTTTGATACAGCGTATTCAAACTAGGGGTTGGACCAAATATCTATACGGATATTTATCTTCACCCTTCTTCGTGCGATACCAGAATCGATACACCGGCGCCAAATATCGATGCTCCTCTTGGTGGCGTTGACATGTGAATGAGGGAAACTTTAACTAGCCAACGACGAGTAGAAACTCTGTTTGGACCAGGAATAAAGAACGAAACACAGTACTTTACCTTTTCACGGTCATTTTGTGTTCATAGTTAGACATCGTGATTTATCGTTATTAAATTGTCTAACAATATATTGACTCTGGCAGAATCACTGCATCTCGATATTATCTGTATCGTGGGCCGTTTATCGCTTGTTATATCGTGATGTACCCTGTGATTCCCACCCCAAATTCAAACTCTTCTTTCCCTCTCCGTTGCAGCGCCTGGAAGCTTTAGCCAATCCGATGCCCCGGGAAGGACCTGCTCCGTGGAAACGGCTCAGACTGATGGAGTCCTTCACAGAGGCCTCGTGGCTCCACCCCCTCCCCGCCTGGGATTCACCGTCCCTCCCCAGCAGATCTTAAAGCAATGCGCCCCAGCAGTAGAACGAGAGAATAGACGCACTGCAAGAGGGATCTATTCATAGATCAAAGTTTTTCCTTTTTTAGTGCCAGGGGGTGGGGGGGGGGGGGGGGGATTTTAGTTTTTTTGTTTTTGGATTTATTTCATCTCATTTTACTCGGAGAAGATTCTACCGTTTTGCGCGGACGGGAGCCCCCTCTTGCGCTGTGAAGATGGGGGACTAGAGGTCCATGTGTACACCGCCCGTCGCTGCAGACAGTGGGGTGACCTAGCCCCGACCGCTGGGCGAGGACTTTCCCTTCCTACCAGGAACCCAGGAGGGGGGAGGAAGGGGGAGGTTGAGGGGGAGGGGTGCCGAGGCGTCCCCCTCAGCGGACGGACCGCCACATCCCCGACAGAGCCGTCTTTTCTTTTATTCTTGGAATATTTTTTTTGTTAAAAAAGCGGACCTCTCTATCCAATGGCATGGGTGAAGTTCTTCAGGAAGCCGGGGGGCAAACTCGCCAACTCGTACCAGGCGGGCAGCATGCTGTCCCTGGCCCCCACCAAGGGCCTGCTGAACGAGCCGGGCCAGAACAGCTGCTTCCTGAACAGCGCAGTGCAGGTAGGGACTGGTGCCCACGCCACCCGGGTCACCAGCGGGCCCACAGCGGGCCCTTTGAGGGGGGTAACGGGTTGGCTGTTGGTACCCACGCCACCCGGGTCCACAGTGGGCCCTTTGAGGGGGTTACGGGTTGGCTGTTAGGACCCACGCCACCCTTGTCCACAGTGGGCCCACAGCGGGGGTAACGGGTTGGCTGTTGGTACCCACGCCACCCGGGTCCACAGCGGGCCCACAGTGGGCCCTTTGAGGGGGTTACGGGTCGGCTGATACGACCTCGCCGCATTGACAATGAACAGAACATGGACTACAATACACAATTATACAAAATAGTTGTTATACTTATATGAATTCATATAATAAATATAAGTACTTATAATTGTACGTTAAGACTTTACAATAAGGGTGCATTCATTTACTATTAATTAACATTATTAAATGGAGTCATAAGCATTAACTGAACTAAGGTATTAATGTATACATAATTGAATAGGGTTAGGTATAACCGACTGCGCCTAACCCCTATGCTCATGAAATCAATGAAAGCTTACCAACTTATGTAAACAAATACGTTGATTAACGTACCCTTTTATTCTGAAGTGTTACCATTTGAACAATCTGGCATGCAAGGCATTAACTACACCCTTTGAACCTAGAACAGAGGATTGATCGTCATCAGAAGTGTAGAGGATCTGAAACCGATGAATACAATCCACAACAATCCCCCAACCCCCTCCAGTGTTTCAACCCAGAGCCATTGCATAATACAGTCGTGCAAGAAAATCCAGTTTGCTCTCGTTAGACTTGCCCTTATGTCAACAATGAGAGAGAGAGAGAGAGAGAGACGTCCTTGTGTTTGAACATCAGAGTCACCCACCCCTGACTCATCCCTAACCCCTCCCCTCCGTCACAAACCCCGAGTCAGGCTTAGTCACCGGTCCTCCTAGCTTATTCTTCTTCGTTGGTCTAGTGGGGCATGACGCTCACCACGGCCGCCGTCGGCCACGGCAGTAAGCCCAGGAGTGAGGTCACACCAGGGGAAGTGTGAGTCACGTGGCGGGGTCAGCTGTCGCCGTGGTAACGACGGCAGAGTGGTCAAGTGATGATAGTACCGACCCTGCAGGCCGTGGTTTCTCTGGGAAGCCCCCCCCCCCCCCCCATGACCTTGTCCTTATCCCTCTATTTCCCAAAGACCAAACTAAGCATATTACGTGGATTTGCAGTTGGTCCCAGAATAAAGATGAGAGGGGAAGAGTTGAATAGTTAGTTTGTCCCACATAACTCATTATAATAAGGGGAAAGTAAAACAAGATGTATGTATCTAAATATAGTTATTTTTCCACTCGAGCACATTTCAACTGAAAAAGTATGAAAAGTAAATATATAATGTATCGTATTCAAACTATTTATTAATTGGCAATGAATCATGCTTGTTCTGTTCATTTGACCCTACTTTTCTCTTTTTGACACGTCGCTTAAAGATACTATAAAAGCTAGTTAATTTATTACGCAACAGCTTTCCTGGCATTTATTCTAGATGATAAATAAAAACGTGGAAAGGAGAAAAACAAACATTGTCGACTGAAGTGTCCTCCTGTGCGTTCCTCCTGCGCAGGTGTTGTGGCAGCTGGACATCTTCAGACGCAGCCTGCGACAGCTGCCCGGACACTACTGTCTCGGGGAATCCTGCATCTTCTGCGCATTGAAGGTGAGGCGGAGACGTCTGCATAATTGATCACAGACAGATACACAGAGAGGCAGACGGAGACAGAGAGGCAGACACACAGAGGGACACAAAGACACAGGCGAACGCAAACACACTGACAGACGGACACAGGCACACACAGACAGACCCATAACAAACGAACACACACACACACACACACACACACACACACACACACACACACACACACACACACACACACACACACACACACACACACACACACACACACACACACACACACACAGCACATAACTGCTCCTGACGAGCTGGCTGTCGCCTTGCATGGTTGACTCTGCCGTCAGTGTGCCAATGTGTGTATTAACTGATGTAAGTCGCTTTGGATAAAAGCGTCTGCTAAATGCCCTAAATGTAAAATGTAAATGTCGCGAAATTCACAGATTCAACGTGTAAAGAGCCAGTCAACCCACTGTTTCAGCTGGAACCTCACACAGTTCTGCGTGCCCTGGCTCTTTAAACATTTCCCTCCTTCCTCTTCTCCCATTCTGTGGGCGCAGGTCATCTTCTCCCAGTTCCAGCACAGCCGGGAGCGCGCGCTGCCCTCGGACAACCTGCGGCTGGCCCTGGCCGAGACCTTTAAGGACGAGCAGCGCTTCCAGCTGGGCTTCATGGACGACGCCGCAGAGTGCTTCGTAAGTTCCCGTTGAAACCAGAGGACGGGGGGGGGGTGAAGGGGACGGGGGGGGGGGGGGGGGTAGAAGGGAGTGTGTGGATGCTTGTTTGTTAGTTTTGTTTTGCCTTGTTGCCAACTTGCACCGAGGCTGCACTTCAAGAGCATCCTCCCCCTACACCCCCCCCCCCCGCCATTCCCTCCCTGCCCTTCTCTCCCCACCACCCCCACCCCTCTTTCTGCTCGCATCATCGCCATGGACACTGCCCCAGGAAAGCCCAGCATGGCACGTTATGTAAGCCCTGCAATAGTCTTTGAATCTCTCTCTCTCTCTCTCTCTCTTTCTCTTTCTCTTTCTCTTTCTCTTTCTCTTTCTCTTTTTCTCTCTCTCTCTCTCTCTCTCTCTCTCTCTCTCTCTCTCTCTCTCTCTCTCTCTCTCTCTCTCTCTCTTTCTCTCTCTTATGTTCATCTCTTTCTCTCTCTTATGTTCATCTCTTTCTTATCAGTGTGAGCCTGCCTGACAGGCCTCTGGTCATTCCTTACTGCTACTGTCTGAATTTTTCATGTTCACTTTAGCTGGCGATGCTGTGGCATTGGGAACGTGATGCTAATGTCATGAAGCACGTTGCATTGTTGTGAACGTTATGTATACAGGGCAACCTCTGTTTCATTCCCCTTTCATCGACTCATAGGAGCATCTTATTCATTACCAAGGTTTGTATGATACAGAAGGCGGATCTGAAACAAGGGAAAAGTTAATTAGAAACAGAAATTCCATCTCTCGCCTCCCCTGTTGTGCGTCAAATCTGCAAAAAGCTTAATGTTCCTAAATTAAAGCTGAGATGAAAACATCTCTGGGGTTGTTGCGTCCCGCTGTGTGTGCTGAGGTTTCTCCCTGCTAATCCAAACATTGTTGGAGTCTGTGGTGAGCTCGGGTGCGAACGCCAAGGGTCTTTTATGTGGAACATTAATCCTCCACAGGTCCTTGCTCTTGAGCAGTATCCCGGTAATGCCTTGGCTTTGGACGGACCCTCATCTGGATTTATGACCCACAGACTGACACAGACGGCGATTAAGTGTCTGTGAAATCACCCTGGTTAACTTCGTTGCAACCTGTTTTAGTATACAAGGGAATCCACAAAGACTTCACAATAAAAAGGTTTTTTCTTTTATAACTTTTAACTATTCAAAAATAGTAAAGTTGAACTGCCTATCAATGCTGAATGCCAGCGGTGCATTTTTCCTAACTGGAATCATCGCTTCCCATCAACAAAACAAGGGTGTTGCCTAGCGATCAACTACGAGCGATTCCGCATAATTGTTTCAAGAAGTTTCGGTAATTCTATTTCCCCTTCCCTCGCAATTAAAGCGCAAATTTCCGTTCCAACGACAAGCGGGAAAAGCGTCGTAAGTTTCCTAGTTTTACTAAACAGGTGCCTAAGCCGGTTCTTCCCATCTGTCCTTCCAGGAGAACATCCTGCAGCAGATCCACCTGCACATCGTCCCCGAGGAGAAGGAGAAGGACAGCTGCACCTCCCGCTCCTGCATCACCCACCAGAAGTTCGCCATGACCCTGTATGAACAGGTGAGGCTGTCCCCGCGGCGCTAGCCACATGCTAGCGACCTAGCCGTATGCTAGCTACCAAGGCGCATGATAAGGAAAATGGAGGACTGGTGACCCGGCTGTCAGTTCGGCACTGCAGCCAGGATGCGTGTTGTTCCTGTGTTAAATACGTGGCGATGTGATATTCATGTCGCTGAATCGCATCGGGTTGCTACTTGCTACGTTTACGCTCGGAATCGGTCATCGTGACATCGAGCAGGTAGGGACACAAGCACGTATGAACGTGCACGTGCGCACACCCGGGCCCATGGATCACTGTCGCAGGCGGTGGGGTTGTAATTCATCACGCGGCGAGGGTGTTTCCAGCTTCCCCTCTTCAGATCAGCGTCGCCGTATGAGTTACTGCCGGTACACACATATACACACACTCTCTCTCTCGCATTTACACACACACACACACACACACACACACACACACACACACACACACACACACACACACACACACACACACACACACACACACACACACACACACACACACACACACACACACACACAAAGAGACAGAGAGAGAGAGAGAGCCCCCACAACAGCGTCACACTGGCCATCCCTCACAGAGTTCCCGCTATCAGTTCGGTCCAAAACACCTGAAACTGCTTTGGATGGGGGGGGGGGGGGATGAAAATGGCTTCCATCAAAATCCCCTTTTTTGAGGTTTAGTGCTGCGAGGAGTGAATGATCCGGTGGTTAAAAGGAAATAATGGCGTTCACCTGGCACGTGTGAGCGGTTGTAAGAGAGTCTTGTGAAGTGGTGCATCATGGTCCCTGGCTCTTATGGACATCAGCCCGCGTTACCAGGCTCAGAAACATAATCACAAAGTCTAGGGCTGTTGCCATGTCCTATTTACTCACACCCACACCGCCGCTGCCCTCTGCGTGCACCCAGACTGTAACCAACCACCCAGAGTGCTCTCTGAACACCCTGAGCGCTTTCACATTAACGACTTGATGATGTGCACCCGGCAGCTCCATGCTAACGTCTAATGGCTTTTGTGGTTGTGTTTTGTCTGTCTGTCTGTTTCTCTGTGTCTGTCTGTCTGTTTCTCTATGTCTGTCTGTCTGTTTCTCTATGTCTGTCTGTCTGTTTCTCTGTGTCTGTGTGTTTCTCTGTGTCTGTCTGTCTCTTCCCTTTTTTGTTTCCCTGTGGCTTTTTTCTCTCTCTCTCTCTCTCTCTCTCTCTCTCTGCCTCTGTCTCTGTCTCTGTCTCTCTCTCTCTCTCTCTCTCTCCTCTCCCCCCCTCCAGTCTGTGTGCCGTAGCTGCGGGGCGTCCTCCGACCCCCACCCCTTCACCGAGCTGGTGCATTACGTCTCCATCACAGCCCTCTGGTAAGACAGCGCTGGTCTGCTCCTCTTCCGCTGTTGGCGCCGAAATGCTAACGTTGTTATGTGGGGCCGAATGGACGGGGGGGGAAATGAGGCTTACCATCGGGTGGGAGTTGCATTCAATGAGCGTCCCATTGAAAATGTTTTCATGTGCTATCTTCCTCCTGAGCTGCTGATTGGGATTTGCGTCACCTTCTCCTCTGTCTTGTGTTTCCTCGGTCCTCCCACCTCCTGTGGCGTGCCCTTCATGTGTGGTCCCAGCACGGGTTGTTCGTTGACGTGTTTTCTAGACACTCTGACACTTCAATAACTCGTAACATTTTGAAAAGGGGAAACCTTATCAGTGTATGTTTACAGATGTAGATTGAGTGTGAAGTGTCTGCCAATGCAAAAAAGAAACACGTATACTATCGTGTTTCTTACGAGCAATTTAACCTCTTGTTTATCAAACGATCAAACCGAATCTGACAATATCCAGAGTAATTGAAGAAGCAATTGTGTGTGCAACGCAATGCAGTTCTCGCTGCTGTGTGTTGTGTCTGCCTATTGTCTCGCCCAAGCCTTCCTCCCTCACTCCTCCTAATCCTCCCCAGCCAACAGGTGTACCAGCGGCGGGATGAGTCATTCGGGGAACTACTGCAGGCCGCCAGCACCATCGGAGACCTGCGCAACTGTCCCGTAAGCAAATAATCCCCCCCTCCGTCCAGATTCATGGCTTTAGTATTGCAGATGCACTGTTTTCCAAACTCACAGAACCATTCATCTGTCTGGCGGTTTTATGCAGAGGAAACTCCCAGCCAGAGGGTATTAGATTTTGTCCTTGATGTCTTGCATCCTACAGCGCGATTCCTATCCCCTACCTGCCTCTCGATGACCTTTGAACTGTTGGCGATTAAAGTAATTTAGTTGACGCTTTCAAGCAAAACCCTTTTTTGGTTTTCATTCAGCCTGTGTCTAAATTCACTGTCAGTTTGGATAATATTGCCTGATGAATAGTAAATATTAAGTCAGAAGTATTCCCATGAACCATATTTTGTTCTGTTAACTTTTATTGGACAGGAACAACAGCCAAAAAGCGTTCTTGTAAAACTCTGTTTTCCCTGGATAAATTGTAACGTTTCAAGGAGGTCATCCTAGTTCACGAGCCGTGAAGACCGGTGCACCCTGGGTAATGTAGTCTTTCAGTCTCTCTCTGATATATTCCCCGGCCTCCTCTCTCCTGTATCCAGAGCAACTGCGGCCAGAGGATCAAGATCCGCCGGGTCCTCATGAACTCCCCGCAGATCGTGACCATCGGCTTCGTGTGGGACTCGGACCAGTCGGACCTCACGGAGGACGTGATCCGCTCCCTGGGGTCGAACCTCAACCTCTCTGGGGTGAGCATGCGGCGGTTGGCTCCATTGTACATTTTTACATTCAGGGCGTTTAGCAGACGCCTTTGTCCAAAGCGACTTACAACCGTTAACACACATTCCCAACACCGACGGCGGTGTCAGCCATTCAAGGCGACAGCCGGCTCGTCGGGAGCAGTTGAGGTGAGGTGTCTTGCTCAGGGAAACCTCGACACTCACAGCTAGGAGGAGCCTGTGATTGAACCAGCAGCCCTCTGGTTACTAGCCAACCCGCTCTACCCTCTGAGCTACTGCCGGCCCATGTCTCCGGCTCGGCTTGAGCTCTCCTCACACATTAGCTTCCTCTCGCTCACTGCTAGGTTTTTCTTTCACTTTAAGTGGAATTATTTCGGTGGTAATTGATTGTTCAGCGTATATTTGTTGTTCTGGCTTTTTTTTTCTTGCCAGCCATTCGAGGGGATTATTAACTAAAGGTTGAAAATGTAAAATTGCTGAACAAAAGCAACCCGAAGAAGTTTTCTAAAAGTTGATGTCGGCTAATGACTGCAACAACCACAGCAGAATCGGGCACAGTTGTTAAGCGAAAAATTAAAACTCTGCACCACAACCATTCCACAAACAGGGCATAACGTACAGAGATGTCCCAGCCAGCTGTAATCCAGTGTCTCCATGCTAGGTCCCGTGGCTCCGTTTTGCTTGGTTTATAATTTATTTTTACAGTTACTGCTTCAAAAGTGCCGCTCCTCGCTGTGTTTATTGTGATGAAGCAGAGCATATGTGGGAAATTAAAGCCTGGATTTGTTTCTTAGTAAGTAGGGGCCGTTGCATAAGCAGCCAACACCCTCTGCCCAGTTGGCCGGCACGCATCAAAAAGGACACTGCTGGCCCTAGGTCAGCTTGTCAAAAAATATAAACTCCCCTTCCCGTAACACTGTGTGTGTGTGTGTGTGTGTGTGTGTGTGTGTGTGTGTGTGTGTGTGTGTGTGTGTGTGTGTGTGTGTGTGTGTGTGTGTGTGTGTGTGTGTGTGTGTGTGTGTGTGTGTGTGTGCGCACACACACGTATGTCAGTTTCTTATTGAGATTAAGAAAAAACAACAAAACACCACAAACTATGGGAGCTTGCATAAGAGTTGGTGCCTAATTTAACGGGATCTGCTTCTGCTTTCTATAAAGCTGTGTCGGATAAACACCAAGAGCGGACAACGAGGAAGCGGGATTATCTAAGCATCAAAGGCAATATTTTAGACAGCGTCATTCAATGAGTATTTAACTCTGAGTAGAGTAGGAAAACACTGTTGTCAGCTGTGTTGTTTTGTGGACCTTTTTTGAGAGCGAAAAGATAAATCAATGGTGCCCGGCCCTCATTTGAACAACACATTACGTAACGCAGCGGGCTGCTACGGTTATTGCACTTGACAGCACCCTCCTCTCGGGCCTCCCCCTCCGTGTTGTGAAAGCATTCCTACACACACAGATCTGTCTGCGGCCTCCCCTCCACCACCACCACCTCCACCACCTCCACCACCACCTCCACCACCTCCACCACCATGCTTACATGCTTCCCAGCACAGGCAGTTGTTCCACAAAGGCCTTGATTCATGAGGGGACGTTTCATGTGACTTTATGGAGTGTTAACGGAAGTCTCTCTCTCACTCTCTTTCTCTCTCTCGCTCTGCTTTTCTTGCTCTCGCTCTCTCTCACTCGCCGTCTCTCTCCCTCTTTTTCTCTTTCTCTCTTCTTTTCTCTCTCTTTCTCTCTCCTTTTCTCTCTTTCTCTCTACCTCACTTTCTTACTCTCACTCGCTCTCTCCTTTTCTCTCTCGCTCTCTCTTGGGTTTTGGAGTATATTGTTCTCCGTGAGGTAAACCGGGCCTGTGAGAGATTACAAGTGGGTGGGAGGGGAGACGTGTGTTGGGGTATGTTGCACGAGTCTGAGGAATACTTATAATTCTTTTGTTTAATCGTGTGATTTGTCCGTGGAGGAACTTCAACATCCATGTTATATTAATTTAAGATTGACCAACTGTTGTCACAGCAAAAATGAGAACAACCGTTTCAGTAATTAGCCAGGCAGTAAAGTTAGGCTGGAACTAATGTGGCAAACCTTAGAGAGGTGTGTCTGTGGATGAATAAATAACTTTTTAATGCATTCAAAGAAAGTCACGCTTAAGTTTGTCTTTACTTTGGCTGTTTGTTGACATTACGGACAAGTGGTTTTAAGAATGTCTTCATTTGGTTCTTAGTATTTCGCCCCCCCCCCCCCAGCCGGGAAAAACCAACAAGGGAATGGACTCTTTATCTCTCATAAATCAGGCGGC
The DNA here is from genome assembly GCF_026213295.1 of Gadus chalcogrammus. Lineage (NCBI taxonomy): Eukaryota > Metazoa > Chordata > Actinopteri > Gadiformes > Gadidae > Gadus > Gadus chalcogrammus. The sequence continues at coordinate 2,351,464 of NC_079428.1, read as the reverse complement.
CTCTAACTTTATTAAGAGCTCAATTCAGACCACTGGTGAAGGCCTTGTTATTAATGGTGTGTGTGTGTGTGTGTGTGTGTGTGTGTGTGTGTGTGTGTGTGTGTGTGTGTGTGTGTGTGTGTGTGTGTGCAGCTCTTCTACAGGGTAACAGATGAGCAGGCCAAGAAAGGAGAGCTTCTACTGGTGGCCATGATCTGCTACTCCAGCCGTCACTACTGCTCCTTCGCCTTCCATACCAAATCCTCCAAATGGGTCTTCTTCGACGACGCCACCGTCAAAGAGGTCAGGGGGCGCTCAACTTACCAATGACAGACGCAGCGTGTCGATAAAAGCATCAAAAAAATCCCTTAAATGTAAACAACGTACTGACGTCTGACACAGCTTTGGGTCGTGCTCATGTTTCAGAGCCCGATTATGCTTCGGTCTCCCCGTGCTCTGGGATATCTGAATTTTGCTTCCCACTGGGACCCTCCATGCTAAAAAGAGTCTCTGGACACTGGCCTTTCTCTGGTGTTTTAATTCACTATCTGTCTTGGGCTACCAGAGAACCGTTATTTCTTAGAAAAGGACACACTATTTACTCAGTTTGATCACCAGTGAAGCCTAACATGTGAGCCCTTAGCCTGCCCGAAAAACGAATCGACCCTTGTCTAACGAAGCGAACGTTCAGAGGCCAAGAGATGAGCCTCGTACCAGCGCTCTCACATCATCAACGGCCTCCGCATCCACGGCCCCAGGGGGTTAACTTTATTGCATAATGCAAAAAAAACTATTATTGATTTCCTGAGACCCCGGACACGGTGTCCGTAATTACAGCACACCAGATGCCCGGCGCGGGGCGAGGTCGTTTCTCAGAGCTTCCCCGAACTCGCCCGTTGCGGAAGCACAACTTTGCGTGATTGTTCCGTATAGTCAACGGCAACCAACCTGCGACTTCTTTATTGTTTTGTGTGTGAGTCTGCAACCTGTCAAGTGCAGTGTGTGTGTGTGTTCAACTCTCATGGAGTCATGCGTTCCCCTTGTGTGTGGGCGGGCCCGCCAGGCAGGTCGTCGGTCCATTAACAAGTGCTGTGTGTGCACTTCCCTCCCCAGGCCTGTGATCCGGGGGTGGGGTGGGTTGGGGGGGTGGGGGGGGGGTGGGGGGCTCTAATGCGTGTCTATAGTATGATTGAACACATGGTGGATGGTCTGTGAAGTCCAGCAGGTTCACAGCAGAGATTGCGCCTTAGCTCCTCGGCCCAGTGGCGTGTCTGGATGTCAGCGCCGTCTCTGCATGAGGATGGAGTGGGCGTATCTCGCTGAGTGTCCCACTCCGAACCGGCCCCCTTGTTGCCTTCGTTTGCGTTTTCTCCGCACCGTCCTCTTAACTGTCCGTTAATTCTGGGTCCGCATTCCTTTTTCCACTGACTTTCACTTTTGTTTAGTTCTGTTCTACCTATTTTGTTGGGAGTCAATGCCATAGTTACCTCTCACACTTTCTACCGGCGACCCCCCCTCCAGTCCCCACACATTTAATTAGCCGTTTTATTTATATTTATTTATTTATTACTTAGGAGTGCCCTCCTAAGTTCGGAGGGCACTAGCAGGACACTACCATTGTCTAGCCCCCGATCTGCCTTGTTGGTACTATGAACGGCGAGATGCCTTATGTTCACAAGAATGTTTGCCCGGACGTCTAACTCAAGAGTCCAGGCTAATTGGGACTCTGTGTTGTGGTAGGACCTGCAGAACAACGGCAGAGAATCATTAAAACAACGCGCTCTGGTAGTTTCACACCAGTGCCTGTTTCCTGTGTGTGTGTGTGTGTGTGTGTGTGTGTGTGTGTGTGTGTGTGTGTGTGTGTGTGTGTGTGTGTGTGCGTGTGCGTGCCTGTGTATTCACGCCCGCTGTGCTTTGGCTCACCTTGTCAGATCGGCTCCCGGTGGAAGGACGTGGTCACCAAGTGCATCAAAGGTCACTTCCAGCCACTGCTTCTCTTCTACTCCAACCCCGACGGCAGCGCCATCTCCGTGGACCAGCTGCCGCGGCCCGACAGCAGCCAGGCACCCTACAAGACCTCCGTCAACGGGAAGGCCCAAGGTACCACGGCCCTGACGGACCCGGAAACTCACATGGACAGACAGACACACAGACAGACACACACAGACAGACACACAGACAGACACACAGACACACAGACAGAAACACAGACAGACAGACACACAGACAGACAGACACACACACAGACAGACAGACAGACAGACACACAGACACACACAGACAGACACACAGACACACAGAGACAGACACACAAAGACAGACACACAGACAGACACACAGAGACAGACACACAGAGACAGACATACAGAGGCAGACACGCAGACACGCGGACACGCGGACACGCAGACACGCAGACACGCAGACACACAGACAGAGGGACAGACAGACACACAGACACACAGACACACAGACAGTAAGGGAGTTTAGAGGGCCCCTAAAACAGAGCCCTCCCGTTGATGTTACCCCCACCAGGTCGAAGGCTACCTTTGTTATCGTAGCATGTCTTGTTGTTTGCCTCTTTCCACTGCTGGTTTCTAATGAGGTTTTGCACTCAAGTTGGTGGCAAAAGTGAGCATGAAACGCGCCATTATCATCCCACTGAACAACATGGGCTCATTATGTCCTGTTGCTCTAATGGCTCGAGGGGTCCCTGTGATATGTTAACGAAGAACACCATAACCAACTCCTTGGAGGGCTGTGGTGCCTGCCAGCACGCCCATCAGGAGTTGATTTTGTTCTTCCTCGTGGTCCTTATTCATTGCCTTGTTAGCACCCCTACTCCCAGGCTTTGTAGCCGCATGAATACTGCATTAGCGGGGAAACCAAAAGTCAGCTAACTATCTAATTGGGAGGCTGGCCCGAGACCGGATCTCTCCGCTCTCTCACGTTTCATGTTCATGTGTCTTCCTGCCTCGGGCGTTGATCTTATATCACAGAGATGACACTGTCGCTTCCGAGTGGAAGACTGAGTTGTCAGCGCTTTAGATACTCAAGGAGGGGAAAAAGCAAAACTCAGGCGATATAACTATAGCTGTATCAGTGGATAATAAATTACTTTCCTTTTTAATGCATGCTGGAAAGGGAGGTGTTATTTTTAGCTAATTAGGGGGATTTTAAGTTGAGAGTGTTGTGGACACGTCAGGAAGGAGACTATGTGCCAAGTTTACTTCGTGACTTAGGCTGGTTTGATGTATCGGCAGCACAGTTGGCTCCTAGTTTGTCTGCTTTAATTTATTTTTTATTAATATTTTTGGAAGCTGTGAATCATTTCCTGCATTCCCTGTGAGCATTCGTTGATGTATGAGAAGCGTCCTTCTGTGTGGAAAACTATTCATGATGGTTGAATAGATATCATGGCTGTCCCTACCCAAAAAGACACTATCAATCACCCACTATAACCATCCCATTTTATCCTGGAATACTTTCTCGGGTGTTTTCTGTTGTGATTGGGTCTCATGATGACACACCAGGCTCCACAGGGAAAAGCCTTTTCCAACTCGCTCTCCCCTCCTGTCTCCCTGGCCAGGCTCGGAGTCGCCGCTCCCCGGCCCGAGGCAGCTGGACCTCACCAAGGAGAACCTCAACACCCTGCTGGGCTCCAGCTACTCCAAGCCCAAGGCCACGTCCACGCTGAGCCGCGGCAGCGGACACACCACCGCCGGGGGGCGAGGAGCAGGTAACAGGAACCCATCGTCACGATGGTCCTCATAATGCTGTGTTTACTACGATCGATCAAGTAGATGGCTTTATCCATAGTGACTCGAATTGGATTCAGGTAGGGCTTTGACTCGGAACTTCGTTATTCAAATGTAATTCGAATATCAAAAAATAAAATCAAAATCCGAACGAATATTAGGCAGCCCTCAATATTGAAACCTGTTATGGGCAGGCCAAGGGGGAGAGACGTCGGAGAACCCGACGCAGTCTAATTCATAATATTGTAATGACCACGGAAGAGGCAGTGAATGAAGTATTGATCAGACGGCGATTTATTAGAAACCTAATAAACTGTTGGAACACGCAAGACCGGTAACCATAACAACGCGGTAAACAAACCTCGCCAAGCCCAATCCAGGTCTTACTGAATATTCGAATATGATTGAATCGATCGAATAAGTCAAAGCCCTAGATTCAGCTACATGCCCTTAAGGGGCAGTTAACGGGTTAGGTGTCTCGCTCAAGGAGGCCTACAGTTAAGGCTGCGGACATTGGGGAATCAAACCAACCAACCCCTTCCACTGATGGTCGAACGGGGAACCACTAGGCTGTCCGGGCCTTGTTCATTTCCCTCAGACTTTTTCGTTCGATGTCGAGAAATAACTTGAAGTGAGTGGAAGGAGTAACGTGACCCAGAACGATGACGAGGCGTAAGGCAGACGAGGAGAGGAGTTGACTCACTCACAAAGGGCACGTCCCTAAAAGGGATTCGTCACGTTAGTCTGTGATTACGCCGAAGTGTCGCTTTTCCCTTCACAACTCCCCGGGAGTGTGTGTTTCTGTACGTATCGGATCCGTAGCCTGCAGTGTGAAATCTGCAGTTAATACAAGTATGGATGAACGACCACGACCGCCGTATGGAGAGATGATAAAAACAGTCCTCTGTGTTGAATTAAATCTGCCTGGCGGGATTAGGAGCGCTTGTTAGGGGAGCTCAGACGGAAGTGGCTGCCCGTGTGCCTGCATACTGATATCGGTGGCGGCGGCGGCGGCGAGGAGGGGTTTAGCGTAACAGGGGGATGTGATATAATGAGTAAACAGTCTGGGTCTTTGAAAGACAGACAGTGCTGGAGGGGAGAGTAAACACGGCGTGAGAGAGGAAAGTCCAAGGTCGGCCTGGCCCATGTGCAGCATGCGATATAGACCGCAGCCTGTATACACATGTTTCTGACAAATCACGGTGGCCCGGCAAATTTGTGAATGCAGCCTTTATACAAAGTTGTATGACCAAAGTCGGTTGGCGAACGATTTTGCCACGTGGGGATTTTGCTCTGCGGTGAATGAATAGGTCCCATATTCTATTCAAATATCTTTCAAAAGGTTTGTGATCTGGTCAATTTACGCTAAATGGCAATTGCAACAGTTTGAACAATTTATCTACTGATGACAGACTGCTATTTGGGCAATTAGCCGATTCAAACCACCTTTATGGTGTTATAATAAAAGCAGTGTGACTTTATTCAAACTTAAGTGGGTCGTGTTCAATATCAAAAGATTGTGAGTCTTTGCAACTTTGGCAACACTTAGGGCCCTCGGATATGATTCGATGTACACATTTTTGCATTTGTTACTGCGGCCTTTACATCTACAGGTTTGCTGCTTTTAAGCATTAGATCTTAACAAGTGTGGCTTATGTTCGATGCAGCTTTTTCCTCTTTATTCAATACCCACTCATTTGCCTCATTTTGTGAATGTATTTGTCGTGTATGAAGAACGAAATGAAACGTTGACAAAGGCACGACTGCACGGTTATATGCAGAGCGGGGCTTATGTGGCTGGTTGTGTGAAGGTTTCGTGGTCTCTCCTGGTCCATATAACTGGCTTGGCCGGTGCTTCTCTGTGAGATGCTGCTGCTGCTGCCGCTGACTCCCTCAGAGGCAGTGTGCAGAGATATGCCTTTTGGCATCGGCTGGCGTTCCGCATCGATGGCTTTCCCCTTGCACAGCAGAACGCGTGCCATGCGTGCATCGATCTGCTTTGCAGTCTCCCGCTCCTGCTCTCCCCTCCCCTCCCTTCTCTCTACGAATTCAGCAACCGGCCCCCCGTTGCAGGGCGACTCACTGGGGCAGCCTCAATAATGGCTCTTAAGCAGCAGCAGTAGCAGTTGGAAAAGTCGTAAATAAGTCCTTTCTTTGTGGAGTTCCCAGTCTGACGTCGGCCTTCCTATTGGGTCATCCCTGACCTTAATGATTCCACACACACTATGAAACATCTCGCTCTTTACTCTGGATTTAAATTATATTTTCTGTGCAATGTTTGTTTGTTTTCTGTCGCATACCTTCTTGTCGATGTACGTCCGTAAATACTCAATCCTTCACCTTTTTTTCTGTTTTTAGTTTCGGGGAAGCTGGACTCCGGCGACCCGAAGAGGAACCTGAGGGAGATCTCCAGAGAAGCGGCCCAGCGCGCCGGGGAGGTACGGGGGATAAACCTCCCCAGACGAGACCCCGACCGGACTGGACCCTGGAGGGCAGAGAGCCGCCTGAAAGGTTCGTTGTTCACAGGGAGCCAGCGGAAGATGCACTCATAGTCATATGAGAAGAAGACTCTGACATCCAGGTCGATTTAAATGTGTATTTTATCCGTCTGTTTAGAAAACACAATTATGTATTTCAGAGCCAGGAGTAGGTCACAAGTCGATGCTGATGGTACAAACTAAGCGAAACACCCAACCACACCCGACCTCCATCCAGAGAATGGATCAACCTTTGCAAAAAAGCACAACATTTCTTTCAGCTTTTGCTAAAAAAAACGTTTTTTTAAGCTTTTGCTTAAGTGTCAAAGGTTGCTCAAAGATGGTCGTTGGTGTTTGCGTGCCTGCGTGTGCGACGTTGACACCGGTTGCCGGGGCCAACGTGAAAGCAGGGGGCCAGCGTCTCGCTCGTCTGCCGCTTATGTAAGCGGCCGTCTGGAAGCAATGTGTCAGACGGGGGATTAAGCGCTGACGTCTGTCCAGCCCTGCTCTCCCTCGCTCTGACTCAGTCACCGAGGAGTGGGAGAATACGTAAACAAAAAACACTCTTGTTCCTCCCTAATGGATTTCATGTTTTCTTTACGCATCCCAGTTGGGAGGCGTCGATCCTTTCGGTGGGCTTAATGGCAAACCTCAAACCAAAACAAAAAGATTCCCGCAAAGACATGCAGTGGGGGGGGGGGAGACCAGGGGCTTCTCCTGGTCTCTCCTGGTCTCCCACAGATTTATCAGGTGTCGGGGGAAATGGGTTAACTCCTCTGTCCCCTCGGTGCCCTTTTCCACCGATTCCAATTTAGAATCCTCGGGGGGCGGGGGGTTAGCATCGACCAAGTCAACCGCGCAAACGTTAGCCCGTTAGCGCGCGCTTTACTCCCAATTACGCCGGCATTCGGTTAGCATGGCGGCGTCGGCGAGCCGTGATGAATAGCGCGGCTGGCCGAGGTGACGTCGCTGCAATTACCGGCCGCGCCGGTGATGCACTCTGCACCGTGAGAGGAGCTGATGGATCTCCCTGACGTCAAGTTGTTTTTGATTTAGCGCCAGAGTGCAACAGTTTGAGGCGGCGTGGTTCACCGAGGTGGGGGCGTCTGAGACCGTGCGCTGATGGGGGGTGGGGGGGGGGGGGCGGGGGGGGTGTCGGGTCCCGTCTCTGGGGTGATTGTGTTCTAATGGTGGGGAGGTGTCGGGGTGGCCTTGGAGATTAATGGCGCGCCGGGTTGTGCAGTGTGGTCCTGGCAGAGTCCTCGAAGATGTTCCATCTTCCATCAACCGGTTTCATCTTTTGCTAGAGGTTATTGCTGTTTGTTGAGGGAGCAGAACTCTATTCTGGGTTGTGTGTGCAGCGACAAAAGGATTTTAATTTGTTTCTGTTCAATATTCTGTTTGATTTCTGTAGCTTTGGCCTATATGTTACAGGCTTATCAATTATTTAAAGTTGGTGTGGGGCAGATTCAGTTTTTCATCAACGATTTAACTTCTCCTCATTGGCCTGCATCCACTTGTGTCCTCTTTAGTGGCATGTATCGGAGGACGAACGGTAGTTTCAACACATCTGAATGCCACACATTTACTATCTAATCACAATTCCTTTTCAAATGAGAATTTCAAATCAATCAGATACCGCTAACTGCCTGTTGAGTCACGTTCACGTTTGATCGGAGGCTGCGTCCATGACATCCATGATGGTATTTTCAGAGGTTACCTCACAGGTGGAGTCATGTATCCCATAATTCCCTTTTGTGTTCCTTATTGGTGATAATGGTTGACCAAAGGACCACTTCTGTGGTCACATGTCTGCCTCTCTTGTTAAGAAAGCCTGAAACAGCAAAGCAGTATTCTGCTGTATGCTTGTGAATAGGCTACGCCCGCCCGCCCGCCCGCCCGCCCGCCCGCACGCACGCCCGCACGCACGCACGCACGCACGCACGCACACCATTCTTCAGTCCCAAGTATAGACACACCGTCTTATCCTAGTGACACTCTGAATCTTTGATTTGAGTGCCTACCCTGTGCTGTTCCCGATATACATTCTGTAAAGTCGACACGAAAGCACGCGCTGAACTCCTTGGCCCTGCCGCTCCTCAAGCACACGGTGGTGTGAAACCTGGACCCCCGGTGTCCTTTATTTACACCTCCCACCCCTCCGCTGGCAGGCCCCCCCCAACCCTCCCACCCCCACCCCACCCCACCCCCGTACTCCGCACACAGGGCGAGGCGTTTGTGTCTCGGTGTCCCACGGTGAAGGGTCAAGGTGACGGTGGGAAAGACTTTGTTACTTCTGTTCCCTGGAACTTGATGACACTGAAGGGTTTTGTTAAACACAAGGCCAGCATTAGGGGGGAGGGAGAGGGAGAGAGAGAGGGAGAGCTGTGGCATGCTCTGTGACATGCACTGTCAGAAGTTTGTCTTTGTTACAATCGCCTGGGTTGGAGATTTAAATCGTTTCCTGCGTTTCTACTTTGCACTTCACAAGTTAAGTAAAAAAATAAATAAGTAATGATGCATTCAATTATAGAATGTAATGTTTTATAATTTATTTCTTGTTAAGAGTGGGAGGTAGATGAATAATGGTTTGGTGAAAAAGAAACTCAGGCACCCTCTCATACAGAGCCTCCCTTTCTCTCCCTTTCTCTCCCTTTCTCTCCCTTTATCTCCCTTTATCTCCTTTCCTGTCCCTTTCTCTCCCGCTCAGACCCGGTTCCGGACCGTCCCGTGTGCCGCTCGGTCTCGCCCCCGGTGAACGGCTTCAAGCAGCACGTGCAAACGCGCCTCTACAACAGCCAGGGCAAGGGCCCCACGCGCAACGAGCGCCACGCCTTCATCGGGGGCCGACCGGCCTCCCACGACCCCCCCCGGCCCAACGATCGCCCCCACCCCAGGACGCAAGAGCCGGCGCCCGCGGTGGCTGCCGTACTGCGCGGCCCCCCTAGCAACAACAACGAGGGTGGTGTTCGTGGCGGCGGCGGTGGTGGTGGTGGGGTCAGCGGTCACCACAGCCTCCGCAGGCTGGACCACCACGCCAACGGGTACGATACGGACACCAGCCAAGACTCGCGGGACCACTCCGGCAGCGGAGGCCGCTCGAGCCGGCCGTGGAAGCCCATGAGGGAGGTGCTGAACGTGGACAGCGTGATCGGCGCCGGCAGCGGCGGGGCGTACTCGTCCCGGCCGGACCGGAGGCCGGCCAGCCCCGGCCGGAGGAGGCCCAACAGCCACTCCCCTTCTCGGGACCGGGAGCGGGACCGGGAGCGGGACCGGGAGCGGGACCGGGAGCGGGACCGGGAGCGGGACAGGGAGCGAGACCGGGACCGGGAACAGGAACAGGACAGGGAGCCGGTGGCGTGGGGCAGCCGGGAGGAGCACAAGCCCAAGAGCCTGATGACCATCTACGAGGACGAGTCCCGCCAGGACATCGGGGGCAGCCGGAGCTCGCTGGACTCGGACAGCAGGGGCGGGTGGGCCCCTGGGGAACGGGCCCGGCCCCCCATGGGGGCGCCCACTGCGCTCAAGGTGCACAGCGACCACTGGAAGTTCCAGCGGACGGAGTCGGGCTACGAGAGCAGCGACCGGCTCAGCAACGGCTCGGCCAGCTCGCCCTCGGTGGAGAACGTCTCCTCCAAAGAGCTGAAGCCCAGACCTGAGCTCCACCCGGCCAGGTGAGAGGGGGAACGCCCCACTGTGAATGGTTTTCATCAGCTTTATCACCGCTTGTTTTATACCGGCAGATGCATTTATTGGGCTGCTGCCCTGTGCGGTCACTGGTACTATTGTGTCCAGTATTTCAGCACTAGCGTATTTTTTAATCCTGTTAGTGAAAGTGTTTTCTATAAAATAATAGGTTTTCCGAGGCAGTTACTGGAAAGGAGAGGTTACTGCCTCCCTGGCCCCACAACAATGAACAAGCCTACACACCGAAGACAAGGCTCCACTAGGGACGGCTAATGGCTAATATTGGCGACCTCTGATCCCTTTAGTGATTAATGCGATGTTGACCTCTTGCGGCCATGGTTTCTGTGATTAAGCGGCGGGTGACCAGGCAGATGTTTTCACATCGCACCACTCCGAAATAAACCAAAAGGAGATAGCTGATGTCGCGGGGGACGGCCACGAGAGCTCATTGTTCAGCTTCAATCTGTTTAAGTGGTTCTCGGGGTGAAGTGTGCACAGAGCGATATCACACTGCTTTCCTATCAGTGGAGAGTCTCATAAACCCTGCTGGCCACTTTTGTGTTTCAGGGACCCCTATCAGCAGATAAGAGGAGATGATGGCAACACCGACGTCACCCTCTCCTCCTTCTCCTACGGTAAGAGATTTGTCCTTCACCCGAGACGTACCTTTTTGGTTCCGGGTCGTAATTATGTGTGTCGCAAGAGCTGTTGACACAATGCATACTTGTGTTATTGTGCAAACGCTGGGCCCGGCTAGGAAGATGTAATCAAAGATGTTTATGCGAGTTCATTTCTACCGGTAGACAGTACATTTCTGGGCGGCATGTAGCTCAGGAGGTTGGGCCCGTCGCTGGTTACCGGACGGTTACTTGTTCTTGTTCGATCCCCGGCTCCTAGCCGAGCGCCGGTTTATTCCTGAGCAAGGTCGCCTTGCGTTGTTGATACCGCCTTCGGTGTGTGAATGTCTGCATGAATGGGTGAATGTGAGGCAATATTGTAAAGCGCTGATGGTGGCCCCTAGTTAGATAGGAGCGGTATAAATGCAGTCCATTTAGCATTTATTTACACTGCACAACCTTGTTTACCTCGTCCCACTTTAAGCACCGAGTTCACCTTCCTCCGAGTCCTCAGCTTCTTGTTGTCTTTAAAACTCCTTCAGATGTTTGCACACCGCTCCGGTAAACACCGGCTCCCAGCTACACAACGTTGGCTGATGAGGACCAACGTTGAAGTGTGTGTCTGCGTGGCCGTATGCAAACGCCCTGAAACCCTTTCAGAGCGCTGTGTGCCCTGCGACCCACAGCGGGACGCGTGTACGTACCGCTTCCACTAAATAATGAACGGCGTCTCTCACCTTCTGCTCATTATCCAAGAACGCAAACCGCGCAGACACACGCACCACATTGTGCGGTCACTCACACACCGCACCGTGCGGACACACACATACCAAACCGTGCGGACACACACATACCAAACCGTGCGGACACACACATACCACACCTGGTGTGCGGACAAACACACACACCACACCGCGTAGACGCACACACCTCGTGGACCCACGCACAACAACACGCGGACACACACACCACACCGCCTCTGACCTGCATTTCTGAGTACGGGTGCGGCCTCTCGCGGTTGTTATTTCTCACAGAGTGTTGCTCAGTGAGGTGAGGTCATCTGGGTTATCGGTGAGGCAACACAAGAAACGAGCTTGACTTTTCCTGCTATTTAATAGTCTACTGCCTAACAAACCTGCTACTAGTATAAACAGCTCCTGTCTCTCAAGCTAGATTTGAGTTACAATAGTCTGTTCGGGCCAGACAATGCTTCTTCAATCTATTTTTATATCAGTACATCGGGTGTGGTTGTATTTACTTTTTCTCAACGTCTTAAACATTCTCTCAAGTAATGCGTATACTTGGTTTGGACTTGCAAACATCTATTTACCATATCACAAAGGTGTATTTGAGGGCTGTGGGATGCTTTTCCCATGACTTTTCACCATTTCGCAGTCTTATAATCTGGTGTTATGATTACTGATGTGCGCTTGCGATTATTATACTCATTATCTGTTGTTATGGGACTCACCGGCCTTTGTCCGCACCCCTTTGGGTTTACCACATCTCTTGCAGCACCAAGTTGACACCAAATAGTAATTATCTGTAATTCTACAAATAAGTCCCCACTGGCCATCAGACTTTCATAAAACCGGCATCGTTCTTTCCCGTGGACTTCCTGAAACACTCCTACCGTGATCCAGCCACCGTATCGCTCCGCTACACCGGGTCATTACCTTGATTTATCGTTCCGTGCGTATGGTTAAGGTCAGGCTCTCGGATAGTGTGGAAACACCGAGGTTTGTTCCTTTACTAAACTTGACCTTCTTTCTGTTGGAACAAAGTTAATGTGTCCTGTTTCATGAAAAAAAACACATTGCTCAGAAAATTGGCAAAGAATAGAAAATGGGTTTTATCGCCGTGAGAAATGTGTTTTCTGTATGATAATTGTTATTTTATCCGATAAATATTATATTTTGTATGTGGAGATTGCCTCGATTTTTCTTCAGGCCCACTAATCACACTGGGGTTTGTATGTTTGCTCTGCTGTATCCTGGCGAGGATCGGTTTGAAACAGGAACGACTCTAAATAATATTTATTCTGGAAAATTTAATTGTATCCCTCTTGAAGGCGGCCTCGTCGGAAAAGCCTGAGCGTGTCCGGTCGCGATAGCACGCCTTTACAAAACAAACCGCCGCCCTAGCTCGAGTTAAAGGAGGTGACATTAACCCAGGGAGAGGGACACCCCCGTCTGACTCCTGCTGTCCCCTCGTCTGGCGCACGGAGGGGACGTATCGACTAAGGGACCGAGAGGGAAGGTCAAACATCCAAAACCTGTGAAGGGTCTGTCAGATTCCCACGCTCACGAGCAGGGCGAGAGGGGTTTTGGGCTGAGGTTGCCGGCGTGCCAGGCTGTGCCCAGCCAGCCGTGACTCATCTCTGTGACGTTGTTTGGGCCGTGTTTTTTCATGGTGCCCTTTTAGTTTCTTGTTAAGCACGAGTTTTACATTAATTGTTAAAAGGTCTGTTAATGTGGCATGCCTGGACTGTTTAAAGATTTCCCCCTGGATGCCAAAGTTCACGATGGGGTCGTTCTTATTAACAATCTGCTTGTGAGGAGACTTGTGAATGTTTTGTGGCTTTCATTTTGGCGCTGTGTAATATTTGATTTACATTTGTGAGTTCCAAGGTACTAGAGAGGGGAAGATAACTGGAATAGGTTAAATTATCACACGCCCATCGTCTTTGCCGTGATTTTGGCCTCGCATGGTCCTCGGCATGACTTATTTTTTCTAGTATAAATTGTTTGTTAGCAGCTGCTGGGTAAAAGGCTTAGTTGGCTGATGTTCAGTTGTGGTCGTTGGTGTGGGCCGGCCTTCCTGGGAAGCCTGGGATGACTCTACACACAAACTTCCTCTCTCACAGACACGCACAGACCGACAGACACACAGACAGAAATATACATAGACACACACACACCTACAAAGACACACACGCATCCAAATAGACGCACGCACGCGCGTGCACGTAGACTCACGCACGCACATGGAAACAAGCGCGCACATAGACACACGCACACTATCATAATATTGATTTTTAAAGTTGCGTAATTCATTTGGTTTTTGTGTTGGCAACCGGACCTGCTTGATAAAAAGCCATGCCAACCTTGGTTGCCCGTTCCAAAACCCTGTTTTCTCAGCACGTTTCGTCCTTGCATCTCCAGTGAATGTAAAACGCAGGTAACCCAGAAGAAGGAAGACTTCATGGATTCATAGCAGGGAGTTTAAGGTAGCGGGTTACCTCCAAAGCCGTTGAGCCCTGTCCCTCCAATATATTCGGGGCCTGCGGCCAGCTTCCCTCTGCTATTGCTAGTCCGTCTCATCCATAGCCGACTTTACTTTAGTGAACCTTGTATCTTCCCCCTTTCCCACCTCTCAGCCAAAGGCTGAAATATGTCTTAACTGCAAGTCCAGGCATTCTGGTGTGGGACTTTGAGTCTGTAACTCAGGAACATAATAATAATAATAATAATAATAATACATTTTATTTATAACACACTTTACATTAACTCAATGACCTCAAAGTGCTACAATGCACATTAAAAGACTATAAAACATAAAAGACTAACTAGATTAAAAAAGAAAAATAACAGAGAAAAAATAATCATTTAAAATAGCAGTTTAGCCAAGGCTTTTCTAGAAAGATGGGTTTCTAGGCCTTTTTTAAAATAATCCACAGTCTGTGGGGCCCTTGGTGGTGGTCAGGGAGAGCATTCCTCAGACTAGCTGCAGCTGAGCAGAAGGCGCGATGGCCCACAACTTGTCTGATTTACCCAGCTGGGTTGCCCGTCTCCAACCTGGAGTCCAGAACATGGACCCGGTTGCCCCGGAGCGACCAGAATAATCCCCTGGATGAACCGCCAACATCCTTTAAACCTTTCATCAACTTGTAGAACACTCTTCTCCCATTCTTCTCCTCGTGTATAGACATTTAGTTTCTCCATGAAGTCAGCAAAACATTACCTTATCCCATCATTCGAGTGCATTAGTGATGGGTAGTTTCTTGACCCTTTGGGCCCTTTTCTTAGTGTCTGTGTGTCTGTGTGTGTGTGGGGGGGGGGGGGGGGGGGGGCTCTTGTTCTGCCTGTAAAGTGAGTGGGTTGTGCTTAGCAAGCCTGCGATGTGTTAACGCCCCAGGATAAGAGGACATTAAGACAGGGTCGTCAGGCCGTTGGATCATATTAACACACAAGATAATAGAAGTGAGGGAGAAGGGTTGAGGAAGAACAGACGTTGTCGACTTTTGTCTAGTTATTTCTGAAGGGAATCGACCCCTGACCTCACTCCTCCAGCTCCTTTAGCCAATGGGCAATGAGCAGAACTTTGGGACGTGTTCATGACAAAACAAATCAAAAAGTTGTCCTCTAATATGTCTGGAAACATGCCGTCTAGGACTGGGACGAGCCAGACAGAGCATGTGTCTAGGTTTCATCTTACTTTTGTGCCAGATTTTTTTTTTTTTTTAAAGTTGCCTTAATCTGTTTATGGTAATCTGGTGTAATCTAAAATCCAGACTCATCCGTCTGCAAAACCCAACTATATTCAGCCGCAAGTTAATAATTGATGTTGTTGGAATATTATTCAAAGTGCGGACGCTTTGACGTCCTGCCTGAGTTTGTGTTTTTTCCCTCCGTGCATAACCGCAAGGACATGACTAGTAAATATGCCACAACATGAATTTTAATGATGAGAGGAGGAACAAATCTCTTCTCTGTAGAGTTAAAATAAACCTTAAAAGTACAGGAACAGGTTGTCTCGGCGGTGCGCTGACTGCAACATCTAAGCGCTGTCAAAAGGTTCCCACTGAACGGCTCGTGGTTCGTGAGGAGGCTGCTTCCTCGTGTCAAATGAAAGACCGACTCCAGCGTCAAGAATTGAAACAGTGTCAAGTGGCTTGTTTATCCTCCCCTCCACTTCCGCCACAAGCAGACGTGACCTCAGCAGCCCAGACAGACAGATGTGACCGTGTGTGTGAGGAGATGATGACCGGATTGGTGTGTGTGTGTGTGTGTGTGTGTGTGTGTGTGTGTGTGTGTGTGTGTGTGTGTGTGTGTGTGTGTGTGTGTGTGTGTGTGTGTGTGTGTGTGTGTGTGTGTGTGTGTGTGTGTGTGTGTGTGTGTGGAGGGGAGGACTGGATTGGTTGTGTGTGTGCTTGTGTGTGTGTGCCTCTGTCTGTCTGTGTGCGTGGATGTGTGTGTCCGCCTGTGTGTGTGTGTGTGTATTTGTATGTGTGTATTATGACTCTGGAATGGCGTCAGGCGTGGACACATCTGTGGTTTCATCCCCTAGATCTCTATCTGCATTCCCCCACACTGAATACATGAATATATATATGTGTGCATGAACACAGTGACCACTCACCACACAGCCTTTTCATGTATATTTTTGTAATTTTTCTAACCCGTCTGAGGTCTTGTGGGCATTTCTTTCAAAGTGCTGACTATGAATACGCACACGCTGGCATCCAAAATGGAACCGGAGACAAATTAAGCAGAGTTGCATTAACTTTGAATGAATATTTGCAGTTATTTTTCACTCCACAAGAGTACGACTCTTGAATATCTGGTCATATTTCTACATGAATAACTGCCGGTTTCTCTGATGTGTTTCCGGGGTGCGTGCGTTTGTACAGATAGGCGTCAAATGTTCTCAGGGAGTTCGTTCACTAGGGTAATGGCCTCCTGATGTAGGAGACCTGTGTGCAAATGGAGAAACGGGAGCGCTATACAAGTTAATGTCTCACTGGGAATCGTTCCCCGGTCTGGTCCACTGGGCAAACGATGACGACTCTGACGTGTTCGGTCTTTCTGTTTTGTTTCTTGATACTGCATCTTCTAATAACAAAAAGGAGAACTTGGTTAATAATGGGAGGTTAATAAATTGTTAGATAATGTTTTTATGTGCATAGCAACAGGAAATCACTACGTTTGGCGGTCCGGTAAAACTGCCAAATCTTTGGTTTTCCTCACAGCTTTTTGCAGAAGTGCAGCAAAAACGCATTCCAGTGATTTTTCAACGGGACCAAAACAAACGCTGCCACATTGGGGGAGTTATCAGCTTAACCATGCAGCAGTGCTGGGGGAGGCGGGGGGGGAGAGACGGAGTCCCTAGTCCGACCCTCCAGTGTAATTGCGCGCCAGCACAAAGGATTTAGCTGCTTAATGCTCACAGTGGGGGCGCCCTATGGCTAAAATAGTGGTGTGTGTGTGTGAGCGTGTTTTGACAGACTGACAGGCCACAGATGTTACTCCGAGTTCCTTACTGGTCCAAGAGCTCTGATGCTTTCCTCTGATTGGGCGTTGTGAATCAAACCCATCCAGTTTGCCGACCGACTTATCCTAACTGGTTAATCAGGTGACATACACCTTGCAATTTTCTTCCCTCTTAAAATTTTACAACATTGTCCAGTTATTTCAATCTACAAACAAAAGTGTCTTCGATAATGAGAACGGGACATGGACTAAAGGGTCATAGTAGGGAATTCAACCCCCAAATCAATGTGGGGGTTCCCCCACCAACCCTTATTTGTTTACACGCATCCTTACCTTTCCCTCTCTGTAGCGCTGGCGCTAACTCTGCTATCGTTGGCAGAGGTGAGCGCAAGGCTAACCGGGGCCAGAACATCGACACAGCTTCCCTTTCGGGGGTAGCCCTCTGTGTGGCAGGGTCAGCCAGCGACAGAACACGGAGAGCCACGGGGCACTCGGCTCTAGACTGGCTGCTACACCGCCACTGTCTGTGTACCGGCGCAAGCCCCCACACTGACCCCTGCTAGATTATCTAACATGTTTTGGAGAGGGGGGGGGAAAGAGGGAGAGGACACGCAGCAGTAGCTTCGCTCAGATATAAACCCATCATGACAGATGTTAAGCCAGTTTATTTGTTTATTTATTTCCGGCAATTTATTTGTTTATTGACGGGCCGCGGCCGACGGGCTGCTGTCTGTCTGGCCGGGGACTGACCGCTGTGGCGGTAGTTATTATCCGTGTTGTCTCCGGTTTAATGCCGTAACGCTTCCCGTCTGTCCTCTAGATGACCGTGGACGGAAACCAGCGGGTCTCAAGGATCCCGATCCGGTGTCTACTCCGTACCTGCAAAGGTAAAAGGGAATTTAGAATAAAAATGGAAATCGCACTCCAAGTCGGAAGGTGTCTTTTTGTTTTTTTTTTAAATGACCGTTCACTACGAGTTGGTCAAAGTGACTGAATCCTAATCCACAGGACCAGAGCCTTCCGCTACAACCCGGGCCGCCTGGAGAAGATCAGCAGCCCGGACAGCGACCGGGAGGAGAACGTGGACGGCAGCCCGGAGCCCCCCTACCTGGCCAAGACCAGCAGCTCGGAGTGGAACAGCTCCGACGACCTCGCCGGCCCCTTCTCCGAGCAGGACGACCCCCTGCCTCCGCCGCCGCCGCTGCCCCCAAAGGACTTCATCCGCTGGCCCAGCGACTTCCCGGGTCTGGGCGGAGACGCGGACCGGCGACGGGACTCCCCGTCCCCGCCCCCGCCACCCTTACTGTCCACCACGCACCCGACCTTCCGCCGCTGGATGGAGGCCACGCCCGACCACAGGCACTCGTCCGACTCCAGCTCCGCGGGCTCCAAGTCGGTGTCCTCGGACCAGGAGCGGAACGACCTCTCGGCCAGCGACAGCGAGAAGGGGTTCTCCGGGGACGGGGACGCCGCCGCCGCCGCCACGACGCCGAGCGACGTGAAGCTCCCCACCACCTACTTCTCGGTGGACGGCTGCATGACGGACACGTACCGGGCCAAGTACCACCGCCGGCCCCCGCTGCACGCCGTGACAGAGGCCTGGGGGGAGCAGCAGCAGGCGTCGTCGGGGGAGAGCGACGCCGACTCGCGCCGGCTGCCCACCGTGGAGCGGCGAGTGCCGGAGCCCGGGAGAGGGAGATCGGAGCTGGGTAAGCATTCCGAGAAATGCACGCTTGAGAAATTCCGAAAATTTTTCGTAAACGCGTTCTTGTACTCGCCCGTTGGCTTATTATTAAATTATTTTTTTTAGATGTTGTGCTTAAGCTGTACATTTTTCTGATTCTAGGTTATTCTACGGCTAAAAGTGCTGCGAGGTGGAACCCGGTGACTCCTAAAGGACTGGATGAACACGGGTACCTCTGAGTTCCACAAACTGTGCAGAAGAGCGATGATGAATCTGTGATTATTATTTTTTTTTTAATCCTCCGATTGAAGGGGAGACGTCGACATGCTTAAACGACTCATCTTCCCGTTGCACAGAAAATCCAAAGCGCCAAAGAAATCGATTCCCGAAAAACGACGTTGAAAGAATGTTACAAGCACCGGTTCCTCCTCATTGCTTTGTAAATACAACCTTAACAAATCTCCTGAAGCGTTTGGAAGCCATAACACACCAAACTGTGTTAGCACAGTGCTTACGTCACTCGTAGCTCATCCTCTTAATGCCATTGCATTTTTCAATGTGTTATTAAGTTGCGCGAGGTCTGCTTTAATCGTGTTTTCCTCCATGTTCTTAAAAGGCATTCCAGTGCTGCAAGTACACTCATTAGCAGAGGGGTTGAAGAGTGGTAGATTTGTATCTTAGAATGTCGCCATGTTGCATGTTAAGCTAGATAACGGCATACCGTCTTATCCCAAAGAGCCTTCTTCATGCCTTGCAATAATTACTTTGGTGAGTTGTGTTATTTTTTTCAAATTTACGGAAATTTACTTAATTGGTTTAAGAAGAAAATCTATGGAATTTGTTTTCGGTACATGACTTTGCTATGTGACTGCGTGACTTTTAAGCACTTTTTGAGCTGAATAATTGTGGATTGCCTTTTCTCTGGGGGGATTCTGAACTGAGAGAGCGGAGAGCCCAGCCCGTGTGTTTATGAATAGTAGACTCATTTGAAAGTCATATTAACAAATCCTCACCAGCGGGAGTAAACCGGGATAAATAAATTATAAAGCACGCTCTGTCTCCACGCGGTTCAAAGACCCCAAAGCGGGCAGCGGTTAAACCAACAGGAGCTTCGGGAAAACCAACTGCACCTGAAACGGTTCTGGGCTTGTCTCACCAGGCAACGTCTCACAACACACACAGAGGATCTGTACCAGAATGTCTTAGTATAAAAAAACAGCCACTTAACTCCCCCCTCCCCTTAACTCCCCCTCCCCTTAACTCCCCGTCCCTTAAGAGGTTAACGGCACGATTTAAACCAAGAATATGAACACGTGTTTCCATTCATTCTACCTTTTGCTCAATCGGAAGCTTGTGAATCATTGGCCTGGAATGTGATGGAAGTAAATAAATCCTAATGCTGTTGTTTTCATTTTGTTTAAGGTTCTGTTTTTTTGTTTATTTGTCATGTTTTCAAGATGGCAGGAGATTGTTGTGGGTTAAATTGCACATGTATAGGATACGAGCAGGACTAAGACGGAGCCCGGTTGGAGGGCGAGAATGGGTGGTGGTGTTTTGTTGGTGAACAGGTGTCTGGCTAATGCTCTTTCTGCACACACCCCAATCACTCTTTCACTCTCTGTCTCTCTGTCTCTCTCTCTCTCTCTCTCTGTCTCTCTGTCTCTCTCTCTCTCTGTCTCTCTGTCTCTCTGTCTCTCTGTCTCTCTGTCTCTCTCTCTCTCTCTCTCTCTGTCTCTCTCTCTGTCTCTCTCTCTCTCTCTCTCTCTCTCTCTCTCTCTCTCTCTGTCTCTCTGTCTCTCTGTCTCTCTCTCTCTCTCTCTCTCTCTCTCTCTGTCTCTCTCTCTCTCTCTGTCTTTACCTCTCTGTCGCTTTCTCTCCAAGCTGCAGAGTCAAACATCCCTATAGATTTGATGTGTAACATAATGCTGCATTCCACTTTATTTCATGTACTTTGTCTTAACACTCCCTTCCAATACTCCTTAACTTTTTTTTATAGGTCCTGTTATGGGCAAAAGTAGTAGTGCTGTCACTATATTAATGCCTTTTACTATCAATCCACGTTGGCTAAGAGTGTAGACGCTTTTGAGCATGTCTTTGGGAATTGAAATGCTTATTTTGAACAGATTATTTTTGCTTGGTCCCATTCCTGAATATTCATCCTCTACTTGGTAAAATGCTGGAGATGTCTTTTACGGTGTTTCGATGGTATCAACTGTTTTGTACATTTTGGACAGAGTAAACTGCACAGTGCCTTTTGTACTTTTCTATGTTCTCGACCATTTGAAATACAATTATGTGTAAAATTCTTTGATTTTCAGGATTGTTTTTTAACAAGATATTTCGTTTGTATTAATTATTAAACCATTTTATTTAAGCAGTGGTCTGTCATTTTGGGTGTCCACCGATGCCTAGCGTGTTGCTGCCTCCTGCAGGATATTTGACTGAACTGCAACTTTGGCCTTTCAATGCCTAATATATTCGCATAATAAAGAGATGAAGAACCTATTCAGATGGCTCGCTTACGGTGCAGTTTCCAATGCTGAATCTATCATTTATCATTTCTCTTAAGATTATTTATCTAAAAAAACGTTTTGGAGATTTCAATGTAGAACTATTAACATCTTTCTATACCTCTCTCTACCCCGTTCTCAATAACTTAACTTTTCAGTGAACAGCCCCTGACCTACGAGGTCATCAAAGCTATCTCCCCATCATCCCATTCACCTCTACGAACGGCTTCTTTGCATCTAATATTAGCTATCATTACTTTAACTTAACTTTACTTAACTTAACATTCAGAAGTGAGAAGCCATCGGAATAAAAAAATCAATATTTAACCAACAAATATTTATATAGACATTTAGAGGTATAACAGGCTTAATGCTAATAGTAGTTATCAAAATATGAGGTAGATATGAACACACTACGTAAAAAATATGTACAGCATAGAAAGTGGTGTGATGACTGAATGTAGAAAAGGTAAATCACAACCCCATGTCTCTAACTCATCATTACTAACACTTTCCCTCCACCCATTTAACGTGCAGACTGCCAAGGGGGTTGGGGTGAGGGTCCACTGGTCTAAGTCACTGGGCCCTTCAACTAAATGGTTGTGGCTTAAATGAATTGAGGGGCGATAGTAGTCATTAGTCTAATGTCTGTGGTCAATTATGTCAATAGTGGAAGTATATCAGCTCTTGGACAAGTGTCCACACTTTATCTTTATCTTCTTGTCTTGTTTAAGTGTGTGTGTGTGACGTGTGTGTCAGAGTGTTTGCGTGTGTGTGTGTGTTTTTCCCCTTTTTTTCGTGTGTGTGTGTGTGTGTGTGTGTGTGCGCCTGTGTCTGTGTGCACATGTGTGCCTGAAAGTGTTTACATCTTCATTCGTCAGCATGGGGCCCCGTTCCTGTCAACGGGGGCTCCTCCTACGCATCTGGCTGACTTCATTAGGGGCCATCAGCTGAACTCTGCCGCACTGTCAGTGTGTCTGACTTCTCCCCCCGCTCCCTCATTTACTCCTCCCACCTGCCAGCCGCCTCCCTCGTCTCTCTCTCTCTCTGTCTTCCCTCACTCATTCCTCACTCTGTCATCATACCTCCATCTTCCACCCGGTTCTCTTTCTTCTGCTTCTTCTGCTTCTGTTTATCTCCTTCTTCTTCTTCTTCTTCTTCTTCTTCTTCTTCTTCTTCTTCTTCTTCTTCTTCTTCTTAATTTACCCTTGCCCTTGCTGTCTTCGCTCTCACCACCCGAGTGAATTCCAGACCTCCGCTTCACTTATCTCTCGAGTTTCTATAGCGTCTGCTGGTTAATGCATCGACCTTAACCTCTGTTTAACCAAGTCAGAATCTCTTTATTGTCATTGCACAAAGTGCAACGAAATTGGGGCAGAGGCTCTCAAAATAGGTGATTTTTAAAAAATTGATAAATAAAGAAATAAATAAAAATAAAGATTTTTTTATATCAAAAACTAATTGAGAAAAGGATTATTTTTTCAAAATACATATCAGTAAAATAACTCAAAAACAAAACTATAAAAAATGTCAGCCAATTCAAAAGGTTGTGTGTTGGCCAAGATAGTGTCACACATTAATTTCTTTATTCTTTTGTGTGACAGTTTTGTGAGTAAGGTTAACCATCATCCGAGTATCAATTCCATGGGCTTATCAATGAATGTCAAAACGCAAATTAATTAGTTTAACTCATCTTTTAAGGCAATTCAACCATTTTATGTTCAAAGAAAATCATGACCAAAGAGGTTTCCTTGTCTACGTCAACGTCATATTGCGCCCCATTTATTTATTTACGTCCCTGGACAAGCACGAGCGTCCCCTGCCTGATAGTTCACAGCTGAGACAGGCCAGCCAATCAGAGAGTTCGAGCCAGGGCAGCGGGAGTTTATTAGCGCGAGCACAGGTGGCGCTGTTCCTTTTCACTTTGTTACATTGTTAATTTTATTTGAGTAAATGTCAATGCTCGCATGGTCCTTTAATTGCTAATTTATTGATAACATAATATATATTTATAAAGAGATATCTGAATCTATTCAACTTTGCCTCGAGCAACTTGATTATCGAAGAAAAATCGATTGAAAAGTCCGTCGAATGGGGAAACGAACCGAACTTCAGTCGGAACGGTGAGCTAGCTTATGTCGTCGACGGTTGGTAATACACATAACACATATATATACATTGTTACCCAAAATAATGCTTATTTTTGTAATTAATCTCCCCAAAGACAGTGTTGGCGAGTGTTGGCGCGTCGAGGAAAGGTGCATGATGGAGTCACTAGATGACCACCACCGGAGCAAATGCGTGTACGTACATGTTGGCCAAGATAAGTGTCATACATTAATTTCTTTATTCTTTTGTGTGACAGTTTTGTGAGTAAGGTTAACCATCATCCGAGTATCAATTCCATGGGCTTATCAATGAATGTCAAAACGCAAATTAATTAGTTTAACTCATCTTTTAAGACAATTCAACCATTTTATGTTCAAAGAAAATCATGACCAAAGAGGCTCCTTGTCTACTTCAATGTCATATTGCGCCCCATTTATTTATTTACGTCCCTGGACAAGCACGAGCGTCCCCTGCCTTATAGTTCACAGCTGAGACAGGCCAGCCAATCAGAGAGCTCGAGCCAGGGCAGCGGGAGTTTATTAGCGCGAGCACAGCTGGCGCTTTTCCTTTTCACTTTGTTACATTGTTAATTTTATTTGAGTAAATGTCAATGCTCGCATGGTCCTTTTAATTACTAATTTATTGATAACATAATATATATTTATAAAGAGATATCTGAATCTATTCAACTTTGCCTCGAGCAACTTGATTATCGAAGAAAAATCGATTGAAAAGTCCGTCGAATGTGGAAACGAACCGAACTTCAGTCGGAACGGTGAGCTAGCTTATGTCGTCGACGGTTGGTAATACACATAACACATATATATACATTGTTACCCAAAATAATGCTTATTTTTGTAATTAATCTCCCCAAAGACAGTGTTGGCGGGTGTTGGTGCGTCGAGGAAAGGTGCATGATGGAGTCACTAGATGACCACCACCGGAGCAAATGCGTGTACGTGCAATTGTGTGAGTGCGTGCCTGCGTGTGTATGTGCATGTGTGCGTGCGTGTGTGTGTCTGAAAGTGTTGAAAGCAGCCTTTAGAAAGGCAGATATAAGTCTGTAAATAACGGTGGGCAGGTGTCTCATATTGGCCATTTGATTTTGGTATACATCTTTATCTAATCCACTATCTATTATCTATCTGCAGGCAGAACATAGTAAAAGAAAGCCACGGAAGAACAGGAGGAGGGGGAAGAATCACAGGTATATGAGTTATCAGCTCAGAAGTGTATGATGAAGAAACTCATTCAGGCATTCCGACTTGTATCTCCCTTCCTCACACACGCATTAAAATGCCTAATACAATGTATAATGTACTCAAACCCGTTCAGTCTGTTAATGTTTGATGACCTCTGTAGAACAGAGTGGTGCCCCTGGGAGGAGACATCGAATGGGAAGACTTGAGCTACAGGTAATATAAATATCACTTAATACGTTTAGGATAAATACACGTCTTCATGTATATTATTCTCTCTCTGTCAAGGAGTTTCATAATTCATTCAACCCCCTCTGTCTCCCTCTCTTTGCATGTTCTTCTAGGATAATAACCCGAGCCGTTTCAATCGCCGGATGGAGAAGGGAAAGGGAGGAAGAGACAAGACTCGCAGGTAATGGAGATTTACGTCAGTTTGAAAGAGTAGGATGAGTGAATATATTTAGGTGGGATCTTTGGCTAATGGCGTGCTTTCTTTTCAACACCCGATTGTATACTCAACACCATGAGGAGTTCACGAATAATAATAATAATAATAATTAATTCAATTTATATAGCGCCTTTCAAGGTACCCAAGGTCGCTTAACAAGAGGTGTACACAGGGGGGGGGGGGCAGGTTAAAGGCCATAGGCCTCTAAGAAGAGGTGTGCCTTCAGGAGCTTTTTGAATGACTCCACTGAAGTGGCACAGCGGATATGGAGGGGGAGCAGATTCCACAGAGTGGGGGCAGAGGCGCAGAAGGGCCTGTCCCCAAAGGACAATCTTAGTTGTCTAGGCTTCTAGGATATATTTAGTATGATAATGCTGCTCATCTAAGAGCCTTAAGATACCAATAGAAATGTACGTTAATATTAAGAGTCGTCTGTCATGCCGGCTTTGTACGTTTAGCTTTACAATAAAAAGAGCAGAATTATTGGTCGAGATTAAAAGCTTTCAGAAAATCAGCTCTTGCTTGTCAATCGCTAATCTTGCATCCCCACTTTCAACAATAATTATGCTCCCATGGACATGGTAAGTGTCCCTGATTAAAGCTACTAATTGCTTGGGCCATCATTGACTTTGTTTGATTGTGTTTTTGTTACAATGTCCCAGACAGTGTTTACTTTGATCTTGGACTTACAATTTACAAGAAATGATTGACTAAAGTGCTCGTAAACCGACAGCCATTTGCTTACATTATTACATTGGATTGACTTTCTTTGTTTTGTTGGAAATGCACTCTTCACAGCTTGTTTATGGAAAAGATGGTTTTGCGTGCGGAAGGACAATTCAGTGCCCCAGTTTGTTCAAAGGTTGGGTACAAAATGATCGTTGGATGAGGGACATAATGACTGGTGGTAAACATAGCCGATTGCAAAAGTTCATTAGAAGGAGGCAACTTCTTTGCGTTGGGTTCTTGTGTTTGTCGTGATTAACTCTCCTCATGTTAGTTCAAAGGAATGGGTTACATACACTGATATTGCCCCTGGTAGCACTTTTCCTTATGTCAGTGATTTATGGGCCTTGTACTTGAAGCAGAAAATGTGGTTTGCGCAAAGCCTTTTGTCAGGAAGCGAGTGTGAAATGAGAAAGTCAGTAAGTTCAGAGGAGATTGATAAATTGTGTCTTTGTGCTTCGCGCCGTTCTCATAACTTTTAGTTAAAATGTTAATATACACCATCGCACACCTTCACCTGCTTTATGCTTGGGCACCAGCCCGCTTCCAGCCCTCTCTCTCTCTCTCTCTCTCTCTCTCTCTCTCTCTCTCTCTCTCTCTCTCTCTCTCTCTCTCTCTCTCTCTCTCTCAGAGAGAGGAGAGGTGGAGATGAGGTGGAGAGTGGTTTCCACACCCTTATGGCTGATATCGCTTTACATATATGATGTCTCATTATTTGGGATGTCAGATCAAGACACGGTGCGCAGGGGCGTAGCCACATGGGGGCCTCTGACCCCCCTGGTCAGAGGTCGGCCATCCCACTGCCCCCCCTCCACCCCCGAGTTTGAAAAAAACTGAAACATTCTTAAGAAAGCTGAAATATATGCACTATTAGTTTGATCTAACTTTGACTTATTATTCTTAATCAAAGTGTTATATATTGACAATCAAGCCCCCCCCCCCTCCACCCCAACACCACCTGATACATTGAGTCACATTGTAGAGGGCTCCCTCTGTAGGTTTACACTCGCTACTGCATAAATAGCCTCTTAGTGGCTGATGTCGGGACCTGATCATCGTTTTAATACTCATGCAACCATAAAATGTGTTATGAAAGTAAAATAGGTTTGTTTGCCAGTGTTTAATGCCTGGCCCGGGTTGATGAAGATCCCCTGTGTAAAGCACTGAAAAGGTTAATAAGCAGCATAGCACTGCTGTGTGGTTTGTGTTTAAGGGATAACACATCTCAATAGCGGCTTATGTAGTTTGAAAGTCGCTGTTTTTGTGAGAAAGATATTGGATTTTCAACTGATATTCACGCTATGAATTACAGCGATCTGACGCGTCAAACTTAAGACACGATCTCTCTCTCGCTCTCTCTTCTCTCTCGCTCTCTCTACTCTCTCTCGCTCTCTCTTCTTTCATTTTAAGCACCCACAGGCTTTTGTTATCCTTGTAGTCCTGACAAGAGGGACAGGATAAGGGCCGGAAACCATGCTTTTCTTGGTGCAGTAAAAAGCATAAAAACTCATGTTCTTTTGGTGATAGAAGAAAGGAAAAAATAATAACTTGGAATGGTGCTTGATTCCTAAATATGTCACTGCAATGAACAGGAAGTGATCTAGTAGGATGATGTGATTTATAGGGGTCAGAATTACCTGACCCTTTTTAAGATGTGATGTGGCACTCCTTCATGTTGGGGACATGATTGTGGTGGTTAACCCTGCCCCTTTCCAGAAGGTTCTAGATGTCTCTTTCGATAGGGCATTTATCCGGTGTGGCTCGTTGGCAGAGTTAAGATATTGGTGAAGGTGGAATGGAAAATATACATGATAAATATAAATGATTTACCTATTAATCAGCGATTGGTCTAGTAAAACTATGTCAATGTAAAAAATAATATACATATGTACCTCATATAATTTTTATGAGGTACGCAACGAAGGCAGGGAAGTGTGACAATGAATTTGAGGCGCAAAGTCGCATTTAAGTTACCGACCACTAGGTGGCGGTGATGTATAGTGGTCCGAATTGCAACCTTGAGCGGCTCCTTACCCATCTGCCCAGCCTCCCCTCATGATGCGCTTCTCCTCCCACATGAAACCAAATCGCTGTAATGATTGCACGTCACTAGGAGGGATGAGTTGTCATTTATTTCAATAAACCAAAAACCCATGGAGGTAGTTGCCTTTATATTTATATTTTATTTGGAGGTGTTCCACGCTTGCAAGGACACGAGTGAAGAATTGGGCACATTGGTGTGTGTGTGTGTGTGTGTGTGTGTGTGTGTGTGATGTTTCTGTGTGTGTGTGTGTGTGTGTGTGTGTGTGTGTGTGTGTGTGTGTCATGTTTCTGTTTGTGTGTGTGTGTGTCATGTTTCTGTGTGTGTGTGTGTGTGTGTGTCATGTTTCTGTGTGTGTGTGTGTGTCATGTTTCTGTGTGTGTTTCTGTGTGTGTGTGTGTGTGTGTGTGTCATGTTTCTGTGTGTGTGTGTCTCACGCATTGTGTGAGTAGTGTGTGTGTGTCTCACGCATTGTTTGAGTAGTGTGTGTGTGTCTCACGCATTGTGTGAGTAGTGTGTGTGTGTCTCACGCATTGTGTGAGTAGTGTGTGTGTGTGTCTCACGCATTGTGTGAGTAGTGTGTGTGTGTGTCTCTCACGCATTGTGTGAGTAGTGTGTGTGTGTGTGTGTCTCACGCATTGTGTGAGTAGTGTGTGTGTGTGTCTCACGCATTGTGTGAGTAGTGTGCGTGTCTCACGCATTGTGTGAGTAGTGTGCGTGTCTCACGCATTGTGTGAGTAGTGTGCGTGTGTCTCACGCATTGTGTGAGTAGTGTGTGTGTGTCTCACGCATTGTGTGAGTAGTGTGTGTGTGTCTCACGCATTGTGTGCATGTGTGTGTCTCACGCATTGTGTGCATGTGTGTGTCTCACGCATTGTGTGCATGTGTGTGTCTGTCAGGTTTGTGAGTGTGTGTTGCGTTGTCGTCCTCAAAGGCATAGTGACATGTGTCGCCCGGGTCACCTGGTCCACGAATCAGTCTCGAACAATCACCGTTCTAATTTACCCAACGCTGATTTATTCCTTGGCAACCTTACGATGGAAAATGTTGTGTGTGTGTGTGTGTGTCATGTTTCTGTGTGTGTTTGTGTGTGTCATGTTTCTGTGTGTGTTTCTGTGTGTGTGTGTGTGTGTGTCATGTTTCTGTGTGTGTGTGTCTCACGCATTGTGTGAGTAGTGTGTGTGTGTCTCACGCATTGTTTGAGTAGTGTGTGTGTGTCTCACGCATTGTGTGAGTAGTGTGTGTGTGTCTCACGCATTGTGTGAGTAGTGTGTGTGTGTCTCACGCATTGTGTGAGTAGTGTGTGTGTGTGTCTCACGCATTGTGTGAGTAGTATGTGTGTGTGTCTCACGCATTGTGTGAGTAGTGTGTGTGTGTGTCTCACGCATTGTGTGAGTAGTGTGTGTGTGTGTGTGTCTCACGCATTGTGTGAGTAGTGTGTGTGTGTGTCTCACGCATTGTGTGAGTAGTGTGTGTGTGTGTCTCACGCATTGTGTGAGTAGTGTGCGTGTCTCACGCATTGTGTGAGTAGTGTGCGTGTGTCTCAAGCATTGTGTGAGTAGTGTGTGTGTGTCTCACGCATTGTGTGAGTAGTGTGTGTGTGTCTCACGCATTGTGTGCATGTGTGTGTCTCACGCATTGTGTGCATGTGTGTGTCTCACGCATTGTGTGCATGTGTGTGTCTGTCAGGTTTGTGAGTGTGTGTTGCGTTGTCGTCCTCAAAGGCATAGTGACATGTGTCGCCCGGGTCACCTGGTCCACGAATCAGTCTCGAACAATCACCGTTCTAATTTACCCAACGCTGATTTATTCCTTGGCAACCTTACGATGGAAAAACCTACCTCACCTGATGTGCCCCTCTTACCGTCGTAAAGTGGTGGGTGACACGGATTTGAATCATCTGGGGACAGGGTAGAAGAACACACTGAACTTTGAAACATTTGATCAAATGTATTAATTAAGAATGAATGAATGACCAAATCCTTTACCATGAACCCGCATTGGTAACATGGCTGCCATCAGCACTCTGAGTGGAGAAAAGCGCTAAATAAATGCCGTCCATTTACCGTTTATCTACTTTCATAGATGAGGGTCGTTATTCTCCCTTCCATGACACCGTTAAACGTTGTCGGGATATGGAGTAGCTTTATAGGACTCACTCACTCACTCACTCACTCACTCACTCACTCACTCACTCACTCACTCACTCACTCACTCACTCACTCACTCACTCACTCACTCACTCACTCACTCACTCACTCACTCACTCACTCACTCACTCACTCACTCACTCACTCACTCACTCACTCACTCACTCACTCACTCACTCACTCACTCACTCACTCACTCACTCACTCACTCACGCACTCACGCACACACTTGTGCCTGCCGCTTGATGTTGGCTCCTCCGTCTCCGTGGAAACCATTCCGGAGCCTGTTCTGCCACTCGCAGGCAGGCCGTCGCGGTTTCAGGTCGAAATGCCGGTTTGTCTTTAGGGTTGCCAATAGTGAAGGGAGGGAAGGAGGAGAAATATATGTATATTTGTATATGTAGTGGAGAGACAGGGAAGCGTGGTTGCACATGCTTATGAAGTGTGTAGGCTTAACAGCATTTAGAGCACAGGATTAGCATTGGCTTCTCTGCCTCTGGCGTCTCTCATGTCTGACTGTGTGGCCTCTTTCTCTCTGTACATTTCTCATCTCCCTGGCAGGAGTGCGTGTGTTAATGTGTTGTGTGTGTGTGTCGATGTGTGCGCAGAGGGCCTATGAGTGGCGAGCATTTCCAATGTTTGCCGTTAATACCGTTTTATTATCGCCCTTATGAATTTTCAGTGTCTTTCGTTAAAGGTTAATATGGTGTGGTGCGTTTCCTTTTTGTGCCGCGCGCTGCTTGTTTGCGCTCTTCATGCGTGTCTTGTCGTTTATTGCGTTGCTAAACACGCGACTGGTAAGCACTCATAAAGACGGCGCGTGTCGGTCCTCTGCAGTTGTACAGTTTTCGTGACATTCATTTGCATAATCTTCTGCCCGTTCCCATTATGCATTCCCACGTCAGTTTATAGTTTTATTCCTGTCAGCAGGGTCATTTCCATTTTACTTTTAACAAATCCATCCGACGTGTTTGTTTGAAAATGTGTGTCGAGTTGAGTTGTTAACCGTCGTTTAAATCCAGGAGTCTGGGATAACAATTCCGAGTGGAAGGTTTGAACGGGAATGTTTTACAGGAGTTTAAACCTTCCTACTTTTAATACGGTCCGAGCCAGGGGTAAAGTAGTGGCTGACGCCTCGGAGCTCAACCACAGCCGTGCCAACAGCTGGCCGCCTGCGATTGGCACGTTTGATGCTAAGGGGATGATTCACCTTACCTCTGATACCTGTTTAAAATGCAGCCTTTTTGGGTCTAGTGTTGTCGTACCACTACCAGGGTATAATCCTCAACACCTCATTTACATTTATGTGGGGGGGGAAAACAGGCTTTTGTGGCTGTGTAGTAAAGATGGCATTTGAGTGACATTGTGCAAGCAGCTGCACTATCCTCAACACAAGTCTGTATTCAAATTTCAGCCCCTTGCCTGTATGCTACTTGTATTTTCCTTGCCCGCTTTAAAAAACGATTGCCCTCGCACTACGGCAATGGAGGTTTTTATGTTCTGCCAAAGCCCGTTGGATCGTTGACAATGCAACGGGCTGCGTTGGGTTCAGCGCGGTGTTGGCTGTTGTACGTGAGGCTGTTCGATGGTGGTTCAAACCTATGTGCTGGGAAGTCACTGTTTGTAGCAGTATGTACAGGATGCTTCCCTTTCTGACATGAATGTTGAAGATCAGTTTTTTTAGAGGACCTGATGCCTGCTGAAGCAAACCAGTATTATTTAAAAAGGTGTGATAAGAAAACCCATTTCTGGCTCTGACTGAGTTTATCTATCGGAAGGAACCAAGTAATCAAGTGCATCGTAAAAGGGGAAAAAAACATTTTCATTATGCTTCTTGAAGATTTAACAGCAAATTCAATTCAGCATCGACTACTGTAAAATACTCACCTGGCCCATGATAATATATTTCCTTTACGGTACACTGTATGTAAAATGAACAGGAGCCAATTCTTGTATTATTGTATTATTATTTCTTGGCATTGAATACTGTGTTATGCGATCACAGTGATCCAATTACAAAAATAGTACTGTTCATTTGTTCCCAAAATGGGGACAGTGATTGTTGGGGTGGTAGGGGGTTGAGAGGGTGGGTTTGGGTGATGAGTGTGGGGGTGGGACGAAGAGGGTGTGAAGGATGTTGTGCTGAAGAGGATGGCGGGTGGGGATGGCGTGAGATGGAGGTGGGTGTGGGAGGGGGGGGTCTTCAGTAGATACATGAAATGATGGGGATGAGAGGGGGTGGGGGTGGGAAAGAGACCCATTATCTTGTCCCGTGCACTGTAATTATCGCTCCTGCTCTTTCCGCACCGCTGCGCGTGTCTCCCCCCCCTCGCCATTGTAACCGTGATTGACTGGCCCCAGCCGAAAGGCGCGGCCATGGCGGCGAAGGCGGCGAGCTCAGGAAGAGGCATCAGACGCACACATCTCGCATCATGGAGCCGCCTGCCATCCGATCTCATCGTCACTCTTCTCCTCGATGCCTTCTTCTGCCGCCACCGCCGCCTCCGCCGCCGCCGCCTTCCCGTTATGAGACAGATCTGTTTGCCTTCCGTCTCTCTTTCGTTCTGTCTTTTTTTAGATTCTTTAGTTCTATTACGTTCGTCCTGTGCTTTTTTTTCGTTCTTGTTTCGTTCTTTCTTATGTTCGCTCATTAGTTGTTTTGTTCCTTCTTTCGCACTTTCTTTCGTTATAGTATACTATGATGTTCGATCAGTCTTTAGTTCTTTCTTTCGTTCTTTTCGTTCTTCCCTTTTTTGTTTGTTTTTCTTTCGTTACTCCTTTCATTCGTCTCTTCGATCTGTTTAGTTGTTCCTTTGTGTGTGTGCTTGTGTGTGTGTGTGCATATGCATGCTTGTGTGTGTGTGCATATGCATGCTTGTGTGTGCCTGTGTGAGTGTGTGTGTATGTGTGTAATTCTGTGCCGGTATGTGCGTGCCCGTGTGTGTGTGTGTGTGTTTGTGCACTGCCCGTGTCTGTGGTAATGTGTGTGTTGTCTCCTCGCGGGCTGGGGGGATGGAGGTGGGAGGTGGCAGACAGACGACAGGGTAAACGTGTAAGAGAGAATAGACACAGCGAACACATCGGCCCGGACGGTGGGGGCCGGCGGACTCTGTGTCCTGTGATGCCGCGCACGGTTCAAAATAATTACAGTTTATGTTCACTTTCATGCATGGATGGGCTGATGGGTAACGCAAGCCGAACTGTAAGGCTCTGTGACTTTGAGACGGGGGCACACTCGTGCCTCAGTATGTCATACGTGCATTCCTGCGTTCACTCGTCTCCTTGTGTTGTCCAGAACTACAGGCCCCGATTTAGGCAAGGCCTGTCTCTTATATTACTGCTTGCTAAGTTTTTGAGTTTTGTTTATGCACGTCAACACGCTCTTCTTCCCTGGGAAAGTGTATGTGTGTGTGTGTGTGTTTGCCCATGTTTGTGTGTGGCTGTGTGCCTGTGTTTCTGATTGTGTGTGTGCTCATATTTGTGTGTGAGTTTATGCGTGTGTGTGTGTGCCTGTGTTTCTGTTGGTGTGTGCCCAGTTTTTTGTGAGTTTGTGTGCGTTTGTATGCCTGTGTTTCTGTTTGTGTGTGTGTGTGTGTCTTGTGCTTGTGTGTGTTGTGCAGTGTGTGCCGAATGCTCTCGGCCATAGCCAGCCTGTGGCACTGTTCCGCGACAGGTGTGAGTGATCCACCTTGCCAGCGAGGGGAGATCATCAGGCCCCTGAGAGGGCCATCGATTGAGCTGCCCACAGCCGCCATCTCGTAATGGATTGGATTTATTCCACTATGGATGAGACCTCTCTAAGCATTGGTGTGTGTGTGTGTGTTCATGCACACATATAGACGGACGCGTTGGCTTACACGGTGCTATAGGACTGTCTGATGAACAGTAGTCACCTAGAAACGTCACTCAGACACGCACGCACACTCACACACACACACACCGAAATCCCTGTCCTAAAAATGTGCATGACATTCGGCAGACAGGTGGGATATTCGCGATCAAAGGCGGCGATGTTTTATCAGTAGTAGCATGTTGATATATGAAGGGAAATGAGGGGGAAAAAAACATCTATTTGGGGTGAATATTGGGATGTTTCCATGGCATTCGTCTTCAGCGGTGAAAGATGAGCATCTTCAAAAAAAAAAAGAGTAAAAACAAAGAGTGCGGGATGTGGAAGATGGCGGCGGCGCGACTATCTCTGAATGTTCCGGTGGAGAGGCGTTCTCTCTCGCTGCGCAGGGCAAATATTAAGCAAATCATCATCCGCGAGTCGTTTGGAAAGCCATTTGGGCGTCTTGAGGGCTATTACCGTGACACTGGGTAAACAGATTGAGAGATCCAAACACTCGATTCACGGGCAGCGCGGCACTCGCCTCCTCAACACTTTTTAAATGGGAAATGCATCACCAACAATGTACTACTGAAAGATCAGCATAGTTAAAGAGAGAACTAATTAGACTAATCTTTTTTTCGCCAGAAGGTTTACCTATAATGGTTACCATCTATCCATGTGTAATGTTTCTGAGAACGCTTGCTGGAGATCCATCTTCCCAAAGCCTCAGGGCTGTGTGTGTGTGTGTGTGTGTGTGTGTGTCGGCTCGTGTGTGTGTGTCGGCTTGTGTGTGTTGGCTTGTGTGTATGCGCACGGGTGCATGCCTGTTTGTGTGTGCGAACGGGGGTATAACCGTATAATGTGATGACAGCTTTAGTTGTTCCACAGACACAAACGATAACAATGGTCATTAACGTGCAAATGGCACTCGCTTTCCCCGAAAGTTATTCGTCAACTACCAAAAGACTCATCAAGCACCGGAAGTCTTTTTTAACCCTCGACATTCCCTATGTCAACTTTAGCCTCCCTGATGTGTGTGACGCGCAGACAAAACATCTGTTGGTGAAGGGTATCCGGTACGCCGTAATCTCCCCCAACTGACGGGTGGGACGGGGTAGGGGTTTATTGTCCGGGTACAGATGGCGGTGATCAGATGCGCTGCCCGCGGATCAGAACCTCCACCGCCCTTGCTAATGAGGCCAGCCGCCCGCGGCATCTGCGCGGTCATCTCGGTCACGTCATGGGTGGGTTTGGTGGTGGGTTGGGTGGGCATCGCGTCGCTCGTCGTCGCGGCCGACCGACCGAAGCCAACCGCCGTTGTTTCCCCGGGGCCAACATCGGAATGGACCCACGTCCGTAGAGACGTCCGCGGCAACGTCATCGTCATTTCTTACGGCTGCTGTTCGAACTCGTGAGCAGATTGCGTCGCACGTCGACAAGGCCGAACGACCGAAGTCCACCGCCGCTGTCGGCCAGGGGGGGGGGGGGGGGGCAACATCGGGGGCCAACAACAGTGGCGTTGTTCGCGGCAACCTCAACGCACGTTTTTACGGCTTATCTTCAAACTCATGAGCCGACGGCGTCGCACGTCGTCGAGGCTAGTCGACCAAAGTCCACCGCCGCCTTCGCCCGGGGGCCAACGTCGCCATCGATCCATGTCAGTGGCGTTGTTCGTGGCAAAGTCATCGCGTCATTCTTAAGGGTGTTCTTCAAAACTCGGGAGCCGACGGGAACAGAAAGGGGTCGTCGATCTGCGCCAAAAGCCTCGGTTCGTAGATCGGGTGGAAAGGGCCAACGGGTTGGACGCACGGAGAACGTGATCATACAGATTACGAGCAATTTGACCCCCCGCTGGTTCTGGGCTCCGTGAGAGGTGCAGACAATACCTGAAGCCACGGGGCAGCTGTGAACTGCCCGTTAAGTGGTGGCAGTATGGCAGGGGGTCCCTTTCGGTTTCAGCCTGGAAATCTGGACCGAAAAGAACTGGGAAATTAAAGCGCACAGAGGCGCCATGCAGCGTTACACCGCGCCGTAATGAGGGCACTTGCCTCTGAAGTAATGGACATCTCCAAAGGACTTTCAGTTTGTGCCCACTTTGCCGATTGTTAAATTACGTCGGTTGTATCCATGAGAGACCTGGTGAGTCAGCCACCAGTCGTGATGAACCAGAGAAATCCTGAGTCCAAGCACAGTTAGCAACAGGAAGAATCTAATCAGCATAACTGTGTTGGGTTCTTTCTACCCCTGTGTTAAAAATAGAAAAAAAAAAGAATTTACAGGCAAGATTAGATTTAGCTTTTTGTCTATATTTGAGCATTTCGTCATGTATTTAGCCTTCAAGCAATTCTAATCTCTAAAGTGAGGGAGAGCTGGGTTATTGACAATTTGATTTGATGGCCTTTCATGTACAAATCGTTTGAAACTGTTGTTGTTGTTGTGTCCATGGCATTTTGGTCATAAATCCAAACCAATGTTGACAAATGGAGACAAATCCTGCCTTCCCTTCGTACTTCACAAACAAGATGAAAAAACACATTTTTTGGTTTTTTATGAACACGTACACAATGTTGTGTTCTATGGATTTTCAGTAAGGCATTTTTTCAGTACACAACGGGATTCTTCTCGTGTCCGCTGGATACATTTTTCAGGAGTCGTGGATGTTTGTGTACCTGGGTGCCGGTGTTTGACGCCGTATTCTCTTTGAGACACTTTTATTTTGGTATTTCCCTTACTCCTTCCTGTTGCCTCCCAGCCATTTCTCCGTGTCCCCTTTTCCCACTGCGTCTCCGGCGTGGCGCCACTCGTGTCATTGGGCACACCTGCTTCACGCAGCTGTCAATTACACCACGAGTTACAGACTGGCACACAATTAGGGCCCGCCTCATGCACTGGCCTTGCACTGATAATGAGTTTCCCCAGTCATTGATCAAAGTCAGCATCGCACTCAACTACCAGAGTTTCCCAATTAACTTTCAGCACTTAGTCTCTCTCTCTCTCTCTCTCTCTCTCTCTCTCTCTCTCTCTCTCTCTCTCTCTCTCTCTCTCTCTCTCTCTCTCTCTCTCTCTCTCTCTCTCTCTCTCTCTCTCTCTCTCTCTCTCTCTCTCTTCCCCCCCCCCCAATCCACAATGGTCTTGCGCAAGATGTGCCTGAGTCTTCTGCTATATTTATACGCAGAAAAAAGAGGGTGAGGGTATGATATAAATGGAACGATAATTGAATGTCATTTTCATGGTGCGACTCTTTGTTAAGCAAACTCAGTGAAGGGATTACATTTTTTCCGTTAAGAGTTTCTTCGCCCGTTTTTGGATGGCAGTATCTAGGATGACATCCAAATGCGTTCCTATGGGGAGCTATAAGGGGTTAGGGTAACCGTTTAGCATTAGTGTTTAAAATCGATATCAGCGGCCTATTTGCTCTCAACTTAAATGGCTTTAAAAGAGTGAATATGAACCACACCGCATCTCAGTGCATCTAATGAACGATGGCAACGTTTCATTTGACGAGGGCTTTGCCACTTGTTTTGCCATCAACATGCAGCTGCGTACGACTATATATTTCCTCGTATCAGCTGGGCCCATCAAAACCGTCCGGCGATCGTGATTTAATATCGGCGCGACCGGGACAAGGTCAGCGTCTGTTCATCTACCTCTCGTGAAGCGACAAGACGTGACGAGGGCCCCCCCCCTTGCACCTAATGGAGGTGTGACATTGCTTTTGATCGACCACCATGTCCCATGTCCCCCCACTCCCAGTGCCACTGGTGTAGCACTGGGGGGTTGGGGGGTTGTATTTCTATGTGTGGTGAGAGAGGGTGGCAATGGCGTGTGTGTGTGTGAGGATGACCGAGTTGTGTCAGTATGACGAAGGTGTGTGTGTTTTTGTGTCAGTGTGTGAAAGGAGAAAAACGAGTGTGTGTGTGTGTTTGGGAGGACGTTGGTGTCGTGAGAGTGAGGATGACAGAGGTGTGTGTGTGTGTGTGTGTGTGTGTGTGTGTGTGTGTGTGTGTGTGTGTGTGTGTGTGTGTGTGTGTGTGTGTGTGTGTGTGTGTGTGTGTGTGTGTGTGTGTGTGTGGACCAGGAGAGGGGGGTTTTAATGAATTGAGGAGCAGGGATGGGAAAAGCCATTGAGCGTCGGTTGTGCTCAAAGCTGCACGGCTGTGATTGACAATGGTCCCAGCTACCCAGTTGGATGGAGGAGTTGTGGCTGGCTGCCCAACGCGCCATTGCTCCTTCCCCCTTTTGCCTTTTTCCCCATGAAATCAAGGGGAGCGCTGGTGGCGTTCGGTGCCATCCCTGCTCCGTTTGAGCCGAGTAAATCTAATTAAAGAGGACGGGGTTCATGAGGGAATGTACTCCCTGCATGGCAAATAGAAAAGGGGCAGGATTTTCAAATAAGCAAAAAAAAAAGAAGCTCAGCTCCGTCCTGGATTGGAATCTTGTGGCGAAAGACGATGTAATGAATTAATTTGAGTTCATGGCTCACTAGTTAAGAGAACTAGGTTGAGTAATGAGGAGCAGAAGCTGTGATAATGGAAATCCAAATGATTAAACTTGCACCATGCATGAATAGGAAAGCGCGTGTGTGTGTGTGCGTCTATGTGCGTGTTGTGTTTTTCTAGGGGACAGGTGGTGTAATATGGTGGAGGTTGTGGCTACTGTCGGGTGAGGGAAGCGACTGTGTAACCGTTATTAATATTGTGTGATAACCTCGGATGATGACTCTAGTGCTCGTCGCTTTCGTCGTCGTGCTCAGTATTCACACTGGTCACTTGAGGTCAGTGTCCTCTCGAACACAGAGGTCCATGTTGTACCGTATAATGGCTTTAATGCATCGGTGTACACATAACCGATGGCCTAGACTGATTTTATGTTTGATGTTGTGTTGGGCTTTGAATTAAGTGTTTTATAATTATTGAGGACTGACGTGCACTGAGTCTTCACATTTGGGAAAATAAACAAATGCATTAAATTCAGCGGTATATAGGACTTGGTTGACCGTAGAAATGCTCCAAACTTTAAACGCGCGTCTATTGGTTAGCTTGTCTGCTCTCCTGTCCGATCTAGGACACTAGGTGTATAGAGCATCCTCTGTTGCATTTCTTTCGATAATGTGATAGATAGATTCATTGACTAATGATTGTTAGCTGCAGCACATGACGAGACCCACACGCATTCATGCTGCATGAAGCGATCCATAGACTAGGACTCACTCAAACAAGCACGCAGAGGCACCGTCAGTCCGATTCCTAACACTTCGTTTCAATTCAGACCATCAATTTCAGTTTATTCTAGGGTAAGAGAATATGATTACAGGTTGTCAACTCGGATATTTTCATGTCAAATGGAAAAACCTGCCTGCAGACTCGGGAAGTGGCGATGACGACGAGCACTGCTCATTTGCATACCGTCTGTAAGATAAGACAAAGGATGACAATCTAGTCCTCGCATACATCCCCCTCTTTTGTGTGTGTGTGTGTGTGTGTGTGTGTGTGTGTGTGTGTGTGTGTGTGTGTGTGTGTGTGTGTGTGTGTGTGTGTGTGTGTGTGTGTGTGTGTGTGTGTGTGTGTGTGTGTGTGTCGACCCCTTGTAGAAGTGCACTGTTTTAATGGGGTCCATACGGAAGACTTAACACTGTCCTCTGACCTGATTTGCCGTGGATCGCC
>NC_079428.1:2154875-2309875 GCF_026213295.1 Gadus chalcogrammus | reverse complement strand
CCTGCTGGATGCTGAAGAACCTAACCTCCTCTTCATGGAGCTGTTCCTCCAACACATGCCACCGCAGGTCCAGACGGCGCTCGCGGGCACGAGGATTACTGAGCCACGCGCGTTGGCGGAGGAAGCCGACCGTTTTTTCCTGGCTGCTCAGAGTTTCGCACCCGAAGTGCTAGCCCCAACACGCAGTGCCTACCCACCGGACAGGGACAGGCTGACCAACGGAGCCCCAGTAGCCGCCGAAGGCAGTGCCAGCAATGATATGTGCTATTTCCACGCACGTTTCAGCGCTAAGGCAAAGAGGTGCCGGTCCCCGTGCAACTTCAAGCCGACGGGAAACGCCAAGGCTTGCGCTCTTTAGTGGCCGTGAGTGCAGGCACGTCATCCCGGCTATTGTTCATCAGGGACGCCCTCTCCGGGGGCTCAGGGGAGCGTCCTGCCGGCTACGGTGGAGGACACCGCCCCTGGCGTCCACGGTCCACAGTTGAGGTCCGCTAACGACACACCCATCCGCACGTATGGTACAAAGACCGCGGACCTGTGCTTTGGAGGCCGATTCAGGTGGGATTTTGTCACGGCCGACATCTCCTTTCCCCTCCTCGGCGCGGATTTCCTTTGTGCGCACAATCTGCTTGTAGACCATAAAAACAACCGCCTGGTGGACGCACGGACGTTGTCATCGTTTGAATGTGCCCGCGGTCGGGCGGCTTACGGCGGGCTCTCCAGCTCCCTCTCAGAGGGGGACGAATATCAACGCCTGCTCAGGGAGTTCCCCGGTATAACCCGACCTACCTTTTCCGCGGTCACGGCGAAACATGGTGTAGAGCATCATATAGACACCAAGGGCCCACCCGTCTACGCTAGGGCCCCGACGACTCAACCCCGACAGGCTGAAAGTCGCTAAGTCGGAGTTCGCCAACACGGAGCGCCTGGGTATCATCCGCCGCTCGGACAGCCTCTGGGCCTCACCACTCCACATCGTTCCCAAGCCAGACGGCGGGTGGCGACATTGTTGGGATTACCGCTGCCTGAACGACGCTACCACGCCCGACCTCTACCCAATCCCGCACATCCAGGACTTCTCAGCACACCTGGCGGGCAAGCGGGTCTTCTCGAAGGTGGACCTGGTGCGCGGAATTCCTGGGGATGGTGAAGTTTTACCACCGGTTCATCCGTCAGGCGGCTCACGTCATGCGCCCACTGTACGGGGCTCTCAAGGACAAGTCCCCTAACCAGGCTGTCGACTGGACGGCGGAGAGGGAGAAGGCGTTCGAGGCCACGAAGGCCGCCTTGGGCGAAGCCGCCATGTTGGCTTTCGACAGGGAACTCCTTGGACTCTGGCTGGCGATCCGCCATTTCCGATTCCTCCTGGAAGGGCGGGAGTTTGCGGCTTTCGTGGATCACAAGCCTCTGACGTTCTGCATGTCCAAGGTGGCGGAGCCGTGGTCGGCCCGCCAGCAGCATCAGCTGGCGTACATCTCTGAGTACACCACGGACATCCGACACATTGCTGGCAAGTCTAACGTGGTCGCAGACTGCCTCTCGAGAACGGTCATCGGGGCCGTCCAACTGGACCTGGATTACGTCCGCATGAGCGTGGAC
The DNA here is from genome assembly GCF_026213295.1 of Gadus chalcogrammus. Taxonomy (NCBI): domain Eukaryota; kingdom Metazoa; phylum Chordata; class Actinopteri; order Gadiformes; family Gadidae; genus Gadus; species Gadus chalcogrammus. The sequence goes on along the minus strand of NC_079428.1, from coordinate 2,308,276 downwards.
CAGGCCTCCGACCATGGGGTCCAGGCCCTGAGGGATTTGGACACGGGATTGCGCCTGGAGGAGGTCGCGGTTGACGGCTCGGACGTGAGGCTATGGTGCGACGTCTCCACAGGCCAGCCTCGACCGCTGGTCCCGTTTTTGAGGCGTTGCATGGCCTTTCCCACCCCGGCAGGAAGCCGTCTGTGAAATTGGTTTCCCAGAGGTTTGTATGGCAGGGACTGAGAAAGGACGTTAGTGCTTGGGTCAGCTCTTGCGTTGACTGTCAACGGTCCAAAGTGCACCGCCATATTAAGGCCCCCCTTGGAGAGTTTACTGTTCCCGAAAGGAGGTTCGACCACGTCAACGTCGACCTGGTGGGACCGCTTCCCTCCTCTCACGGGTTCACCTACCTCTTCACCATGGTCGACAGGACGACCCGCTGGCCTGAAGCTGTTCCCCTCTCCTCGACGTCGGCTTCTGACGTGGCACGCGCGTTCATCGGCACTTGGGTTGCGCGCTTTGGGACTCCTTCAGACCTCTCCTCGGACCGGGGCTCGCAGTTCACCTCGGAACTCTGGAACGCGGTGGCTGAGGGGTTGGGGGTCAAGCTGCACCGCACTACCGCCTATCATCCCCAGGCGAACGGCTTGTGTGAACGTTTCCACCGTTCCATGAAGGCAGACCTACGGGCCAGCTTGAAGGACGGCGACTGGGTGGATAGGCTGCCATGGGTGATGCTCGGCCTCAGGTGCGCCCCTAAGGAGGACCTGCGGTCCTCTTCCGCGGCGCTGGTCTACGGGCAGGCCCTACGAGTGCCAGGCGATTTTATTCCTGACGGCTCCGTCCCCTGGTCGGCGGCTAAACAACGTTCCTCCCTGCTGGAAACCGCTAAGGTTTTCGCGCCTGTTCCCACGTCGCAACACGGCACTCCCACTTTCCGCATGCCCCCCGATCTGCGCACGGTGGACTATGTTTTCATTCGCCACGACGCCCAGCGTGGTCCCCTACGCCCTCCTTACGATGGCCCGTTCAGGGTTTTGAGCCATGGAGACAAGTGCCTGGTGGTGGACGTCGGGGGTAGGCCTGAGACCGTTTCCTGGGATAGGGTTAAGCCGGCTAACGTGGACATTTCCAGACCGGTGGAGGTGGCGCAACCCCCACGCCGGGGACGTCCGCCTGCGCCGCGCCCCGCGCTGGCCGTTGAGACTTCAGCGACCTTGTTGACCCCCGGGACCTCCGGGGTGGCGGACGGCGCCGACGTGCCTGCTGCTTCCTCTTCCTTTAGCGGACGGAACGACTGTCCAGTTTAGTCCGGTTTTGACTTTACGAATGAACGTCTTTTTGTATTGTGTTCATTAAAACTTTGTGCTGGATACTCCGCCTCCGACTCCCGTCTCTCGGCACTACACTGGTGACCCCGACGAAGGTCTCGCTGAAGCTTCAGAGACCAAAACGAACATGGCGAATAATGCTTTTATTAAGTTGCCGGAGTTCTGGGAGTTTTCACCGACGGCGTGGTTCGCGCAGACAGAGGCGCAGTTCGCCATCCGTGACGTCACGGACGACACCACACGCTACTACCACGTCGTGTCGGCGCTGGGGAGATCCACTGCGACCCGGGCGGCGAATTTCATAGCGAATCCCCCGGACCACTGCAAGTACAGGGACCTCAAAGCCTTCCTATTGAAGACTTTTGGGCTGTCACAGTCAGAGCGGGCCCAACCGTTTTGGCTATTCGGGGCCTCGGGGACAGCAAACCCTCTGAACATATGGAGATGATGCTCAACCTGCTGGATGCTGAAGAACCTAACTTCCTCTTCATGGAGCTGTTCCTCCAACACATGCCACCGCAGGTCCGGACAGCGCTCGCGGGCACGAGGATTACTGAGCCACGCGCGTTGGCGGAGGAAGCCGACCGTTTTTTCCTGGCTGCTCAGAGTTTCGCACCCGAAGTGCTAGCCCCAACACGCAGTGCCTACCCATCGGACAGGGACAGGCTGACCAACGGAGCCCCAGTAGCCGCCGAAGGCAGTGCCAGCAATGATATGTGCTATTTCCACGCACGTTTCAGCGCTAAGGCAAAGAGGTGCCGGTCCCCATGCAACTTCAAGCCGACGGGAAACGCCAAGGCTTGCGCTCTGTAGTGGCCGTGAGTGCAGGCACGTCAACCCGGCTATTGTTCATCAGGGACGCCCTCTCCGGCCGCGAGTTTCTTTGCGACACCGGGGCTCAGAGGAGCGTCCTGCCGGCTACGGTGGAGGACAACGCCCCTGGCGTCCACGGTCCACAGTTGAGGTCCGCTAACGACACACCCATCCGCACGTATGGTACAAAGACCGCGGACCTGTGCTTTGGAGGCCAGCGATTCAGGTGGGATTTTGTCACGGCCGACATCTCCTTTCCCCTCCTCGGCACGGATTTCCTTTGTGCGCACAATCTGCTTGTAGACGTGAAAAACAACCGCCTGGTGGACGCACGGACATTCTCATCGTTTGAATGTTCCCGCGGTCGGGCGGCTTACGGCGGGCTCTCCAGGTCCCTCTCAGAGGGGGACGAATATCAACGCCTGCTCAGGGAGTTCCCCGGTATAACCCGACCTACCTTTTCCGCGGTCACGGCGAAACATGGTGCAGAGCATCATATAGACACCAAGGGCCCACCCGTCTACGCTAGGGCCCGACGACTCAACCCCGACAGGCTGAAAGTCGCTAAGTCAGAGTTCGCCAACATGGAGCGCCTGGGTATCATCCGCCGCTCGGACAGCCCCTAGGCCTCACCACTCCACATCGTTCCCAAGCCAGACGGCGGGTGGCGACCTTGTGGGGATTACCGCCGCCTGAACGACGCTACCACGCCCGACCGCTACCCAATCCCGCACATCCAGGACTTCTCAGCACACCTGGCGGGCAAGCGGGTCTTCTCGAAGGTGGACCTGGTGCGCGGTTACCACCAGGTGCCGGTGCATCCCTCGGACATCGCCAAGACAGCGGTGGTGACGCCGTTCGGGTTGTTCGAGTTCCTGCGTTTGCCGTTCGGGCTCAGGAACGCGGCTCAGACCTTTCAGCGGTTAATGGACTCGGCGCTCAGGGAGAAGCCCTTCGTTTTCGTGTATTTGGACGACATCCTGGTCGCCAGCTCCTCCGAAAAGGGGCACCAGGGTCACCTACGCGACCTCTTCATGAGGCTCGACCAGCACGGGCTGATCGTCAACCCGGCGAAGTGCCTGTTCGGGTTGTCCTCCATCCACTTCCTGGGGCATCTCATCAACAAAGAGGGGGCCGCCCCTCTTCCGTCGAAGGTGGAGGCAATTTCTGCTTTCCCCCGCCCACACACGGCTCGGGCGCTCCGGGAATTCCTGGGGATGGTGACGTTTTACCACCGGTTCATCCGTCAGGCGGCTCACGTCATGCGCCCACTGTACGGGGCTCTCAAGGACAAGTCCCCTAACCAGGCTGTCGACTGGACGGCGGAGAGGGAGAAGGCGTTCGAGGCCACGAAGGCCGCCTTGGGCGAAGCCGCCATGTTGGCTTTCGACAGGGAACTCCTTGGACTCTGGCTGGCGATCCGCCATTTCCGATTCCTCCTGGAAGGGCGGGAGTTTGCGGCTTTCGTGGATCACAAGCCTCTGACGTTCTGCATGTCCAAGGTGGCGGAGCCGTGGTCGGCCCGCCAGCAGCGTCAGCTGGCGTACATCTCTGAGTACACCACGGACATCCGACACATTGCTGGCAAGTCTAACGTGGTCGCAGACTGCCTCTCGAGAACGGTCATCGGGGCCGTCCAACTGGGCCTGGATTACGTCCGCATGAGCGTGGTCCAGGCCTCCGACCATGTGGTCAAGGCCCTGAGGGATTCGGACACGGGATTGTGCCTGGAGGAGGTCGCGGTTGACGGCTCGGACGTGAGGCTATGGTGCGACGTCTCCACAGGCCAGCCTCGACCGCTGGTCCCGTTGTCCTGGCGCCGGCCAGTTTTTGAGGCGTTGCATGGCCTTTCCCACCCCGGCAGGAAGCCGTCTGTGAAATTGGTTTCCCAGAGGTTTGTATGGCAGGGACTGAGAAAGGACGTTAGTGCTTGGGTCAGCTCTTGCGTTGACTGTTAACGGTCCAAAGTGCACCGCCATATTAAGGCCCCCCTTGGAGAGTTTACGGTTCCCGAAAGGAGGTTCGACCACGTCAACGTCGACCTGGTGGGACCGCTTCCCTCCTCTCACGGGTTCACCTACCTCTTCACCATGGTCGACAGGACGACCCGCTGGCCTGAAGCTGTTCCCCTCTCCTCGACGCCGGCTTCTGACGTGGCACGCGCGTTCATCGGCACTTGGGTCGCGCGCTTTGGGACTCCTTCAGACCTCTCCTCGGACCGGGGCTCGCCGTTCACCTCGGAACTCTGGAACGCGGTGGCTGAGGGGTTGGGGGTCAAGCTGCACCGCACTACCGCCTATCATCCCCAGGCGAACGGCTTGTGCGAACGTTTCCACCGTTCCATGAAGGCAGCCCTACGGGCCAGCTTGAAGGACGGCGACTGGGTGGATAGGCTGCCATGGGTGATGCTCGGCCTCAGGTGCGCCCCTAAGGAGGACCTGTGGTCCTCTTCGGCGGAGCTGGTCTACGGGCAGGCCCTACGAGTGCCAGGCGATTTTATTCCTGACGCCTCGGCCCCCTGGTCGGCGGCCAAACAACGTTCCTCCCTGCTGGAAACCGCTAAGGTTTTCGCGCCTGTTCCCACGTCACAACACGGCACTCCCACTTTCCGCATGCCCCCCGATCTGCGCACGGTGGACTATGTTTTCATTCGCCACGACGCCCACCGTGGTCCCCTACGCCCTCCTTACGATGGCCCGTTCAGGGTTTTGAGCCATGGAGACAAGTGCCTGGTGGTGGACGTCGGGGGTAGGCCTGAGACCGTTTCATGGGATAGGGTTAAGCCGGCTAACGTGGACATTTCCAGACCGGTGGAGGTGGCGCAACCCCCACGCCGGGGACGTCCGCCTGCGCCGCGCCGCGCGCTGGCCGTTGAGACTCCAGCGTCCTTGTTGACCCCCGGGACCTCTGGGGTGGCGGACGGCGCCGACGTGCCTGCTGCTTCCTCTTCCTCGGCCCCTGTCATCCGCTCGAGATGGGGTCGGGTCGTCGCCCCTTTCCGTCACGAGGACTTTGACTATGGGTGAATTCTGGGGGGGCTTGTGTGGTGGTTATCATAATTCACCCACGGAACTATGGGTGGGGGGGGTGTTTAGCACGGACCTGTTTAGCGGACGGAACGACCGTCCAGTTTAGTCCGGTTTTGACTATACGAATGAACGTCTTTCTGTATTGTGTTCATTAAAACTTTGTGCTGGATACTCCGCCTCCGACTCCCGTCTCTCGGCACTACAATATATATATATATATATATAGATAGATAGATAGATAGATAGATAGATAGATAGATAGATAGAGATATAGATATATATAGCTATATATATAGATATATATAGATATATATATAGATATATATAGATATATATAGCTAGATACATGTAGACTCCCTTGAGGTCTGAGGACCCAGGAGGGACAAGGAAAAGAACCTGAGGGGGAGAGAGAGGCCCACGGGGACATGTTTCTCATCCCTCACATCCCGGTGCCAGGAGATGTTGTGGAGGGAGGAGGAATAATCTGGAGCCGCCATGAAATATCTTGAGATAGCGGCCGTCTCCTTGGGTTGCTTCCAGGAGACGTGTAGTGATTTAAAACGGCCACCGGCACCTTCTCGCCCACTTTGGTGCTATCAATATCAGCTTCTTTTTCTCCTCCTGCTGTATTGTACTGCCGTTATTCAGCGGCTGTCGGGTGTATTCCCAGAGGCAGAGAAGGCACAGCGGTGGTGTAGTATGGGGGAGTAGTGTCTGCATAGTGTATCCAATGTACAGCCAACATTTAACCTTTTCAAGGCAATTGCCTGAGGGGAAACTCTGGCACTTAATGTATGCACTTGTTGTACGTCCTTGCATTTAAAAAAAAAAGTGCCTAGCATTATGTAGCGTCTTATCCTAGCTACCTTTCTTGTATACGGGGAACGGTTAAACTAGCAATTGTAAATGCTTTGCACTTCTTTCGATTAATATCTTTACTGTACCGAAAACGATACATAGTTGTTTCCCTTTCTTCTGACAAATGTACTTAATGTGAGTCGTTTTGGATTAAAGCATCTGCTTAATGTGATTGGGAAAACGGAAACAAGCAATGATGTCATCTGTGCAAGGGAGTACATTTTTGGAGTTGTCTTTTTGGGGTACTGTTGTCATAATAGTTATATATACAATAAGGAACTCTCTAATTCACCATATCGGTTATTACGGGACTGATCAACATGTCCGACTTTATAGACGTGATAAAAGACAGTTAATCAATCCCATTAGGTGGGAGAACTGTCCGGAGTGAGAAAGTGTCGAAGACAAACAGCAGTGTTGTCGTCGAGTCTGACGGCACCATAGAGGTGTAAAAACAGACCGTTACCAGCTGTGTTATATCCACGGCGGTCCACTTTGTTTTCAGACTAATGGTCCTTTAGATTGCAACAGCTAGTCATGTCAATAAGTTTAGACAAACAAGAACGACCCCCCCCCCCCACTGCCTTGAAGCAATCTCACAAACCCATTCGATACGCAGTGTGTGTTTCACGCGATCCCCGCAGAGCCAACTGGTCACTTCCAAAAACGAGCTCCCAATTAAAGTTCTCTCGTCTCGCCAGTACCCACCCTTCTCGTTTCCTTTCTCCGGGCCTTTCCTGAGAAAGGGTAGATTGCTCAAGCAGAGGAGGAGCTAAATAAAGGCCGGGTGAAAGGGCCGCCGATTTAACATGTCATGTTCTGGACAGGTATCCATTAGGGCCCCTTAATCAAACTGTAAACGGCATGAAATTTGACATTTCTACAACGGCCGTCGAGGCCTGGGGAGGGGGAGGCACTGAACCGCGCTGATCGCCTTAGTGTCAGCGTGGATTTCAGTGCTGCCCATGCATATTCTTTCCTTCTTCTCTTTGCTTTGTTGATCATGAACAATCGGCACACAACCCACGTTGAAGGCGGAAACACAAAAAACGTTGGGAGAACAGAGCTCATGGTGAGCTCTGTTGAAAGGCCAACCTTTGTATGGATGGCGGACGTCACGCAAAGCCAACAGCTAGCTGTAATTTCACCGGCGACGCTGTTACTTCACCGGCGACGCTGTTACTTTGAAAATAATATGCGTCACGGCATGTTGCCCTGGCGGTTGGGCTGTATGGCTGGTAACCGGAAGGTTTCTAGTTCGATGGTTCGGGAGTGACGAGGTGTCCCTGAGCAAGACACCTAACCCTTACTGCTCCCTACGAGCTGGCTGTCGCCTTTCATGGTTTGCACTGCCGTCGGTGTGTGAATGTGTGAATGTCAGGCAATATTGTAACAGCGCTTTGAGTGGCCACTGGTTAGCAAAACGCTGTATATGTGCAGTCAATTTTATTTCTTTATTTATCGCACCGATTTTCACAGCAGTGCAACTTTGTCTCCATTACATATTTTTTTCTACAGAATAGTGCTTCAGAAGGGCTTGTTTGTAAACAGACAAATGCACACACAAACACAATTTGTCTGTATTGCATTGTAGTAGTTGTAGCATAGGCCTACACTCATTTGCCATACTTGTCCCTTCCTCTACAGATATTTCCAGTGCAGAATATTGGTTGATTACATTTGAAAAGATTAACTGAAACCCTGTTAAGTAAAATAACACAAGGCTGAATTATAAATCTGCAATATGCTTCTGCGGGGAAATGATATGCACGATAAAGGTAGAATTAAACGATCATGGCACTGAAACGCATCAATGCAAACAGGTCAGGTTTAGATGGCGTTGGACCACAGATTTTCCTCCTTGTTTTATGAATGGATTCTGCACATTCAAATCCGCACTTGAAAAATATTCAATCACCGCCTTCATGCGTTGAACACAGGAGTCTTAATTTGTTATTTTCGCGCAGATAAAGGGAACAAGAGTATCCACTCTGACACTTGGCTCGGGAGCGGTGAGCAGGTTGTGTATAATCCCGTTCTCTATGGATGCGTTAACTCCATTAATCTCTCCCTGTGCAGGCTTTGTCTTGTCTGCTTTGTCCAATTACCTTATAGTCCATGTCAAAGTGATAATTTCTCTCACAAAGGCGACTGGGAGGGTTTTGGAGCCGTGCTTTCAGTTAGTGATTATAAGTCAAGGGTCGTGGGGAATTTCGCTAACAGCTTGTATCTAGCGTCCCAATGCTAACAATAAATCTCTTGGGTGGTTGAGGAACTCCCTCCTTCTTTTGGTATTGGGATCAGCACAGACCACTTTCCCGAGTACCTCCATATTTAATTGCAATGTTAATGACATATTTCTGCATTAATCTTCATTTGAGGCTAGTCTCCCTGATAAATCACAACCAATCTAAGCGGTGTGGAGTTATGTAAATGATGAGACAAGAGACGGAGATGGGTCGAGTCAGCTTTACTCTCCACTTCAAAACAAACAAGTGTTACTCACACATGAGTTCAAATTGAAACTGCAGAGTTTCGGAACTGTCGTGAAACACTACGGTAGTAAACCGGAACTGCCGTAAACCGGAACTGTTTACCTTAAAGGTACAGTCCCTTGGTGAATGTCTCACACAGCAATTGTGGGTCACCACACAGGCCCCCCCAGAATTCACCCAAACCAACAGGTCCAGACCGAACAGGTAACACACAGAGAACATCGGACACCCACTAGCGTTAAACAGAATACACTAGTACAAAACAGTGCCTAGAAAAATCAACGCCTAGGGGGGCGGACCGGGCGGCCAGAACGGCTGCGCTTAACAGGAGAAGGGCAAGAGGCAGGAGCAGGTGTCGAGGCCGCCGCAGGATCAGGGGTCGAGGCTGCCGCAGGGGGGCGCCCCCGCCGCGGGGGCTGAGCCAGCTGGAGCGGTTCGCCAACATCCACATGAGCAGGCTTGAGCCGGTCTATAGCCACCCGCTCAGGCCTGCTCCCCATATCCACAACAAAGTTCTTAGGCCCACCCTCCAAGACGCGGAAGGGCCCATCGTAGGGGGGCCGCAGCGGGTTACGGTGGCCATCGTGGCGGATGAAGACGTACTTGGCCGACGGTAAATCCCTGGGAACGTAGGACCGGGGGAGGCCATGGCGAGACGTCGGAACGGGAATGAAAGCGTCCGCAATGTCCCGGGACGCAGCACGATGGGAGGCAGCCGACCACAGGGCCGTGGCGTTCCGGAAGAAACTCCCCAGGGACGCGCAGGGGCTGGCCGTACACCAGCTCTGCCGACGAGGCCTGAAGATCTTCCTTGGGGGCGGAGCGAAGGCCCAGCATAACCCACGGGAGGCGGTCAGCCCAGTCGCCGCCCGTAAGGCTGGCCCTGAGCACGGCCTTCATGTCCCGATGAAACCGCTCGCAAAGCCCGTTGCTCTGTGGGTTATAGGCTGTGGTGCGGTGGACCTTCACCCCCAGGACCCTGGCGACCGCAGTCCAAAGCTCCGACGCAAACTGCGGCCCCCGGTCTGAGGAAATGTCTGACGGTGTGCCGAAACGGGCCACCCAAGCCATAACGAACGCCCGGGCCATCTCAGCTGCTGTAGTGGAGGACAGGGGAACCACTTCTGGCCGCCTGGTGGTCCGGTCCACCATGGTGAGGAGGTAGGTGTAACCACGGGAGGGTGAAAGCGGGCCCACCAGGTCCACATTCACGTGGTCGAAACGCCTCTCCGGTACTTTGAAGAGTGCCAAGGGGGCTTTGGTATGCCGAGTCACCTTCGCACGCTGGCACGCCACACAGACAGCAGCCCAGGCCCTGACGCCCTTCCGCAGGCCCGGCCAGACGAACTTGGCCCCCACGAGCTTGGCAGAGGCCTTCACCCCTGGGTGGGAAAGGCTGTGGATCGTGTCGAAAACCTTACGCCTCCAGCCAGCAGGCACCATGGGGCGCGGTTGGCCAGTAGAGACGTCGCAGAGGAGCGCAGCGTTGGCCGTGCCAAACACCACATCCTCCATGAGGATTGCCGTGGGGGCTGTCCTGTAGGCCTGCACCTCAGAGTCAATAGCCTGATCCCCAGCCATAGCTGCGTAGTCGAGGCCCAAGTGGACGGAACCAATAACCACCCGAGAGAGGCAGTCGGCTACAAAATTGTCTTTGCCGGCCACATGCTGAACGTCAGTGGTGTACTCCGAGATGGCGGAGAGCTGACGCTGTTGTCGACCAGACCATGGCTCTGAAGACTTGGCCATGGCGAACGTCAGCGGCTTGTGGTCAACAAAAGCCGTGAACCGACGGCCCTCCAACAGGAAGCGGAAATGACGGGTGGCGAGGAAAAGAGCCAGGAGCTCCCTGTCGAAAGCGCTGTATTTCCTCTCGTTGTCGCGGAGCTTCCTGCTGAAAAAGGCCAGCGGTTGCCAGGCTCCGCCCACCCACTGCTCGCACACAGCCCCCACGGCGTAATCAGAGGCGTCCGTAGTAAGAGCAACAGGGGCGGTCGGAGACGGGTGCCCCAGCAGAGCAGCGTTGGCCAACGCGGTTTTGGCAGCATCGAAGGCAGCCGTCATTTCCGTGGACCAATCCAACACGTCTGCAGGCTTCCTGCCCCGCAAGGCGTTGTACAAGGGTTGCATGAGCTGGGCCGCATGGGGGAGGAAACGGTTATAGAAGTTCACCATGCCCAGGAACGCCTGCAGGGACTTCACAGTGCGCGGACGTGGGAAACTGGCGATGGCATCCACCTTGGCCGGGAGGGGAACCGCCCCCCTGAGTGACGTGGAGGCCGAGGAAGGTGATGGATGACCGGCCAAACTCGCACTTGGCCGGGTTGACAATGAGACCATGCTCACTGAGCCGACCGAACAGCTGCCGTAGATGCGTCAGGTGGTCGTCCGCGGACGTACTGGCAACGAGGATGTCATCCAGATAGACGAACAGGAACGGCATGTCCCGCAGCACAGAATCCATGAGGCGCTGGAACGTCTGCGCTGCACCCTTGAGGCCGAAAGGCATCCTCAGGAATTCAAAAAGTCCAAAGGGCGTGATGACCGCCGTCTTGGGGACATCCTGCGGGCGGACGGGCACCTGATGGTCACCGTGTACCAGGTCCACCTTTGAAAAGACGGCGGCGCCAGCCAGGTGGGCGGTGAAATCCTGAATGTGCGGTACCGGGTACCGGTCGGGGGTGGTGGCGTTATTCAAGCGACGGAAATCACCACACGGACGCCAACCGCCATCAGCCTTGGTCACCATGTGCAGGGGGGAGGCCCACAGACTTTTGGAACGGCATACGATGCCGAGGCGCTCCATGGTGGCGAACTCCTCCCTGGCGATCGCGAGCTTGGCAGAGTCGAGGCGGCGGGCCCATGCATAGACCGGGGGGCCAACCGTGGTGATGTAGTGCTCCATACCATGCTTAGCCACAGCCGATGAAAACGTTGGCGTGTTGATGTCAGGAAACTCAGCCAGCAGGCGTTGATACAGGTCCCCGGTGGCAAACGTGTTCGCAAGACAAAGCCCCACCACCCCCCCCAGCGTGCAGGGGAACGAAGCAAAAGAGAGGGCGTCGATCAGGCGGCAGTTGGTAACATCCACCAGTAGCCTGTATGCGCAGAGGAAATCCGCCCCCAGGATTGGCGTAGACACGGCAGCCATGACGAAATCCCAACCAAAACGCCGGCCGCCGAAACACACATCCACATACCTCGTGCCGTAGGTACGAATGGGTGTGCCGTTGGCGGCGTCCATCGGCAGGGCCATGGCCGCCAGCCATAGTGTCCACAGGCGTTGCCGGCAGGATGCTGCGCTGAGCCCCAGAATCGACCAGCAGCCGCCGGCCGGACAAGGTGTCAGTGACGAACAACAGCCTGCAGTCCCGACCAGCGCTCACAGCTGTTAATGAGCGCTGGCCCGGGCCTTTCCCGGGGCCCCAAAACTGCAAGGCTGGCGACACAGTTTGGCCTTGGCCCCGAACCTGGCGTGGTAGTAACAACACCCGTCGTCATGCTGTCGGCGATCGGTCACAGCGGCTGCGGTGTCCGGGTCGTACCCCTGCGGCGGAAACGGGGCCGACGTGTGCTGGGGGGGCAACAGCGCATGAACAAACTGCTGCCTGTTGGCGAGGAAAATCCTGTCGGCCTCTACAGCCACCGCCCGGTAGTCCTTGGAGGCAAAGAGGGGTGAGCTGGCCAGTGCGGTGCGCACGGGTGCTGGAAGCTGCCGCAGGAAGATGTGGGCGAAAAGGAAGGAGGGATCCGCCGAGCCCAGCACAGCCAGCATCCTCTCCATCAACTCGGACGGCTTGCCGTCGCCCAGGCCGTTCAGGGAAAGCAGGCGGTCCGCCTTCTCCAGCTCCGACAGTTCAAAAAGGTCCACGAGGAACGCCTTGAGCGCGTCGTACTTGCTGACAGCTGGAGGAGCCTCCAACCGCGCCATACACCTGGCCGTCGTCGAGGCATCTAACGCTGCTACCACGTGGAAATACTTAGTCACGTCCTGTGTTATTCCTCTCAGCTGGAACTGGGCTTCGATATGCTGTAACCACGACCGTGGGTTGTTCTGCCAGAAGTCCGGTAACTTGACGGTGGCAGCATAGATAGCCGCACCGCCAGCGGCGGCCGGCGCCGCGGCGGGCGCGTTGTTATCCCCGTCGATGTGAAACATCTTACAGCCGTATCCAACTCGCGTCGGGGGTCACCAATTGTGGAGCTATGTAAATGATGAGACAAGAGACGGAGATGGGTCGAGTCTGCTTTACTCTCCACTTCAAAACAAACGAGTGTTACTCGCACAATCGAAACTGCAGAGAATCGGAACTGTCGTGAAACACTACGGTAGTAAACCGGAACTGTTTACCTTAATGGTACAGTCCCTTGGTGAATGTCTCACACAGCAATTGTGGGTCACCACAGCGGCATGATATGCAATGCAAGTATGCAAGACAATATTCCTTCCTTCCCTTCACTCCTGACTTACCGGCTCTCCCTCCTGCGATGTCAGTGTCGTCATGTGGGAGATGGAGAGAGTGAGATGGGGAGAGAGGAAGATGGGGAGAGAGGGAGAGGGAGATGGGGAGAGAGGAAGATGGGGAGAGGGAGATGGGGAGAGGAAGAGAGGGAGATGGGGAGAGGGAGAGGGAGAGAGGAAGATGGGGAGAGAGAGAGGGAGATGGGGAGAGGGAGAGGGAGAGAGGGAGATGGGGAGAGAGAGAGGGAGATGGGGAGAGGGAGAGGGAGAGAGGGAGATGGGGAGAGAGAGAGGGAGATGGGGAGAGGGACAGGAAGAGAGGGAGATGGGGAGAGGGACAGGAAGAGAGGGAGATGGGGAGAGGGAGAGAGGGAGATGGGGAGAGAGAAGGCGAGGGAGATGGGAGAGAGGGTGATGGGGAGAGGGAGATGGGGAGAGAGAAGGAGAGGGAGATGGGGAGAGAGGAAGATGGGGAGAGGGAGATGGGGAGAGGAAGAGAGGGAGATGGGGAGAGGGAGAGGGAGAGAGGAAGATGGGGAGAGAGAGAGGGAGATGGGGAGAGGGAGAGGGAGAGAGGGAGATGGGGAGAGAGAGAGGGAGATGGGGAGAGGGAGAGGGAGAGAGGGAGATGGGGAGAGAGAGAGGGAGATGGGGAGAGGGACAGGAAGAGAGGGAGATGGGGAGAGGGACAGGAAGAGAGGGAGATGGGGAGAGGGAGAGAGGGAGATGGGGAGAGAGAAGGCGAGGGAGATGTGAGAGAGGGTGATGGGGAGTGGGAGATGGGGAGAGAGAAGGAGAGGGAGATGGGGAGAGAGAAGGAGAGGGAGATGGGGAGAGAGAAGGAGAGGGAGATGGGAGAGAGGGTGATGGAGAGAGAGAGAGGGAGATGGAAAGAGAGGGAGATGGAGAGAGAGGGGAAAGGGGCGGGGTGGCATTTGTTTTGATGTAGGATTTGATAGATTTGTTTGCTGTTGCATTCATTTGCTCCGAATCAAGGAGGCGACAAGCCGTAAAATGAAAATTTGCCTTCGATTTTCAGTTTGACTTTTGGGTGGGTGGGGGGGGGGGGCAAATATGAAGTAACTCCCCATGCATCCCAGATGTTATATTATGTATATTAATTTGCATATCTTTGTTTGAATACGAGGGTCAATAAGACTAACCATTGATAACCATATGGATGGGAATTCGATACTTGTCAACGACGATATACAGAAAAGGTCACCCATCTCCCACATGCATGCATGCATAGATATTGACCTAGAGGTTATGCAGTAGATGTGGTTTAATGGGAAAAGCTCCATGTTAACTCGTTTCCCTGTTCTTTTTCAAAGAGGAACGTCATGATTAAAAAGTGACAGTAATGGATAGAGTCCTGCTTTCAAAGTAATTAGATTAAATTAAAATGCATGTTGTGGTCTTGCAATGCCCGAGATCTCTAATTAAAATGAATGTGATACCAAACAAGGCTAATTATACTTTGTTGGTGGGGGGGGGGGGGGGGGTGGGACAAGTCCCAAGGAGAAAGAGTCAAAACATGTAAAGTAGGGCCTTGAGAAATCATACAAGGAAATTAGTCTGTCGGCCACCAGTCGCCTCGTTCAAAATGGGAAATCCATTCAAAGAACGCCGTTCTCTCTGCATCTCGGACGTAGTAAAGCGGCAGTTGGGTCGGTCGAGAAACCGCCGCCGCCGCCGCTGCTGTTGTTTCCTGCCCGGTGTCGGTGTGCATGTCCACACCACGTGCGTGAGGTGAAACCCAAACAGGGCCCGGTCACGCCACGGGGCCGAGAGCGAGCCCCCGTCGCGCGGCCAGCGACAACCCCATTGCTCTTTCCCGGCCGAGTCTCGCGGTGCCGTGTCACACGGAGCGCCGGATGATGGAGCACTCTTATTCCGCGTCGGGAGAATGCTGAAGGTGAGCGTCGGCCCGGAGACCCAGTCCTTTAAAGCTGCCGTGGCTCTCTCTCTCTCTCTCTCTCGCTCTCTCGCTCTCTCTTCCCCCCCCCCCCCCCCACCGCCACTTGTTCACCCAGATATATTGACTTTTTGACAGGTAGTTGTACCCTCTACACAAGCGTTGGCTTTGACAAATATAAGCCAAATGTTTGCATGCGTCAGATCCCTGATGCTACCGTTGAACCCATCTCTGATTGCCATTGGTCAGAAACATTGTATGTATACCTTTCTACAGTTTCTCCATCAAGGGAGGGTCTAAATAGGGTTTTTGAAACGATTGCCAATGCTCAAGAGTGTTGAATAACTAAATGAATTGATCAATATAGCATATATACTTCGTTTTGAGTTTGATCTTTAATTGAACTTAAACAAATCTGAAGTTCATTTATTAATTGTGCGGTGTTTGACACTGTGGAAGTAACTAGGTTGGAATGAAACGTATACTGGTATTGCCATTCCTATATCCTGGAAAGTCACAAATTTCGTCAAATAACAATAATAATTATTCATTGAATTTATATAGCGCTTTCTTATGGAAACTCAAAGCGCTTACAGTGAAGGGGAGGGACCTCACTCACCACCACCACTGTGTAGCCCCCACTGGGGTGATGCACGACAGCCAATCAGCGCCAGAACGCTCACCACACACCAGCTTGAGGTGGAGAGTGAGGGAATTAATGAATAAGCCAATTATATATATATAAATATATAAATCTTTTTATTCTGTGTGACCACCAAAAAATATGGTCTATTTCCATAAAAAACTAAAATCTCAGAGCAGGATTACAGGTCATGCAACGCTCCGAGCGCCAACATCGTCCGGATTCGAGGCGCCGACAAGCCTTCGCATCGGAGCAACTGATCTTCCTTAATATGGTCCCGCGTGTCGTGGGCAGTTTGTCAAGATCCAGGTGTGCCTGAGACAGTGAAGCTGTGGGGGGCAATTAAATGAATCTCCAACACCTGGGATCGGACGATTGACGTCACCAGCGGGAAATCCAGAGTGTCACTTCCTGAAGGAAAGCAAGAAAGTAGAATTCACAACAACGCCCGAGAACGACGACAAATCTTCCCATCGCTGGCACTGCCACCCCCTTCGGTTATGTCCACCTTTTCTTGGCTTTGGTGCAATTAATAACACTTCCTTTCCTCGTTGCCCATGCAATCCATGCGTAACCCTTCGTTAAACGGAATGCCTTGAAGCATGTTGTGGACACTTTTGGGTCACTCACTTTGCATCAGTGGCGTTTGTATTCGTGGGTGCTTTTGAATGTGATTAATTGGATCACTCAAGCCAATGAGGGTAATGCATGCGATTTTAAAGGTTTTTCATGGAATTTGTTCACGAAAAAACGTTTAAAACATTGTACCAAACAAATTATCGATGTTGTTGTGCAATTTCGTGATGAATGAACACATCTATTCCACTATATGAACACAAAGACGAAAAACCAGTGCCTGATGATCGCTTACTTGGCACTAGGACATTTTTTTACCTCAAAGCATCTGAAAATGTAATACTATTTTCATGACACGCCTTGCGACTTGCCCCAGAGCTGCTTCCAGTGTTTTGGTTTCATGAAAAAAATGTGCATTCCTCCACGCTTGCACTGAGCAGCTGTTGGTTGGTCCACAAGTGATGCATGAGGGGGGGATGGGGTGGGGGGGGGGGGGGGGGGTTGTTGAGGAAAGTGCTTTCCTTACATTCCCCTATTGGAATCGCTTCCTCTCTGTACCCATTTTTCTCAGCCTTGTAGCTTAAATGGATTTTCATGTGTCGTCACAGTCTGTTCTTCGGAGCCGACTGTGCGACCGCCGCACCAGGCACCCAGCGGTTGTTGTCCGTAATTGTGGTCTCGCCCTTCCATGTCCGCCGACACACCTGCACCTGTTCCGATCCAGCCCCCTTCAATTATCGACAAGAGGGTTTCCTCCGCTGTTCGTAATATTTTCTCACGCCTTTCTTCGTCCCCGCTTGACTCAGTGGTGATTTCCCTTAATGTAACACGAGTGATGCTCCCCTTCCAGGATTTTCTTGTTTGCCACCGCACTCCAGCTGGAAATCCTGTATCCCTGTGGATGTTTCTTACAAATTACGTTTCAAGAGAAACCCACAACCAAAACAGCCGTGAAGAAGAGGAAAGTGTGAAGTGTGCTTGCAATTCCGCGCATAAACATGTCGCATTAACAGGGAAATATGAGTGAATTATGACCGAGGTCACCTGGGACAAAACTTTTCTGAAAAAAGTTGTTGCTTAATGGCTGACATTAAGTTAAAGCACTAGATGTCTCCGGGCATGAAGTGTGTAGTGGACTTCATTTTATCATCTATGATATTATCAGAGCATCGATGGTCATGTTGAAGAAAGACTTAAATGCAGGCATAAAGAAACCCTCTTTAAACCATTACTTTTAAACTTTTCAGACAGAAGCGTGATTTATGTGGTAGTCTCCCTATCCTTCTAATCGACGTAATGACTTTCACATCGGAGCCCATTGTACCACGCTGTTGATTTTAATAAGCTTCTAAAACTTCGCAAATATTGTCGGACGGCTTCCCTTTGTAAGCCGGCGTACACAAGCTATACGAGGACCGTCTCCTTTTCAATGGCACGGAAAAAGAATGGGAAGTGATATCAGAGCCCCTTTCCCTGCCAGTCAGCTCCCCTATTTGATTGCTTATCTTTTTTATTAGCTCTGCATTACCAACACGGCACCACAGATTTCATTATCCAGTTTTTATGCCGCAATATCCCCTCCTCGGGAATGAATATCGTCTTGAGGGTTCATCTTGTTGTGTATTTTACGCATGATTTATTTTTGTTAGTTGTTTTTTCTTTGCGCAGGGTTTTTGCGATTGCGCCCCCATCCCCGCCAACCCCCTTTGTTCCACTAGCTGACTCGGTGGGGTCGGAGGGATCATGCATCCGCAGATGATAGACATCTTTATTAGGGCGAGGAGAATGCTCCAGACCCCTTAAGCACCAGCATTTATCTGGGGCGCCTCGTCTGGCAGCAACGCTGCCGACAGGCCCGGGCTCCCATCCATCACCCGACCCGGCCCGAGTTAAGCCACGTTTTGCCCTCGCCCTCAGCCTGAAGGGCGGATCAGGGCCCAGCTCGGGGCCGTGGCAGCGCCGGAGAGAGAGAGAGAGAGGGGAGAAGTGCATGCTGGCCGTGACACCACTGGTCCAGAGGGGTGGGAAGGGAGCCGTGGGTCGGATGGGTCGGTACTCACTTGGCGTTTACCCCCAGAAAACGGGCTATCCTTTTCTTTGTCTTGACGTTTGGGTACCGGGGGGTTTTCACTGGAGGTCTCGGTTGGCCTGCAGTTCTTGCAAGGTTCGGGCTTTTGGCTGTAAGAGAGGAGGCGTGAATGAGCATCAACCTCACTGTCTTTATCTTTTATTCTGGTGTGCTACACTTTGTTTTCAGGGTCTAAGGGATGAATCGCATGGCATTATGGTTTCTATTTGAAACAGAGAGGGGAAAGAGAGCCTTGGTTTAGGCAGCCAGCGGCTTTCCTTGATGTATTTTCTTTTATGCACTTATGTCTGTGTAATGAAGTTTTTCTGAACAGTGATGGCAAACGTCATTAAGGCCTGGAAAGATAATTCAGAGTCCTCACATTAAGGCATGCTTGTGAATGCCTCTTCCCTTCCTCCCCATCATTCAGCCCATCATTCCTCATCTCCTGCTGTGCATAATGGCACATTGCTCCTCAGCTCTGTGAAAGATCCTTTTTTGTTGTTTCCATTTAGTCTTTTCGTGTTTGTGACACTAACAATATAGGCTACAGTAATGTCAGTGATTTGTCCTTTTTTTCCCCATGTGAACCAAAGTAAACACGCAGCACAACAAAAACAAACCATAGTGTAGCCCATCTCTCATTCTTGAAATCTGTTGTCAACGGTTGTTGAGATTTGGTGCTCTGCTATTCATCCCTTAGCATTTGCTTAAGCTGATGCAATAAAAAGGAAATATTGGAGATTTTCAAATGTTTTCCTTCTAGCCCTCTGCTATGGTGGTCCTTACTTGATTAACAGTTAATTAAAAATTTAAAAAAACGGTGCCAATTTAAGATCAATTCATAATTCCAACATTTTAACATGGCAGCTCTGCTTTCATTTGCTTTTCATTCGACTGCTTAATGGTCGTTTCCCAGAGCTTTAATTATTCATAGATATTAAAGTTTAAATTCAGTAGCTCTGCAGCTTCGGAGATCTAAAACTGAGGAATTTTAGTATTAATTATATAGCCATAACTTCAAGTCTCTATGTTTGGTGGTGCTTCAAGAGTTTATAATGTAGTCAATAATGCTAAAGTCTAGATGCCGAACACAGTATTGCTTACTGATTCAAAACAGTTGGGATCAGCCTTATTTTTTTTCTCTGCTGAAGTGCTGGGAAATGTCCATATGAAATATGGTAATATCGTAACAATATTAAGATGTTGACTCTTAATACAAGGACATACTTTGTGAGAATGATTGAGGATTCTGGTAAAATGAATAGAGTGCCTAGTAAAAAAGGAATGCAAAAATGAAGATATGACATTTAAACTAAAACTCATCTGAAAATGGGTTTTATGAGAAGTGGGGTCAAATTGGGATCAGGTGTTTCAGGCATTCCTGACATTTTCTTCCTTTGTCATTTTTGGGCAATCTTCCATTTCATAAAGCGTTCAGACTCCATCTTAAATCCACGATCCACACCAAAGCTGACGTCCCACAAAGCGATCCAAACCCAACATTTAATTACCGCCAGACATTAGCCTCTAACCGTCACAACAACGCCACAGAGTGGGAGCAGCCATTTTGACAACACTAATTAGAGACTTTGAGGAGCCGTAGCCCAAACATTTGGCCTCTCTTGTCGCGGCTTTGTCCAGCTCGCTCCAGCCCACCCAGACGCCCTGCACTACTTATCCTGCCTTTCAACCCTTGCCACCACAAAAGGAAAGGAAAAGTGAAAGACTGCGGCACAGAAAGCATAATTTGGCGCGCTTTTACTTTTCGTCAAGTATTAATATTATATTTCTCCCCCCCCTTTCTTGTTTTAATGTGATGTGCTGGATTTGCTGTAATGATAATAATCAGGTTTATTCTCATGTGTTTTCATCGTATGGAAAAAAAAAAGCCCTGATGGTGTGTTCTGCTTCTCTCTCGGCGCGTCAGGATCTGTCAAAGCATGACTGGTGAATATCTGCAGACTTTGATAAGTGAAAGCCGTAATTTGGTTTTCAGGGGGGAGTGATCGATGAGGGACCCCGACGGCTGATCATTCCAAACGACACGCCTTCAGTATTGATAAGCACTCACAGGGAGAGAGCGAGAGAAAGGGGGGAGAGAAAGACGAGGGAGGGAGGGAAGGAGAGGGAGGAGGGCGGGAGATGAAGATGAAGTGAAAGGGAGAAGAGAGGAGATGGGGGAGAGAGAGAGAGAGAGGGTGAGCGTGAGAAGGGTTGGGGGAGGGAGAGAGAAAGTCTACTTGTTGAAGCCTAGGCAAGCAAACTCGACTTTCAGGTAATGGAACTGTCATTCTCCCTCGACCAGATAAAAATCGTCTCCCTTCACCTCTCCCACTGCTGCCATCCTCTGCCACATTAAAAAGGCACATAAATCTGGAAGGTGGGAACGGCATTATAGAAATGCTTTTTTTTTTTCTCTTCCTTTTTTTCCTTTTTTTTTATAACTGTTTTCGTTATTGCTCCAACAGACTATAACAGACAAGGGGCCAAGGAAACTCAGCCCACATAGATTAGCATTACAATGACTCACCGCACCCCACCCACGGAAGCATCCTGCTTTTGCACTCGTCGTTTTGGCCTTGTTTTGTTTATCCTGCCCGGTAGAATGTCATTCTGCATCCTGTGAGGGAAGAACCAATCAGAATCAAAGGCGGAATTTGCATAGATACCTTATGGGCTCTGTCGAATACAGCGGTGCAGTGGGAAAGCACAACAACCTCAGTGTTTGAAAGTGTTGTGGGTAATTGCGATTGCTTTCTTTGTAATTGAGTTTAGCAAGAATAAGGCATAGAGTACAATAAAGTGCAGCGCATGAAGTGCATTGACAACACTGACATCGGGTGAGCAAAAGTGTATTTTCCACTATTCAACCTACCTAATATGTGCTGTAACAATTGATCATCATTCTCTTAGGGCTGACTCTGTCCGCTTCTATCCATATTAAATAAGTCTGCACCAAGGGTCAAATAGTAGCAATAAGGCCGGGTAAACAATCTTAATCCTCCGTGGCCTGCCAGCTAAATATGGTTAGCCTTGGGTCAACCTCGGCGCATTTCAATTTATTTAGGTGAGTGTGGGTGAAAGGTTGGGGTAGATGGACAACGCAGTCGGCCGTGGATTTGAAATCATCGGAAAGTGTCTTCACATCTCCTCACAAGTGTTCCTAAATAGCACTTGAAGAATATAAAAAAAGAAAACAGTAACTTGTTTTGGTGATTTCACATTGTCTGTTTTTTATTAACGTTGTTAAAGTGACTCTTTTCGCAAAGATGTGCACAATGGGACATTCGGGCGGTCTACAGTAAATAATTGTCGAAATAACGTAAACAGCAGAAATACAGAATTCTTCATAAACAACCCATTAACCTGATATTGGTTCTGCGGACACATGCCCCCCCCCCCCCCCCCCCCCCCTCACACACATGTACACACCTACACAAACGTACACACTCTTTATTTTCTATACCTCTCACTTTCTCTTGCTCTCTCGCTCTGTCAACGGGGTTTTTCTATTTCCAAGAGCAGCAGGATACGTGAGCTTTTACAACCTGTGTGTGTGTGCACACACACATGCACACAGGTATGTGTAGGTGCGCACATGCACGTGTGTGCGCACGGCCACGCACCACAAACATTGGGAAGCGTTAGTGAGGCAATTTGGGAACCCGCACATATCGCTGCGTGGCGCACACACCTTTTCTGTATTGTTTTCTCTGCATCGTGCAGCAGGGAGGCAGGGAATGGAGTTTGGAGAGAAGGAAACTATATAACACCCTACTGACGATGGGGATTGATACTTAATTACGCCATCCACGTCCCCAAGACTGCAGTTTCTCACTGGTTGAGTTGTTTCTCTCCTTGTTTTCTCACCGGTCAGTCTGGTGCATTCTGTTGGTTCTCTCGCTAGCCGGCTGCAAATATTGTTGTACGATTCAAAAGTGGAATATTTAAAGGGAGGGATCTATTTTTATTTCCTTCAATTCGAAATTGAATTGAAATTGAATTGAAATGAAAATTGAATATTTTTATTTAATATTTCTATCCATCTATCATCAGGCCCTTAATGTGAACCTAAAAGGTAATGTTGGTGCCGTGCCGGGCACCATCTTGTGAGTCAGAACCAACCGACTATCAAAGGCAACGACCTTCACCTTCACCAACAAAGATGGCGCCTTCACCTTTTAGTGTTTTGTCAACTTCCTATTCCCTGTGCGCTGCGAGTCCACACTTTGTAATAACATCGAACTGAGAAATTGGATTTCAGCTGCTTGGTTGCTGTCCATTCCCGTTCGTCGTGTTCAGGTGTTCAGGTTATACAGACAACCTTTACTTATTTAAAAAAATCGTTCGTAGCGCAGACAGCAGCTTGCATCAATCTGGTTCCCTCCCAGACTTGGCACCTGGCTTCTCCACCATTTGGTGCGACATGCCGCCGACATTCCCTGATAAATAAACCCTGGATGGGAGCATCCGTCCCATCTGCCCCCACATATGTCATCTGATGTAGGGGACCGCAAACACGGGATTGGGTGGGGGCGGTGGGCACACGACACACCTCGCCCAATCAGGGGGGGCTGGCTGGGGTCTGCCCGGGAATGGGATGCACATACTCCCTTGTTGTCAAGGTGATGAATGTCTGTTGGGTAGTCAAGTGGGTTGGAATTGGAGAAATATGTATTATGGATTATAATAATTACTTATATTAATAATAATACAAAATTATAATAACTGATGACACATTATTGAGCATGAATATGTTTCAAGTGGAACTTTAACTTCCCAATCTTTCAGCAGTTGTCTAGTCCTTGTTTGCAAGGACTAGACAACTGCTAATTAGTCTGTGAAATAGTGATAGCCAAATCTTAATGTTAAGGTGTGAAATGAACATTGAACCTTTTATACATACTGGTACATCCCCCCCCCACCCTCTCTCAACCCCACACACCCTCAATCTTTTCACCCCAGCAGACACTTGTCCACACACAACCTACCATTTTCCTCAGGACTCTGAAATACTTAAGCTATGGCCCACTCACACTGGTTTCCCACTCTCTATGGAAAACAGTTGATAAAACAGCAGAGGAAATCCTCCCCCCCCCCCCCAATTATTTATCTTTCGACAATACGTCCTCATTACTTATTGTAGTCTGGCATTGATAATTATACATGTGTGTGTGTGTGTGTGTGTGTGTGTGTGTGTGTGTGTGTGTGTGTGTGTGTGTGTGTGTGTGTGTGTGTGTGTTTATATATATATATGCCAAAAGATAGGTGAAACCAAAGATAAGTGAAATCCCCCCCCATCTCGTTCCCGCAAACCTGGGCTCCCGACAGAACTGGAGCCTCAGATAATGAATGCAATTAAGGACTCGCTGCATTAACACTGGCGGTAAACAGAGGGCTTAGCGCCACACAATATCAGCCTCATGGTGCATTTTTAATGTGAGCGGAAAACACCCCAGCCTCTAGAATAGATAGTGTTTTCACCAAGGGGGGAGACATTTTGACAGAAGAGCGCACGGCATCTGCTCCCACGAGCTGACCTGATAGCTGGGTTACTATCACCCAGGAAGGAAAACTAACAGTCTGCTGACTTTCGGAAGTTTTTCTTTCTGACTTTTAATGGAGTTCAGGTGGCCAGTGTGGAGATAAGCCGTGCCATAGGGAACATCCACCACTGCTTTCTTTCTTAATGTATACATTTATCGTTCTAGCTTGAACGATACGATTCGTTTTAACAATGCATTTTAGTAAACAGAGATGACTTATGAACCTTCAACACCTTTTTTTAATCAGAGTCGATGCTGTGGCACACCTTCAACCGTCCTTTATAATCTCCTTAATGACAAGCAGGGACTGACGGCTTTGTATGTACATCGTCTTAAAAGGAAAAAGATTAAAACACAAGAGTAAAAGCTCGAGGCAAGAAAACCGATGAATCGAGAAGAAAAATACAATTATCATATTTTGGTGAGCGGAGGCGAGATTGTCGCCGCTGTCTGTCTCGAGCGCAGTGCTGGAGAAGTGCTGCTCTTCCAGACACATTATCTGCCCTGGATTAAAAACTGCTCTGTCCTGTGGCGTTCCCCCCCCTTCTTTCTTCTTCTAATCTGTAAATCATGTTTTGACTTTCTAATTTTCTGACTCCAACCAAAACCGAGTTTGAGGAGAGGGTGGCTTGTCAGTCAGTCAGAGCAGTGTATGGGTATGTTTTTCGAATGTGTGTGTGTGTGTTTGTGTGTAGGGCAGCCAGGCTGTGGAATGCTGTGTACAATGGCTGGGATGTGTCTCCTAAAGGCTCGATCAATTGTGGATGCTATTTGCTCATTGAAGCGCGTACAAGGAAATAAATAAATAAATAAACCCGACCCCTTGCACCGTTTATCTTGCGCTAAGTTCAACCAGCAACCGCTGTAGAGTAACGCATCTATATTTCTTCGCTGTTATATCCCTATCATGCGATGTATGGATTTCAATAGGGAAAATATTGTACTAATGGTCTTTAGGTCAAATCACTGACTGACCAGGATGGTGGAATGCTCTCTACTCACTCACATGGAAATCGACTTGGTTCTCTTAGAGACGTCCATACAAAGTGTTTTGCTACGTGTTGTTATATTGTGGAGACGTGTTCACATGTTTGAGACCTTACATGCAGAGTATGGCTTGAGTTCTCAACAGCTTGCTTGGTAACTCTATGTTCGTTGCTTTAACTATAAAGGCCTAGATAAAAAGGGTAATGAAGGTTTATGTAGAATTAGCTGTGGTTTTAGTTTGACGATGTTCGCTTGCAAAACTTAATGGCTTGTTGAATCAGGACAGGTTTTTCTAAGGGACTGGAAAATATTTCACACTATTATATCGTTAATATTGATATTCCTATATCAAGGAAATCGTGTCTTTCAACAAGTATACCAGAAATAAAGGGGAAATACTGAATGTCAATCTGGATTAACCAGAGTATTTAATTGTTCCGTCTGTCTGAAACCAACCAAATATATTTAATGTCTCTGAAAAGAATCAACACATTTAACAACGGTTCTAATATAAAGCGAAATATAACAATGTGTGTGGTGTCATCGACTCAAGACAAGCACGTCATCAGTTAAAGACATGCCTCTGGGCGTGTACCGTCAATGCAAATCCCAGGCGATACTCAATACGCGATACACAATACTTCAAAACGAGTCAAGCCAAGCAAGCGCGTATGGAAAAGCATCACTAGACACTGTGCTCAGTCTCCAATTTCCATGGCAGAAAGTGTTTACCATGCAGAACCAAAGTATGACAGCACTCCCTGTAGGACCCTAATGCCTGACTAAAATCAGTCAAACATCATTATGAGACATCGTTTAAAACCAGCTTGTTTGAAATCAGAAGGAGCAGTTGTGTCCGAAACTTTTTGAGGTTCGTAAGGCCTCTTGAGGAGGCTTATGATGAGGTCAGATGAGACGCTGTACCAAGTTGCTTACTTAAGTCACAGACCTCTTTTTTAGATTTGGCAAGTAAATCATCTAGCACAAATGTCACTACATTGTGATTTGTGTGTGATGCATAACATAAGCTGACATTTATTGCCGAAAGATTTACAGATTTCATCCGCATCTGGCTTTTAGTAAGAAATGTTGGCATGTCTTGTGAAGTTCCTCTCATCATGTTGTACACTTACAGTCAGGGTATTGGGAGGCAATGATTATCTACCTCTCTTTCTCTATGTCGCTCTCCCTCTGTCTGTCTCTCTATCCCTCTCTCTCCACCCTACTCATTTTCTCTCGCTCTCGCTCTCTCTCTATATATGTATCTATATATATATAAATATATGTATGTAAGTATGTATGTATGTGTATGTGTATGTATATATGTATGTGTATGTATATGTATATATATATATATATATTTAAGCAATAGATCACGCCAGGCTGTGGTATGTGCTCATTATACCACTGTTAAGGGGCGTTGTCCGGCCCCGACGCGCAGCGGAGGGCCGGCGACCCCCTTTCACTGTTATTGACTTTCTTGGTTACTGTTATGGCGAAACGAAAGTCATAGACACACTACATTTAAAAAGAAACCAAGAAAGTCAAAGTAGCCGTTTTATTAAAGACTACCAAAAAGTAGTCCCTCCTGTCTGCCGCTATGCATCGACGGTCGCTATGCAACACACTTTAGCGTCCCTCCGAGAGAAGGCTCCGATAGAGCGGTTCGCCGGCAATTTATCCTATGGTCGCAGTTCACTCGCCGTGTGCCTAAGCTTTCGTTAGTCTCTCCATCGCCTTGCTCACTCCCGGAGTAACAACATTTACACGCTCTCCATCATCCAACATATTGTAATGGCCACAGGCGAGGTA
This sequence comes from Gadus chalcogrammus, assembly GCF_026213295.1. NCBI lineage: Eukaryota > Metazoa > Chordata > Actinopteri > Gadiformes > Gadidae > Gadus > Gadus chalcogrammus. Next base: position 2,281,756 of record NC_079428.1, on the reverse strand, counting down.
GTGAGCGAAGTAAGTTGATAGCCGCTTTATTAGATTCCACAATCGGACAGACAGGCGCAGCTCAACCGGAACACTCAACAACCGGACCCACCCACCCGGAAGGAAACCCCCGTGACACCCCTCCCAGAAGGCCCGCCCCGGGGGGCGGACTCCATGCGATCTTGGAGTCTCCTGGCATACTCAGGGCCAGGGGAACAGTCTGGGGCATCCGGTGGACGACCGAACGCTAACTCCGCCGGGGTACGAAGCTCCCTTCCCAGCATGAGAAGGGATGGCGTGCATGACGTAGACTCCTGCACGGCGGTGCGGCAAGCCATGAGAACCAGGGGAAGGTGGTTATCCCAGTCTCTCTGGTGCTGGGAGGTGAGGATGGCCAGCTGTTGGCCCATGGTGCGGTGGAAGCGCTCCACCAGTCCATCACTCTGCGGCCTCTGGGGAGTGGTGCGGGTCTTATGGATGCCCAGGCGCTCACACATAGCGGAGAACACACGGGACTCAAAATCTCTCCCCTGGTCGCTATGCAATGTCTCTGGCACCCCAAAACAGCTGAACATGCCCTCCAACAGGGCGTCGGCAACGGTCTCAGCTTCCTAATCGGAGATGGCATAGGCTTCGGGCCACTTGGAGAAGTAGTCGATGGCAGTGAGAACGAAGCGGTTGCCCCGGTCCTGGTGTGCCCACCAGAAACTGCTGAAGGGGAGCATGTGAGCGCCCGGTGGGGCCCTTCCGTGCGGTGCAGGGGTCACACCGACGGCAAAAGTCCTCGACATCCCTCCGGGACCGGCCCCAGTAAAAACCCTGGCGTAGGCGTCGGAGTGTCTTAGCATCCCCAAAATGCCCCGACCCTGCGGCTCCATGCATGGCCCAGAGCACTGCCCCCTGTAGGCCCTTGGGAACCACAACCTGCCACCTCTCTTCGCCCGTGGCCGGCTCCTTCCAGGCCTGCTGCAGCACGCCCCGGCAGAGGCGCAGAGCCCCGAACTTGGTCCACAGTCCCTTGACATCTCTGGAGAGGGCGGCCACCTCCTCCCACAGTGGTTTTCGCTGCGCCTCCACCCACTGCAACACCGGCTGAAGGTCGGTATCCTGCTCCTGCTGCTTTCTCAAATTGCCTCCATCTATGGTCTCCAACCCTCGGCAGATGACCTCCAACTGCTGCACCGTGGCGCATCCCTCCTCCTCTGCCCGCAGCTCTCTCTCGCGGGCCTCCTTCCTCTCGCAGCAGCGACACCCCTCGGCAGCGCAGGGCCGTCGAGATAGTGCGTCGGCGTTGGTGTGTCGGGCTCCAGCCCGGCGTTCCGGAAGACGTAGGCCTGGAGTTCCTCCAACCACCTGGCCACCTGCCCTTCCGGCTCTTTGAAGGTCATGAGCCACTGGAGAGCAGAGTGGTCGGTCCTCACTGTAAAAGGCAGGCCGCAGAGGTAGTACCTGAAGTGACGGATGGAGAGCACTACGGCCAAGAGCTCTCTGCGGGTAACGCAGTAACGCCGCTCCGCCTTGTTAAAGGCCCGGCTAAAGTACGCCACCACTCTCTCTCCATCAGGCCCACTTGGGAGAGCACCCCTCCCACCCCGACGCCACTAGCATCGGTGTCCAGCATGAACGGCAGCGAGGGGTCAGCTGGGGCTAGCACGGGGGACTCGCTCAGGGCACGCTGAAGGCTGGTGAACGCCCCCTGGCACTGCTCAGTCCACAGGAAAACACTGTCCTTTTGTAGCAGCCTGTAAAGAGGAGCAGCCAAGCATGAAAAACCCCGCACAAACTTCCGGTAATAGGAAGCCAGGCCCAGGAAGCTCTTGAGCTGCCTCTGATTAGCCGGGGTGGGCCAGTCTGCAACCGCCTGCACTTTCGCTTCCATTGTGCTGATGCCCTCCCCCCAACTGTGTGCCCCAAGAACTGTACCTCTCTGCGCATGAAGTGACACTTATCTGGATGCAGCTTCAGGCCCGCTGCACGGATCCGTTCCAGCACAGGACTCGAGGGCGGAGTCAAAGGAGCTGCCATGCGCCAAGATATCGTCCAGGTATACCAGGCACTGTTGGCGGGGGAGGCCTGACAAAACCCGGTCCATCATGCGGGCGAAGGTGGCTGGAGCGTTACACAGTCCAAAACGAAGGACTTGGAACTGCCACAAACCCCGGCCCGTGCAGAACGCTGTCTTGGGTCTTGCTTCTGGGGAGAGGGGCACCTGTTAGTACCCACTGCGGAGGTCCAAGGCAGAAAACCAGGATGATCCCGAGACTAAGTCCAGGGACTCGTCGATGGCCAGCGGGTACGAATCTTTTTTGGTCACCCCGTTCACCGGCCTGTAGTCCGGGCAGAGCCGCCAGGTGGCGTTCTTTTTGGGGACCATGACGACAGCGGACGCCCAAGGACTGTCACAAGGCTCAATTACGCCTGCCTGCAGCATGTCCTCCACCGCTTGGTCACACGCCTCCTGACGTGCCAAAGGGAAACGACGCAGCCGACACTTGATAGGCCTGGCCTCCCCAGTGTCGATCTCGTGTAGCACCAAGGGAGTCCGGCCCACGTCATCCTCCCCCATAGCAAAACTGTCCTGGAACTCCAGCAGCAACTGCCACAACCGCTCCTGCTGCTGGTCGTCCAGCCCCTCCCGGTTCTTTAGCCATATCTCCCTCGCGGTCGGCTGCTTGGGGCACATAAGTCCTGGGAAAGGTTACGGACGCCACGGGCAGGGGTTCGCTGACTTCGGGCTCTACTGCACACACTGCCGGCGAGATGGGCCCCACGGGCGGCCCCGAACCTGAGCCAGTGGGCAACAAAGCGATCACAGGCCCCCCTCGGAAGCTCACCGTGCCCCCGTCCAGATCGAGTCGGCAACCTGTGGCCTTCAAAAAGTCACAGCCCAGAATACATGGGTCCTGCACCGCTGCTACCCACACTGGGTGACGTACGTCCTTTCCCCCCAAAGTCAATGTAAGTAGCCCCGTACCTTTCATCGGGGCCAGCCCCCCTGTGGCCGTGCGCAGCTGCACGTCAGTGGGCTCCGACCGAATCCACTCCGGGCAAACGTCTGGTCTGAGCACCGTCACTGATGAACCGGTATCCACCAGGGCCGAACACGGCACCCCCTCCACGGCCACAGGAACATAGCACGAATCCCTGTCACCGAGTCGACCCAACACCACCGCCGTCCTTGAAGCTTCGATGACGTCTGCTTCTGGGGGAAGTGGGTCTTGGCTCCCCCGCCTGTGCTGTCGTGGCCCCTCCGTTTCTGGAACAGCTGGGGCGGGGGGAGCGGGGGAAGATCTGTTTAAGGTCCGCACATCCCCCCCTGTGCGGGCCCTGTGGCGTTTCCCGGACCCGCGCGTGAAGTGGGGCAATCTCTGACCAAATGTCCAGGTTGGCCACACCCCCAACAGGCTCTTTGGTCGGGACGCTGTTGAATGCGTGACAGCTGCAGCGATACGGCCCTTATCAGTTCCGTAATTTCTGTCGCCCACGCCGGCTTTTCCTCAGCCACCGGGCCCCGGGCTGCTCCCCCTGCCGGATAACTCCCTCTTGGCCCCCCTCAGCGACCGCGCCCCACATGATTTCCCTCTCCACGGCCATCTCCAAAGCCGACTGAAGAGAAATTGGGTGCTGTAATTGCACTTGAACCCGCAGCTCCAGAGGAAGGAGGGCTCTGATGAACTGGTCCCGTGCCAACTCGCTCTGCACGCTGGGGGGCATGTGTGCATATGTCCTACGTGTCAGGCTCTCAATGTCATTAGCCAACACCCTCAGCGACCCCCGGCTTCCTGCAGCGGTTACCAAGCTCATTACGAAGGAGCTCCGGCTTCACACATTGTCCAAACCGCCTCTGCAAGGCCCCCACTAAAGCTCCGTAATCCCGTCTCTTCTCCGGTGAAAGCAGTAGCAGGCACGACAACTCGTCGTCTGTGAGGCACAAAGCCAGCTGCAATGCTTTAGCCTCTACTGTCCATCCCCCAGCGTCAGCCAGCAGTTCAAATTGAGCATGAAACGCCTCCCAGTCAGACCTACCGGAGTACTTAGGCGTCTTCACCGAAACGGCGGCAACTGGGAGTTGGGGGGCGGCAACTGGAACATGGGCGCCGCCATGTCTGTTTACCTCCCGTGCCGCGGGTTCCCGCTCCGGGCGCACGGGAAAAGAAGACAGCCCTGCGTCGGCCGCCAGCTTCCTTGCAGCTTCTCTCAACCCCTCTCTGGCCTCTTGGGAAGCTCTGCGAAACTCCTCATACGCGTCCTCTGTCCATCCGAACGCACCAGTCTCCAGCTCCACCTCCTCCTCTTTCACTTTCGGAAAAGACATGACCGACGCGAACTAACCGACACACTGAAACTAACGCTGTAGCCCGACCGCGACGTAAATCCAAAGTAGCCCTCCGCTTGGACGCACAACTCTCCACCCACTCCCGTCGTTTGTTCACTTCTGACACCAATGTAATGACCACAGGCGAGGTAGTGAGCGAAGTAAGTTGATAGCCGCTTTATTAGATTCCACAATCGGACAGACAGGCGCAGCTCAACCGGAACACTCAACAACCGGACACACCCACCCGGAAGGAAACCCCCGGGACCCCCCTCTCAGAAGGCCCGCCCCTTCCTCCCAAACCCTGTGACGCTGCAATATGTTTTACTTTGTAACTGTTTCTACTTCCAGTCGCGGAGTGATATGCAAACTTTGACAAAATGACAGTTGGGAACCAATCAGATCGCTGGATTTAGGTCCCCCGTTGTATAAATACACATATACATATACATATATACACATATATATATATATATATATATATATATATATATATATATATATATACTGTCATCACTCAGGTGGAAAGAACGTGTTTAAAATTGCTTCGGGCGTTGAGCAGCGATGGGGAACCTCTTGACGGGTACATGCAGAGATATGATAATTAAGTCGTCCTCTGCGAAGTAGCATCTAAATAAGAAAAAAAACGCCACGGCCCTAACTTCGTAGCCCGTTGTCACCGCAGCGCTCAAAGGCTTACTCGGAATTGGCTAAGGTTCAATCTTGTGCACACCATAATGGACACCCACAAGACCGGTGACCTGTGAATGTCTTGGCATATTTGCTAAAGGGCACACTGATGGATTTCCACAATTGAAGTGAATGAAAGCCGTAATAATGGGTAACGAAAAAAAAGAGAGGGACAGAGAGAGAGAGAGAAGACAAAATCATATTAAAGGCACTGACACCTTTTCAGGAGCTCAGCATGGGGTCTGTCAGCCTGATGAAATCTTAATTTTATCGGATCATTTGGCATTGTGCGTCCCCCTCACCTCGTTCTGCCTTCATAGCCGCCCCCCCGACAGTAATATCACCCACTTCCCCATACCGCAGCCGAGCCAAGCGCGAAACCTGACACTGACGTGAAGAACCAAACCTGTGTTTGTGTGTTTTTGTGTGTGTGTGTGTGTGTGTGTGTGTGTGTTCTTCCAATGCCTAACTAAAATTGCTTCTTATTATGTCCCCCCATCTATGGCTCTCTATATTATCGATGCAGCTATTCATTTGGTAGTGTGCTTGTGTTGCGCGTTGTGTATCTTTTACCCTCAATATCCTGCCGTTCTTTGTGTTGCTGTGTTGGGCTGGGTTCATGCCAGTAAGCCAATGAGCTGAAAGATCAGATGCCAGGGACGCAATGGTTCTGGTGGTTGTCATCAGGATACCATCTCTCTCACACACAGACACAGACACACACACACACACACACACACACACACACACACACACACACACACACACACACACACACACACTCTAGTCTCTCGACTGCGGCAGCCGACGTAGCCGTGTAAGACCGAGCCTCAAGATGTAAACACTGGAGTTGTTTGTGCGTGTAAAGACATGTTGTGGCGGGGGTAGGGTGGGGGGTCTTTGGGCCAAACTCTCGAGTTTGTTTAGTTTCTTCTACAATGGTCTGCGGCCTCTGCTGCCATCACTCTTTCCACATTTCCACGGTCCACGGAGCCAGTGTGTGCGTGCCACTGTGTGTGTGTGCGTAACTTCCTGTTTGTGCAAGAGCCCTGTTTGATGCGTCCCAGTCGCTCGCGCCCGCCCCCCCCCCCCCCCCCCCCCCCCACCCCCCCCCCCCCCCCCCCCCCCCCCCTCCACCTCGTTCCGTCGCCGCCCACTCCTCCGCTCCTCGGCTAATTATACCTGTCAATCAGACCCCCCCCCCTCCACCACCCCACGCTTTTCTTTTTCCTTTTTGTTTTCTCTCTCTCTCTCTCTATCCAGCCCTTGTGCCCTTGCCCGCTGTCGCCTACGCCACTCGCTGCCAGGTACAGCCAGGCTCCATGGTGCGAACACTGCAGCGCTGTCGACGCAAACAACGATAAGGAGTAGGAGAGGGGGAGGATGGAGGGAGGGAGGGAGGGAGGGAGGGAGGGAGGGAGGGAGAGTGAGTGAGAGAACTCAAGAGCTGTTGATGAGATGGCATTTGGCTTCATTGGCTGATTCGTCCTTGGTGTTTCGTTTTGACCGTCAGGTATGCAGAGGTTTTGCACTTTAAAATATAATCTTTTTTTAAACTTAGTGAGTGATAGTACTTCAAGACACTACCTTTCCTGTTGTTTCTGTCTGTCCCTCGCTCTTCCTTTGGTCTTCGTCTCTCTCCCCCTCTCTCCCCCCCCCCCCCCCTCTCTCTCTCTTCATCGACAAGCTCCCAGAACCTTCTCACCCTCTGTAGCTGTTATGGAAAATAAAAGTGGCTGCTTGTGTTCACAAGGAGCGCTTTGTTTATCCGCGTCGTTACGCTACAGACACAGAAAAGGTTTGGCCCTCGATCGAAACGTTTGATCAAAGGGAATACGCCGCGATTCCTAAATGAAACGTGATTTTGATTACAAAGCCCAGTGAGCCAGAGTCGATTGTTATCATAGGCTTCCACACAGAAGGTGTACCACACTGCACGCACACTGCTAAGATGGCACCCGCCTTCCTCCATGTGTTTTTCTCGTCAGCGGTTACTTTTTCAACAGCTAGGGGGCAGTGTTGTCCTTCATTTCTTCCGTCTAAAACAACTTCCTCGGCCTGATTGTGTTTTCCCTTATCTCCCCTCTTCCCAGTGTCCTGTTCTTAATGTAAAGGGAGTCTTTCAACAACCACCACCATCACAACGTTATAGATCAAACCTGGGGTGGATTTAACCTAAGAGATAGTTAAAACATACAGAAATTAACAAAAGTGCAAAGAATTATATTGGAGGAAGGTTAGAATACAAAAACGAATAAGTACTGATAAGTCGCTGCAATTCTGACAACAGCAGGATCAAATATGTTTATTTTATTTAATGAATACCACTGAAAGTGATGTGCTATCGTGTGTGTCTAGCGTACAGAGTTGGTTATTAATTCCCTATGGCCTTGTATGGAACAGCCCTAATGCAAGTGTATTTTTATCCATCATTTATTTATATGTTTTTGGCAAGATTTACGATTAAAAGCAACACACCACCACATCCGCTCCCAGTAGCTCTCTAACCAAAGAGTAGGCGGGCGGGATGGTGACTGTGGGACTCTCCACTCTGCCATCCACCGCCACCGAAAGTCATCGTCGCCGCCACCGCCATTATGAGAGCTGGAACCGAGCTGACCTGAGAACAGCAGCTTGCTATCTGTGCCCTGCAGCGGGTCCTCTGAGGATACCATTACATGATAAACACCTTTCACTATCAGAGCCGCCCTGCACTGCAGTCCTCCGAGCAGGCGGCTCCCCCAATCCAAGAAAGTTGGAATGGCAGCCGCACGGTGAACTTGGTGGGGACTTGGTTCCTGTGTTCTCTGAACTAATTCAAGTGCTGGGAAACGGTTGATGGAGGAAACGCAAGACTGTTTTGCCGGTGAGGTTCTGTCGGCACAGGCCCACCTGAGTTTCAACTTGAAGCCAAAATTATAATTTATATTTTTTTAGGAGGTGTTTTCGTTAATTGGTAAATCGTAAAAAGTGAAACATTTCTGTTATTCAATTGCATCTGGGAGTACGGTGTTTTCTCCTTGGCTTGCACACACCGCACAAAATCATTCGGTAAACACTACCCAAGTTAGAGAATTTTAATTTTTTATTGCCTTCTGAGTTTTGATCAAGTTGATCTCATCAAAATGGGTCCAAACTCATCCTGTGCACGAAGAAGATGTCACACTTTGTGTTTGGACATATTAACCACATTGAAGTTCACTTGCTTCCCATCATTAGAGGCTTTATGTATGTAGACTATAATTAGGGATGCATTTACCGCACATGTCTCTGCCTCCTTTCTCAAATAAAATCGCTATTCTTTTTGGCCATTTCACTTATTCTGACATGTTGGGACTCTCGCAGTGCTCTCGACTCAATTAATAACCCGTTTCTCCGAGGGACGAAGCCGAATGTCGCCGATACGACGCTGACGTCACCCCGGCTCAAAAATATAAAATAACCCCACTGTCGTCAGCAGAGCTGCGGCCGCCCCTCTCCGACATACACCCGGTGTGAAATTAACTATTCATTCAATTTCTATCAGCGAGGAGAATCATTTCGCACTCCCCCCCGAAAGTTTTGAGGGCAGGGAGCAAAGAAAAAAAAAAGGAGAGGAGAGGTGTGCACGGAAGCAAAGTATTAAATTGAAGGAATATTGGTTTGCCCCCGGAATATTATCTCCACCCTCTGGATGATGCGCCCCAAAAACACACCAGAGCCCACTATTGGGCATCTCGCCATCGCGCTAAGTTTACCCCCTTGATTCTCTTATCAACCCCAAGTATGCTAATTTGGGACACAATAACTCCCTCCCGCCCTTCCTCCCTCCCTCCAGGACTTGGGGGAGTATTGAGTTTAATTTTTTTTTCTAATCCCAGCTCGGGTTGCCGATGGTGACGTGAACTCCGCCTCTCTCCGCCTCTGAGTCTCGCGATGATGCCACACCTCTGCAGTTGGAGAACCGCAACTCCTCTGTGTTTGTGTGTGTGTGTGTGTGTGTGTGTGGGCGAATATGTGTGTGTTCGCGCATGTGTGCGTGCACGCGTGTGTGTTTGCTTCTGCATGTGGGTGTGTGTTCGCGCATGATTGTGTGTGTGTGTGTGTGTGTGTGCGTGCATGTCTGTGTGTGTGTATGCGCGCACTCACCTGTGTGTGTGTGTGTGTGTGTGTGTGAGCAGAGCTACTCAGACATGCACTCATGTTGTGAAACCCATACATCACCTGGACTACAGTGCAGTCGTGGGCTGGAGGGCAGCCTCCTGCGTGGTGGTCACAAATCAAAGCAAGTGTGTTTTCCAGAACGTCTGCCGTCCACGGAGCCGGGACTCGGCCAAAGGTTAGGTATTAGTAGTGCGGTGTTGGTTCCGCATCAAGGCAACCCTTTTTATTGGTGAGTTCCTCTGGGAGATCTGGTTGAAGCTCCGTAGAGCCGGCACATCCTTGACCTTAACCCTGCAAAGTCCACACAGTTGCAGGGTTGCAGCCCTCTCCCGGAGCTCTCTCTCTCAAAAGGGTTGTATTCACAGTTTATACTCAATGAAAAGGTTGCATTTGCATACTTTGTCAACATTGTTCTTAAGCTCATTCCGTCCCCTGTTGTCAGATAGTGTAGCTGCCGTTCCCTCAGACTGCTATTGATAGGCACTTAGCAGGTGCTTTTAGCCAGTGACTTAGTGTTAATTCAGATAGAGGTCAACGAGGGGCAGGTAGGGGGCATGTGCATCTGGCGGCGGACGTTGGCGATCGAACACCATAATCACGATTCTGTGTTGCTGTCTGATTGATGTTTCAAACACAGTTGTTAGAAGCGAAGGGAATATTAATAATCATATTGCAGCCTTTAAACCTAACGGCAATTTATAGTGCTTTACAAAGGAAAGAAATCGCATGTAAAAACATTAAAAGGCAATCAACAGAAGAACAAGGGTGAATCTAAGCAATCGCATCTCGCTGGTATTTCTAAGAATGAGCATGGCGAATGGAGAACGCTGAAACGTCGTGAAGGGGCCCTGCGAGCCAAAAGCCCGACTAAATGGTTCTGCCATTTCCCCCCGGTGTGAAAACGACCCCGGTGTCACATGATCACATCACAACATGGCCGCCTACGTGATGGCCGCCAGAGGGTGAGGCTGCACGTTGGCTGCTGTGAGTGTTGTCGTGCTTCCTTTTTTACATTTAGCATTCCATAATGGCATGAAATGGTGTCTGGGGGACATGGGAGCATGCAAATCAGCCATAATGTTGACAATCAGTTAGTGCTCTGTGCTTCATCAGTCAGGCTAATATCATCTGATACTGTGGCTGGGGCTGCTGTTTGATTCCCCTGCTCTGAGATTTAAATGTCACTCAGGGCCATCTGATTACGTTGTGGGAGTTGTCCGTGCGTATCTCTGTGTGTGTGTGTGTGTCTGTGTGTGTGTGTGTGTGTGTTGTTTACTATGTGTTGTTATCATGTGTTGGAACAGAGGAATGCGTTTGAAGTGAAGCAGCGGCACACATTCGGTGGCGGTGATTATTATTTTTTCCGCTACGTTTAAAGGTCGCTCTTATAATCTGTCTCGATCAAATCGTTTGCATTTATTTTTGCTAAAGTAGAAAGGTGAGGGCGGATAAAGCCTTGGGACAAAATGCTCACCCGTTGGTTCATCATAGGTTACACAGACAAACGGATAAAACATATTCTGCTTCCACCGCTACCATCGGTTATGTTCTCTTTATGTCTGAAATTGTTATTGCTTTGTCAGCTTTGAGATGAACAACCCGTGTTGGCTCTCGCTCCCTCAGACCTCTCTTGTGGGTCTTTTGTGAACACCACAGGTAGTTCATCCTGGAACGACTTCAGGTCCATGTAGTTTGTACATGTGAGCAGCTACTGTTATTGTAAGCTCACGATGACCAGCCAGCCTCTACTGTCTTTCCCCCCCCGTGTTTCATTAGGCTGTTTGTGTGTCGGGAGGGTAATCGCTGATCTCATTCTCTTCAATGCCTTCTGCATGACCTTCAACCAGTTAATGAACAGCGCCCCCGCAGGATCGCTCATACACTGCCTCGGATGCCAACAGTCTCTCTCTCTCTCTCTCTCTCTCTCTCTCTCTCTCTCTCTCTCTCTCTCTCCCCCTCGATGAACGTGCTCAAACACTGCTACGCCGCCATATTCTACCTCCAGACCCCCCTCTGCTGCCCGCCTCCCTGTCCGTCTCTTGAGCTCCTTTTCCCAGGGACTCTATCCCTCTTCTTCTCCTCCCTCTTCTGTGCATCATCGTTTTTGTCTTGTTGTTCTTTTTTCCTCTTCCCGCTGTTGTCCTTCTCGCAGGCTCCAGCGAGCACAAACAGCCTGCGCCAGGAGATTTGTGCGCGTCGAGCGCGGCACTGGCGGAGGGAGCAGCGTGCGCGGCGTCCCGTTAATAGAATACGCATGGCTGGGCCTCCCCGGGGCTGTTGGCAGTGCGGGGAGAAAGTTAGAAAAACGTTAATGTTTGTACGTTGTCCAAGACCTCTTCAGTTCACCCACCCTTCCTCCCACACAGTCGATCCTTAATATTTAAAACAAAACCGTAGCGCTGCACTGAAACAAAGGTGGTATACTCGGAGAGAGAGCGAGAGAGAACAGCGGTCAGAGGGTCGTTTGCAAGCTATTGCCATGTTTTTCTGGTTTCCAAGTCCTTACCTACGTTTTTATGTTTTATTTGGCACTTTTAACGTAAATCGTCAACTTCCTTTTTTCCATTGGCGTAGGTTGCACGCTTCGTGGGTGGTAATTGCTGATACGGTGGCCATGCGTGCCAAAGGATGTTTGAAGAGTAGACGGATTCCGTTCTTTGCAGAGGGTGTGATTGCACATTGATTCGGGGAAATAATGATGGCTAGGTTAGGAAAGGCCATAAGGAGAGAGCTGCTGGACGTGGTTGTGTGATGGATATCTGTACTGCTCCAAGGCCTTGTCCCAAATAGAAGCCAACTGTGTTGGATTACTGGAAGAACAGAGGGATTTAAAGTAAATCAAAGATGGAAGTGGCCTCAGACATTTAGGCGGCTTTAAGTTTTCAGATCATAGGGACTTGATAATGACACGATTTAGCACGCAGCTACAGAAATAACCTTAAAGGGGCGCTACAAAGCATCGAGATGGGTTCAGAGACGCATGGAATCTTAATACAACTGCTTCCATTTTAAGATTGTTCAAAGTGTCCCCTGGGAGATGGTTACCACGGATCAAAGTGGTGTTGAGACTTGCTAAGTCTCTCATGCACAAGTCATGGATTTCGCCTGATTAAATAAAATAACATTACTGCGAGGAATTCAAAATTTGTTTTGCTCTTTCTATATATTCTGTTCAGGTTTATAGACAACTTAGCAAATGGAGTGCTATATGGACTGCTAATGATTTGCACCAGGTTCATATTCAAAATGTACAAAATGCAAGCAGAAGTTCTTAATCGGGGGTGGGGGCGAACGAATACAAATATGGTGCTGCGTGTGAGTCCCACGCGGTGTACAGTCAAATTTACTTCATTATCTGTCTACAATCTCTGCCGGGCAGACCTGCCCATACAATATTCCATGGCTGAATGGAAGTCAACATGTCAAGGCTCTTCGCAACAACGCCGACGAATGAATCGACAGTGTGTGAATCATCTCCCCCTACTAAGTACAAAATCGTGGAAACATATGAAACCACGCATTCCAAACCCCACTCTCTCTCAGTCCGTCTTATTTCATTTTTTTTCCGATTGACATCTAACCCAATATCCGTCTTGAACGCCCTCGCTCCTTTTAAGAGACATGGCCTCCCGCGGCTCATCTGCACACTGTTAAGAAAATAAAGAAAATAAAGGAAAGGAAAGACCACATTCTGTGTGTTTACTCCAAAACCCTCCTTTTCCCTCTAGCTAGTGTCAGAGGAGGTTAATATTTGCGTGGCGCAGGAAGAGGGATAAAGCATTTCTGCAGATACCCGTCCTGACAGTCGATAGATCAGGGAGGGAGGGTGGAGAGGGTGAGAGGGTGAGGGACGGGGGACGCAGGGGTTTCAATGCGTGTTCAGCGGAGTGAGTGAAGGTGTCATGAAGGACATTTTCCGTGCTCCTTCCACTCACCACATCCATTTATTATTGTAGAGGGGGTGGTGGGGGCTTCTATCAGCAGGTGTCCTGAAATGTACCCGCCCCCCTCCCCCCCTACACCTCCTAGCATCTGTCCTATTTTATGTCCCACCATGATATCCGTTAGTTGTAGGTTAGGTATATTCTTAAATTCTTATATTCTTCTATATTAACATAGCCATATGGAGAAATGCATAGAAAAACTGTTGACGGTGTTGTAATACAACACTGTCAACCGTTACCAAAACAAGCTTTGCTTGTTTTTGTAACCTTTTTGCTTCTTTAGTAATTATATAGTATCCTCTGTATCCGTGCGTGGGTTGGTTTTGTTTACTGAACAACTAGATGCATACATACAAGGGCAAACTTAGTAATTAATAAGGTTGTGTAAAATAAATGCTTAACTATTTTTCCCACAACAAATGAAAGTCTAACATTTCAAGGGTGTTTAATCTTTAAAATGTGCTGATAGCTTATTATGCAACAATTTTCATGGGTGAGCAAATAGTATGTTTAAAGATGACATGAAGTTCAGCTTGACCAGCTTTATCATTATTGAGGTTTCGAATTCTAACCAATAGGATTGTTTCTCTCAACCACAATCAAAATAACTGGACAGAAGTTGTCTGCAACTTAAAATCTTTATTTTTTGGGGGTTAGCATATTTTGATGCGTTCTCCGAAGCTGTATTACGAACTAGCACAAAAACAACAAAATTGACTAATCTAAGTGATCTTCATTTATAGTTGTGCTGTGTTTTAGCTAATTTCCCCAAAACCATTTCCTCACGATGGTTTCACCGACGTTTCATTCGTTGTTCCAAGGCTAAAAAAAACAGGCCCAAAGTCGGTTGATCAGAACAGATGACAGCACGGCTTCAGGGCGCTCTCTTTATTTTTCCAGGCCTGTTCGTATGTTCGTCGTGTTCTGCTTTGAGGGCGCTCGTTCTGCCAGTCTGCGGGTGCCTGAGGAATGTTCTGGTAGGAGCTCTGTGAAATGTCTGACCTGTGGAGCAGTGTAGCGCTTGGCTACGGTCGAACCTCACGACGGTCGGCCGCGGCGACGGCTGCGGCCAGGATAAACACAATAAAAACGTAGAAAAAAGTAGACGGCTCTCTACGGACGCAGGGAGACTTATTATGTGTAATAATAAGTTCCCACAATCAGGGAACATGTTCTCCGGTATGAGATGAACTCTGAGGAATGTGTACGGTGTCTGCCCATGAGGAAATGCATTCGGTTACACGTAATGCTGTTATTGTTCGCCCGCACACTGGGAGCTTATTCCCCGAGAAAAACAAGATCGGTGAGGTGCGTTGGCGTCGTGCGACGTCTGTAACGTGAGTCGTGGGAAAAAAAAACATGTTTGTTAGCGTTTTGTTTCGCGCACGTTTCGAGTGCTTACTAAGTAAGAACAGCTCTTTGTTGGGCTAATCCCGGGAGCCCTTCCTTGGCTGGTTTGTATGTGTTATTAAATGATTGTGAAGGTGTTATTAAATGATCGCCTGGCTTTACAGGCTGATCAATAGCTGCTGTCTAATAACAAATGACGGTTGCTGGGCATTCATTCAACAACAGAAATGTTTATACATTCCCAGTACTGTGGGAAACAATGGCGTCCAAATATTTATCAACCTCATGTGCCGAGGCTCACCAATGAGTAATATTAAAGCTAATAGGAATAATGTTCACACCAACAGGCTAAGGCTTAAACTGACACGAGGAGTTGAACAGAGCGAACCGTGTTCGTTTCAAGGAATAGTTTTAATAAATCTCTGGTGTGCCATCGAGCTATAACCGGGGGTAAATATTTTTTCTTGCCGCTCAACAAACAATACATCAACATGGCGTGTTGATGTGGCCCGGTGCTTTCATTTAACCAAGTCCATTTAGCCACTAACGCAACTACACTCTCCACCAGACATGCTGTAATCCTCTTTAACCGCCCTTAGAGCAGCCATTTGTCACCCGGCTCTTTCATTTGTGGTCCCGGGGAAAATTGTGTTGCCGCGAGGAGTGATTTGAAATGGAAAAACCCAGAGATGGTCAACTGCTCATTTGCACTTTCTGTTTTTTATGGATGCTTTCTTTCAGACATTAAAGGGTTTTCGATTCTGTTAGGAGGCACGAGGGAGAAGGAAGCACGACCAGTGGCTCAATAATATACAATGGCACAGCATGGTGTGTAATAAACAAGTGTAATGCTATATACAATGGGACAGTATGGCATATAATAGGTCTAGTGTAATAAAAAAGTTAATGCTATGGCACAGCATGGTGTGTTATAGGACTAATAGTGTATTATATATAATGGGACAGTATGGCATTTAATAAGACTTGTGTAATAAACAATTGTATTAATGTATATAATGGGACAGCATGGCATAGAATAGGACTAGTGTGATAAACAAATGATACATATCCGTCCATCTGAGCTGAAGTTGAGCGATTGCTTTCTGCATTTTAAGGATAACATGTTACAGGAACGAGTTTCACACTTGTTCCCTGCTAATGTCATCCGTCCCTTGCATGCAAAAGGCGGTCTGTAAATAATCGGGAACAAATCATTGTGTCCTTTATGTGAATTCATTAGACTCCACTCAACCTTATGTAGCTTCACCCGCGTTCAGTCGCACGCATGCAAGAAAGCTGACCTTGTCAAGCACTGTTATTGCAAGAACACAAAAGAGGTGCTACTTTTTTTTCCACGTGTAGCTCATCGCTGTCAACAAGGTGGCTTTTGTTATACGAAACGAACAACCTCTTAAAGGATAAGAAGGAAGAAATGCCACTGCACCGTGCCGGCGAGTTAACTCAATTTATATGTTAATTTTATATTTACTGTACAAAATGACGTTAAGGGGTCAGGTCTGCTTCACATGGTTCTGCGTTCTGTTCCCCCCCCCAGTTCACGTGGCAAACGCAATGGCATGGCCTGTTTTATTAGTCCTTAGACAACCTACGGGGACGGTTCTCAGCCTTGTTATTAGCCCCTTACGACTGACCAAAACACTGTCTGTGCACAATAGCGTTACATATTTCCCCAGTGGGCGTCAGCCAAGATGGAGAGCCGTAAACGTCCCCGTCTCAATGTTTCATAATTCTAGGTTTTGGTGGATGGTGTAGGTCTGGTGGTGGACTTTGATGTGGCTTCATGTTTTCTTTGAAGGCCCTTTTCTAAATGATTCATTGTGCAAATCATGCCTTTTATTTGCTCATCTATATGACCGCTTGAGTTGAGGAGGAAGCCATTTTGAATGTGTCTGCAGGTTTGGGTTATAATTAAGGCCTTTCCGACTTCCAATATATGTCTGTTTCGAGATTGTACACTAAGCTAATGGTCCATGACTTGCTTTCTAAGTTCTTTACTCAGCACTTTGCCGTGTGTTGTGCCAGTGTGCATGTAATGCTGCATGAGACTCATTACTGGACCCATAACATGCTGAAACGCTAATGTCCTACTCATTAGGAAGCAATGTCAGTAATTGTGTTGTATGCTATTTTATCAATCGTTTATCACAGTAAATTAAGAAAATACACGATATGCTACGTGCCATCCTCAATAGTTCTGGACTTTGTCTTTATAACATTGCGTCATGGTTAAGTACAAGGCTATATCTCAGTTTGGATTTGCTATCGGTTGCTCTTTAGTTATTTGAGCAGATGCCTTCATCAGTAGCAATAAGGCAACAATCATTAAAGAGCAAGGCTACGCCATCTTGCATGGAGACCGTATACATCGGGAAATAGGGAAAGAATGGAAAATCCTGTCCCTTTTTACATGGGAGTCAACCCAAACCCTTCATAATAGAGTTACATCATTAGCAATAAATGCAGAGAGGAAAGTACTCTGTGGTATATTACATTTTACTTAATTTTTGTATTGGATGGTTTTTAGATCACGGGAACACGGCCGCACATGGTGACAGTCGCTCTTTATCCTTCAAATCCCCTCATGGCCTGTGGCCGGCACCTTTTTAACCGCCGGTTAATGTGAGAGCGGGCTGAATAAGACTTTCATAGATCTTCACACCCTCTGGTCCCCAACTGGTGATTCTGCTGGCACATTTCAATGCATTTCAACCTAATCTATCCCATGGGAACCTCCGTAGAGTGCGATGAAGATGGCGTGTGAGGGATCCATCGATATGGTGTGTGTCTAAATCATTCTTTTTTCCCCTTGTGAAACCACACTGTAAAAGCCGCCGAACCCCAGCGCTGCAGAAGCTGTGATTCACTCCTTCCCCTTTAGAAGTTTCTTATTGTAACTCCAGTCATGACAAAATAAACTACCCTGCCCCAAACACACCCCTCCTCCTCCTCCTCTGCCTCTTTCCCCTCCAAAACAAACACACAAAAAACAGTGTTCACAGAATAGAGCTGTGTTTACCGAGACCCATTTGGTCGTTCTCGGCGGTAGTCACACATCCCAGCGTTTGTTTTCCTTTATGTCTGCACAGCTGTAAACATGTGGTTCGGATGTGATCGAAACATTCGGAGAAACCGTCTGGATTCAGCCCTTCTTTGAGGGGCATTACTTTGGTTGTGTTCAGATTGTTGTTAGCACCCGACGCATCATCATCTGTTCCCGTTTAGCCGAGCACGCAATAGGAAATCGGTTAAAGAATACTCTCTCTCTCTCTCTCCTGGCCTTGAGGAGAATCGACCTCGGACTGTGCTCGCAAATCAAAATGGAAACGGCGAACCTACCGGTATGCAGGTTGCTCAGAGAAGGCGGGGAGGCGAGGCAGGTGCCAAATGTGAGCCAAGAGGCGAGTGGGAAAGGGCTGTGAGAGGTGAGGCAATGCACCTGGTCAACAAGCTCTCACAAGCTGCCTCCATTCCTTTTCTCTCTCGCGCTCTCTCTCTCTCCTTCTCCTTCGCGCTCTCTCCCTCCTCTCCAGCTGACACCGAAGGTCGGCGAGATACAAGCGGTGGAGGGGTGTGCGTCGGTGCGTGTTTGTGTGTGTGTGTGTGGAGGCGAGGGAGGGAGGCGGGAGGTGGAAAGGGCTCCAGGTATTGGCAGGAGGGACGTAGCAGAGGAAGGCCGGGCCGGACCCCGATAACGGCGAGCTGTCGTGGCCCAGGAGAAGAGAGGTGTATGGGGGGGGGGGGGGGGGGGAGGAGGCGGAGGGGGAGTGGACAGATCACAAGCCCTGTGGATGCGAGCCAGTTTTGCGCCAGTGCGATAAGGGGGCCTGATTATGTGTCACCCATCAGTTCGCACCCACTCCTCCCCCCCCCCCCTCCCACCGCTGTCTTCCGAGGCCCATAAATCCACTTGTGACAACCAGTGCTGTATGGAAATCTCTCTCTCTCTCTCTCTCTCTCTCTCTCCCCCTTCTCTCTCTCTCTCCTCTCTCTCTCTCAATCTCTCTCTCCCTCCTCTCTCTCCTCCTCTCGCCTCTCTCTCTCTCTCTCTCTCTCTCTCTCTCTCCTTTTCTCCCCCCCCCCCAACTTGTTCTTATGTATGCTCTGTATCCTTGCTTTGTGATGAGGGCTGATGTTGAGGGGGGTGGGAGTGGATTAAGCAAGTCTAGGAAGTCGACTAGATCCGGAGTAATAGAGATTTAATTGATAGATCCACCCCCGGAGTAGTCAATCTTCCTGAACGCCTGAAGTGTCCTTCGGGATTTGAGGATGTGCTGATGTGCTAATAGTTGTGTTCAGTGAGATACAAACAAGTGAAGCGGATTCAATGTCAATTTCATTTGCTATAGCCCTTTAATCACAGTAACAATCTCTATGGCTTCCACGTTATAATACATCCCCACTAACCCTCAGCCCTTTAAAGGGCAAGGAGAAACTCCCCTAAACCCAACGGTAAGAAATCCTAAGGAGGGACGCAGAAGAGGGATCACTCCTTCAAGGGACCGGTAGGAAGGCAATAGTTGCAAAATGTATCTATCATAGCAAAAAGCATTTTCATAACATGACTGGCAATGTCTTATATGTGGTGTTTTCTTTGTCGTTTCTTTGTTTGCGTGTCGGTGTACGAATACTGGCACTATCCGAATATTATTCATCTTTAATCTCTCCAGAATCCTTCAACTATTCCAAACATCACATACATCTGCTCAACACTATTGATATATATTTTTTCTGAATCCTGAATTATACATTATTTTTCCCAGGTTTGGTGAAATACTGTACGATAACTAGGGGTCGTTAGGCCTATATTATTAACGACACTGTTTTTGAACGTGCCCCCTTTTAATATTGACATCTTCGGAGAAAGTGTTCCGCCTAAATGTTTTCCTGTCATGGACACAGTTCTCTTCAATAAGCCCCTTTCAAAATGGCACCCACAATTATGAGCGGTTAAACGCTTTTAGCGCCTATTAATTACATTAGGAAATGTAAATTGGCCAGCCAAGCTTTGATATATTGCTCTGCTAAGTAATTTTGTCACTTTGAGAATCTACAGACAGGGGCGGATGTTACAATATCCGTCGAGAGCGATCGGGAGAGACAGCAGGTTAGGAGTTCACTTGACCCTTCAACCCCGTCTTCATGATCCTTCTCCTACAGCTTTTGGATCACATTGACCTTCCTATATAATAGAAATAACAGAAATTGGAATATATTCCGATAATATATTGATATGAAATATTCAAGTTCGGATCATAACATAGAAATATTGCATAAAATGCTTTGTTGGTGTGCATTGTAGACGCCATGTCCGAAGGGGGGAGCAAGAAGGCCTGTGCATAGGGCAAATTAAAAAAGTAACGTGAAGTTACTTTGGTAACATTTGACTGAATGTTTTGCGTTACCTGATATCAATATTCACACCAAAAAGACATACTAGTCCTTGCTGATTTAGTGAAACAAAAAAACAGATCTGAATAAGAATAAAAGTACCAAAATGATGTGTTCCACGCTCAGTGACGTTTATTCCTTTTTAAACATGTTCCTAGGTCTTGTTTGTGTTGCGCTACATAATATGGGGTGAATTGCTCGGTATTAGAAGGATATTCAGATATCAAATGAAATTTTACAGCCCTATCTGAAATCCACCATTCCATTTGGTTGATCCTTAAATAACAACATTTTGACCATTGTTAATATTAAAGATATTCAAGTAGAATTTATCAAATTAAGCTGAGTTTATGAGTACGAATGCTATTCACTCCAAAATAAAAACAACGTATAAGCTCTTAGGCTGAATACAATGTATGTGATATCTATCTCGTCTTGTAGGTCGTTTTTCTCTTTTCTTTCTGATGACTACAAAAGATGTTGGTTCTTTCAGTTAAGTGACTGACGGATGATCCTGTCCAATCACCAATCACCATTTATACTCCTGGATGTGCCCTTGAAGCCAAGTGTGTCATGATACTGTGTGCGGAAGAGTTATTCCATCATTCACTCTGGCCAAGCTATGCTTCAGCGATCGCTTCAGTCCAAAGTATTGATTTCGATGGAGATGGATCACTACGGATATAATGGTGCTTTCACTATTTCACATTTCTGCCAGAGATGATTTGAACACCCCTAGTAACACTTTGCAGTGCAAAAGCTTCAGCGGTAAAGCAAAGCTAACAAGGTATTTTTTATTATGCTGGACTATACAAGTGTTTCAAAAGAAGTGTTTTTTCTTTGCCCTGTATTCCTCCGTGAGAGAATCCAAACTATTCACTATTCTCCAGAGGTAATTGAGAATCGTAGATGTCTTTGTTGGTATTCCGATTGGTGTGAATGGAGCGAGACGCCATGCAAAATCCGGTTTATTTGCTATGGTAATGGCGGCATGTGGCTCTCTGCAGCTCTTAATAATGCATGGACGTTGCTAGTGTGACTCAGTTCAGACGGTAAAGTTCTCATTGAGATTTAGGCTCAAGGGGCATTTTAATCCAGTTATTGAATTCAAGTTCAAGCTCTTGTCTTTCCCCGTATGAGGAACGAGGCCTGTACTAAAACGCCAATGGGGAAAACTTCTCAATTGTTAACGCCGTATGAAAGATTATTATTGATATTGTGAATTGATTATTATTTTCCATGATTGGGAGAGTCCTCCTTAAGCAGATAATTAAATAAAAAGAAAGAAAATGGTGATGGTGTCAGTGTTTCCGAATAATAAGCTGGTGCAATATTATTGTTGAGATATGAATACCACATGGAAGGACATTTATTTTAGCACTCAAGATCATCCCTCTATAGAGACGTTTCAATACAATTAATTTTAGCGGTGCTTAAAGAGTCATTGCACAGCTCAAATGATTAAGCATTTCTTTCTTTGATTAAATCAAATCAAAACCGACATCGTAAGTGCTTCAATTGATCAACCACTGTATTGCTGCCAATCTCTGCCCAGCCGTCAAAATAAATCAGACTTAAGTAACGCATTGCCAAAACAACCCAGTGGCAGTTCATTTACAGAGCGACTGTTTCAATCAAATTCAATATCAAGTTGAATATGTAGAGTATATGGAAACATGTTTGGTGTTTCCTAAATGGTCTCTTCAATGTGTAAATCATTCCTTCATTAGTCCCCCTGAACCTTTGAGGGCTGCTCCGATTAACTTGCTGTGTTATTTCGATCAATAATCACAGTTGAACCATGCTCGCACCCCTGTTCCTCCTCAGACTGCGTCCGGCACGCCACCCTGCTTCGTCGCTGCCCTAACCAATAACTCCCCACGTTTAAGGAAAGCACCGGCTTAATATACTGCTCCCAAATCACACGCCGGGGGGAACGCTGCAATGAACCGGATGTCACCGGGAATTAATCTCCTTCTCTCTCCCCCCCCCCCCCTACCACTCCCTCCTCAGCCCATCTGCATGGATTCACCGAGACCATTAGCGAACCTAAGAGGGGTCAAACCCTCCCTGGGAGGGAAAGGGGAGACGGGCGGGTGAGGGAAATTAGGCAGGGCGGACGGGCGGAGGGGTGGGGGGGGGTGTCCATCCATCCATTACGTCGGCCCATTGGCCCCTTCCGAGGGGCTCTTGGAACGCCAACACGCCGCACGGTTTGATGGGAGTCGAGGGCCAAGCTGAGCGGGCGACCGCGGCCAGCCATGCCTGACCGGAAAACTGCGCCCCTGCCCTTTCCGCTGCGCTGGAGTGCGAGGGCGGGGTGCGGTCAACGAGGGGAGGAGGCGGAGTCCTGCTGGCGCAGCACTTGGCGGGAAAAAGGGGTTCTCATCGCTTACTCGGGTTCCCGATGCTCACGCCCATCCTTTCTCTGTTGTCATTTCACAGACACACTGTCCGTCCCACAGGTGAAGGCTGAGATATTTGGAGGCATGCGACTACTATGTGAGGAATTAGGATTGTTTTGTTTTTCGGAAGTTCTCGCAAATGTAGGGTTGTTTTGTTTTATCAAGTTCCATGTCTTCCGTGCTAGTACTACACTATCCATACTGTTACTGAGATAATATTGTGTTATTTGTGCGTTATTTATCTGAAGTTTTAACAGCAGAAGGGGATTTAAGAGTTTTTGCAGTTTGTTTTTGTAGAAAACTACAAACTGGTCTGTCTCTCTGTGTAACATGATGGCATTTGGTAGTGGCGATTAATTATAAGCAGTTTCAGGTTACAATTGCACTCATTGCTTCGGAATTAATGTATGGCATAGCGATGCAATACATTGATACAATAGTGTGTAAATAATAGAGGACCAACAGTGTTTAGGTCATATTTTTCACCCCTCACTTGATGAAATAAATAGACTCAACTAGCAATTTCGTCAACAATTTAGATAATTGGTTAGGTATAAATGTAGAATTCCATAAAGAAGGAACAAAATATTTTTTTAACTGGACCAACCATATTGTCCTCATGACAAATAACCAAAATCCAGTTTTGAATATACCTTCATTGTCTCATTCACCTCAGAGCCTCATGTGAAATGTCTGTTGTGAATGTCAATATCTACTACGAGGCGTTGCTCAATCGCAAAGCTCAACCAAGTTTCTTGTTTTTTTTTCAGCTGTGGTAGTGCATGGTGGGGTTTTCTACAGCTTAGTTCAAACTGATGGACACAGGCTAAATGGTTACTACCCTTATCGGAGCACAGGACTTGGGTGCAGCGCACCCAACTAAACCAAACTAAGTAAAAACTTAAAGCACAAGGATCGGATTCTAACCCGTCGTAGACAAACTCACGCAGCTTTAACATCTAAATCGAGACTTTCCTCGTGTACACGTCCGTCAACTCTGCAGGAATTAGCTCGATGTTCATAACTCACTAGTTTGTCAAATCCCAAGCACCAACAGAGACCCCCCTCCCCCCATAGCTGATCGTGGGCCAGCTCGGCTGAGAAGCCATTTGTTCTCGACTGTCGGGTTGGGGCCATTAAGATGGTGCTTGGCTTATGGCTCCGTCAGCCACAAGCTCTGCTAATGTCTGGAGCTAAAAGAAAGCAGCACATAGCACGGTGGCAATCACAGTGATTGGACTGGATTATGGCTGCCCAATTATAATCACCACCGCTAACACATCCACAGCTCGCCTTATGAGGGGCAGACTCCGGGAAGGGGGAAAAGATGGCAGCGCGCACGTACACAAATACACACACGCAGAGAGCACAGTTCAGAATAAGCGGCTTTTAACTTTCCTACTAAATGTTCACTACATTAAAAACTCCCTGATCCATCAGAAATCTGTTGGTTCTGTGATATTTGTATCAATCCTCCATTTATTTTTGTCATAGCTACCTGTTTTATTCCTTTGTTATCTAAAGGTCCAGAACACCCCATCAATACATACGCAAGATGTAAATCAATAACTGCTGAAACCATGAATCATAAACGGTGGCTGAACAAAAAGAAACGGATGGATTTATTGATTTCCTCTTGAAAACACTGCCATTTGATTCCACAATTGATTTACCTGTATTTGTTTTTCTGCTGATATTCATCAGTGTGGTTGTGGCCCGAGACTTGAAATGAATGGAATAATAACGCTGTTTTTTCGGGGGTAATCTGAGAAATTGCTATATTGGCAGAGACTTGTCAGCCTTCTACCCCAAATGCATTTTTGGCTGTGCATCTGTTCAGAGTAGGATCTGGCAACCTTCCATCCAGCAAATGGCCCTATTATTTTTGCTTTGGCGCCCTGCGGGAACTCTGAATAAGCAGAATTTATCTACGTCAAACAGGCTCATCTGTGTTGTTTTTCCCAATTCACCTCTTTCCCCACTGTATCGCCAACACCACCCACGTATAAACACGGCGCGTAAACACGGCGCGACACCTCTGAGTCTCTCCTCTTTCACTCTCCTCGTCACATATCCGCTATGACTTTGCAATATCTTTCTGTTATTTCTCGACTTTTACCCGTATTTTCTTCATGTATAAATCCCAAGACACATCTTCAATGTTAAAGGGATATGCCGAGATATCTGTAAACTGGCGTTTGCCTGTCTTAACCAGATTCAGACGAGGTGTTCAATTCCAAATTCATCGTTGTGTGTTCAGAAGGGGAGTTTGTGTCCACCTTCCTCCTGCCTCAATCGAGTTAAAGTCACCTTGCTCCTGTTCATGTGAGTGGAAGATGCTTTCAGTTACCTTCCAAAGGTCTCCAACGTGTTCCTAATTTGATGAGTATAATATAATTCTAAACGATTGCCAGTAACAACACAACAAGATTGTGGTTAGTGTAAAAACACCCGATAATTAAGCACTATCTTCAGCTCTGTGATTATAAGACTACCTGTGATGCTACCGCTGGGACAATTACGTTCTCAGCTGCGTAAGGCCGGGTCGGGTTAGAGATCTATTAACATGACTTCAACATGCACAACCTTTCATTTGATGTGCATCTTTGCATTATTTAATAAAACAGGGTTATTGGTGAATGGTTAAATTCCGCTAAGTACGTGTACATTGGCTATAGTGTGGGAAGGCTTTTAATGTAAAGATAACTAACATATTCATCAGTGTTTAAGGTATTAAAATAAATGTCTCCTGAGAGGACACCAAGCCAACCAAATTATATTTGTTTGTGCTTTTCTGTTCTCGTGTTGTCGACCCACTCCCAGCCGCCCTGCTTTAGTCTTTTGTTTGTGGTAAACCATTTGAGCACTTTAATTTCAGACACACGAATTTGGACAAAAACACACCAGTCGATGCATTCTGCTTGTTCTGTTCAATTTCAACCCGTACAGTAAAAGCTAATTACACGCTAATGTTTCTCCTCCTACACAAACAACACAAATAACCGGTTTCTCCACTCCATTTATATTGTATTTCAAGATATGAAAGCAGCAAAATAAAACTCCTTCCTACGTGTGTTGCCATCCTTGTTTGGCTGTTGTGGGAATGTGGATCACTCCTTGTCAGTCGGTACACAACTTCATGCCTCAACTTCAAACCATACAGTACAAAGACACATTACAATTTGTTATTGTATCAGGATTGCATCCTACAATTCCATTCAATGTACCGTTGAAGTGTCTGCATTTTATCTCTATCCCCCTTTCGCTCAGTGTGTGGCTATATCTCAGTGCATGGCTATTACTCAGACCATGCCAATCTCCGTAGGTTTGTTGAAAGATGCAGTATCTCCCGGTAAATTATAGTGTTGGGCATTCCGGCCTTTTTCAGTCGGGTCATTTGGCTCAGGTCACTGATGGAGCCTGCTCTCTCAGCTCCCAAATGGCTCTTTGTTTTTATGAGTGTTTCCCTTTTAAAAATATGTTTATCGGTGGTTTAGTGCCACCTTTTTAACATGATGATGAATTGTACAATAGTCGTGTCTTTGTTCTACAGTATGCAGGATAGTATTTCATTTTGTTGGGTGAAATCATACATTGCTGAACAATTATACTCATTGCTGAAACTAAGAATAAAGGATGAATTGAAACATGGCCTTCATTCTGACTTCACCTTTTTATAAGGTGAATTTCATCTTATCAATTAAAAATTCAGGTTTTTTTATGAAGCGGCTACCCATCCACCGACAACCATATTCACACAAAGAAGCGTTTCTTCCGAACCCTTTGGAAAGGTGAGTCTGCTGCCAGTGTTCACAGAGAAGAGCTGGATCTTACAAGTACATAATCAGAATGTATAGATGTTATATACTTTTTTCAAACAGTGCAAGGCAACAACTGTAGAATGCACAGTATTTCTAGATTATATATTTTGGGCTCTTTAGTGAAAGTTTTCTGGGCAGAAGTTCGAGGACGATCAGCTAAAGTTTCGAGGACGATCAGCTAAATATGCAGCTCTACTCTTATCTCATGAGGGTTGTTTTTACTGATTGAATTAAAACTTTAATCACACTACACACCACAAAAATGTGGTAGTGTTGCCTGCCACAATTAATATTTAGATTTCGGAGGATAAAAGGAAAGGCCAACCTGGTTCAAAGAGTTACCAGCCGGGCTGACTTCATTTAGTTTATTCGGAGATAACTCCCCAACCTTGAACACTAACAGCATCTTTTGTATTTCCCCCCACTTGCCGTTGTCCTTTTGATTCCCTTTCTCCGACACCCCCCCGTGAAAAACTACTCAGTTCAGCCTCTCTCGGGTTCATTGTGCCCAAATCTATTTGGCCACGTTTAAGCTTTTCTTTCTCCTCCAAACCACCAGTCCCTCGGGTAAATCCCCCCCGTCACAAAACCCTTGCGGTCTGACTGATGAATCGATAGCCAACACCGAACTTTCTGACCGCTTTCCCAGGGCCGCTCTCACACACACGGCCCCGGTCGCCAGGTCCTCACCGCCGGGGTAATTCCGGGTTGATGCGCCCTTAGCAACGGCTTTAGGGTACCAATCAGTGTGTGTGCTTGCATAAAGACTGGATATAACGACCGGATTGCTCATTGTGGTCCTTCAGTTTCTCGTTTTTCGTTTGTTTCTTTTTTGTTTACTGACTTTCATTAACCTTTATTTCAACCTTTTCTATTCATTGCGTCCGTTGGACTGTGAACCATTGGAAATTGGCCTATTATTCTCATGAATTTGTGGCTTTCTGGTTTTTGGAAATGGGCAAAGCGTTGATTTCAAATTGGGAAATAGACAGATTCTTACTGTTATTTAAGCAAATCTATGATTATTCACTTAAAATAACCGCAGTAGGTTGGAGTAGTGTATACGTAAATAGATGCAAACCACTTTAAGAGCCTGCGGAAGTTACACACTTTTAGAATAACAGAAGATAAGGCTGCATTTGTGCCTCTTCTCTATTAATACCACTGTTTTGGAAAAGGGAAAGGTGAACGGGGGTGTGAATAGTGTCAAGCATTGGGCAGATTATTTGCTTCAAGAGCCTGCTGAGGCAGCCACCTACATAGGACGGATTTGGTGTCTATCTTTGGAAGCCGCCCATGGGTACCTATTGTTTTCCTGGGAGTTAATAATATGTTTATGCAAATTCGCCTGGCGGTCTTTAATTGTGGTGTTTGCCAGAGCCCACCTGATGTTCCACCCCCACCTATCTATAAAAAGCTAATTTCATCACCATCGCCAGTGCCATTTCTGAGTAAGTATTAGCCGCTTATTAGCAGGTAGCCTACAGTGTTTGCTACTTGATCACTTTTTGATGCGGGGGAGGTCAGGGACTTTCAGAAGTGTTATCTACCTATAAGCGGTTTGTCTGGGCCTAACTGATTCAGGACCAGCTCTTGGAAGATCTACTAGTATAACGAGAGACATGCTACTGAGGCAAGATAGTCAGTTAAATCCTAGCCTCACTTTTCCCTCAAAATGAGCATAGGAGACGGGCAGTGAACTAGTTATGCTCTGTTGCTTCTATTTAATTCACACATATTTGTTTTGTCCCTTCTCTTCGAGTGGTGGCCCAGTCCTCGGCCCTGGAGCTGTATCGCATGCACACACATGTCTCCATCGCCGACGACAGCCTGCTTCTATTTACAGCTGTCATGGAAGCCTCTGAATTTTTGCCATAACCTATAATTACCGTTACTATGGAGAGTATGCCTTGTTTTGCCTTGTTTTGCCTTGTTTACATGCGGTCTTTCGGGGGCCGTGCACGCAGGGCTTGGAACTTTTGCACTGTTGTGGTTGGACCTTGCCACCGTGCTGGTGTCCTCCATGTTGATCCGTGGCCTGTGATGTGAGCATCACAACCAATTCGTGAAACCGCTGAACGAAACGGGTTACATTCGATAACGTTGTTTCATTATTATTGAATTACTGGGTGAAACTCTAGGTGACGTGAGCAATCTCTTTCTCTGTCTCTCTCTCTCACACACGCACGAACGCACGCACGCACGCACGCGCGTGTGTATATATGTGTGTGTGTGTGTAAACACCCTAATTTCTCGACTGTACAAATCGCTCATTGGCTTATCCCGGCCCGTTTTATAACAGGGTGGTACTCGGAAATGACCTTCTCTTTGTTCCGTCGGAACCAATGTTTTAATGATGCATGAAATGTGCTGATTAGCACTCCTGGCTCTGCCATCGGTGTGTCTCTGTGGCGGGCCCAGAGGTGGTCTTAGGTGCTTCCATGTCATATTGATGAGAAACCATAGCTCTGCACTCAAAGAGGTCCTTCAAGGTCATGAGGGGGGAGTGGGGCAGCGCAGGTGAACTATAATATTGTTACATTCTGTCCGATTCCACACATATTGTTGCTGCTTTTTCAGGTGGGAGTGTGTGGGAGCTTTACATTCGATTTGTGTAATTGTTGGTGATTGTTCGCCACTGATGTGTGAAAGGGTTAACCTCATGCTGTATGCGTGCCATGCGGTATATCACATCAGTGG
Source organism: Gadus chalcogrammus (assembly GCF_026213295.1). Taxonomy (NCBI): domain Eukaryota; kingdom Metazoa; phylum Chordata; class Actinopteri; order Gadiformes; family Gadidae; genus Gadus; species Gadus chalcogrammus. Next base: position 2,253,000 of record NC_079428.1, on the reverse strand, counting down.
TTTGATGGGATATAATTGGCTTTATACCTGCCTTGATGTGTGTGTGGTTGTCACTCATTTACGTAAATTACAAATCACACAAAGCAAAAATGCCTTCAGGCACAATCACCCATAAAAAAGGAAAAACAGAAATTAGTTTTGAGTGAAGTCATAAATTACGTTTTTTCTCCAAATTTAAATTAACTGAGCTGTTACTTGCAAGTCAGTGATCATATCTTTTATATTTCTTCGGAGGGAACGGGGGGGGGGGGAGGAGGGGAGGGAAGGGTGGGCCAGGAGGGTGCATAGTGTTATTGTCTCCTGCTCATCACACAAGGGTGCAGAATCGGGGGGGGGGAAAGACGTATTGAAAATTACCATCACATGTTATTATCCTATTGTTGTGTTTTGATTAGTCTTTTTAATGAGCTTTAACTGGAGCCCTAGGCTGGGACCGTGTCAGAGTTTCAAAGACAGCACTCCTGCTTGTAGGAATGGTGAGCACTAAATAAAAAAAATGAAATAAAAAAAAGACAAAAATAAAGACTGAAAGCATTGCTAGGTGTGCCTGAACACCAGCCTGGCCGTCTGGATCGATGTTTGGTGTTAAGGGGAGCCAACGTGAGGGATACGTGTTGCCTACCTATTAATCAACTTTTGTCATTTCCATTCCATCATGTTTGATCCGGAGATGGATGGATGAATGAGCGCTATGGACTTGAAGTGACCACAGTAGACGGATGGTCCAGCAGCAAATGGAACCAGGCGATGCAGCAACAAAATGATTCGGGGCAAACCCTTGTTGTTTTTTTTCTCGTTGTATAGTTTTCCACGCAGCCCTACGTTGAGCGGTGGACAACAATACATATCGAGTTTTCCATTGATGCAAATAAGGCTCGCAGTGGGAGAGGGTGAGCGAAACAGGCTCTCGTTGCGGGTATTGGCATCTACTTAATGGATGTTTAGTAAATGGCCCCAGCTTCTGCCGTGTTTGTCAGCATTAACATCACTCGCTTCTGCCGAGAGTAATGCCATAAAGCTGCCACGGCGACGGCCCGCGGTGATTTGTCGCATTCCAAACACAGTGCGGCGTGACACTTCAATAATGGGCCTGTGTGTTTTACTCAAACAAATGGTGCCATGAGTGGCGTGATGGAGCCACCCGTTTCATTTTTATTCAGGCAGGGTCGTCCGTGGCCAAGCGACCGGGCCGGGGAGGGGGCAAGCTGAGTGGGGGCCCCCGCGATCAACAAAAGCAGATCTATACCGATGACGGATTAATGGAGAGGAATGGAGCTCTGCTGAGGTGTGTGCACCTGAAGTGCCCCGTCTCCCCCTGAGGGACGGCCGATACCTGCTCGATAAGACGCAGGGAGGACACCGGCCCCGGGGGCCAGAGTTATCACACAAGTTTTTCGAAGTTGTGTTGGGTGCCTTCAAGGCCCCTAAGGTCCCTGAAGTCTTATTTTTTGAAGACAAAGCGCAGGAGAGTGGATCAGGGTCTCGTGTCTGCTTCGCTATGGGACCTCTTCGAAACAACCAGTGGTAGTCACTGAGCTTCGGTTCTGAGCTTTGCTTTGGATTTTGAGATCCTCTTTTATCCACTTGATCGACGTTGACACAAAAAACAGAAACAGTGGAACTAGTTTGAGAATACCTTTCTGCGTGGTTTCAGAAAGAAAGAGGAAACTGATTGAGTGGGTCTTTGTAAACGATATTCATTTTTGTAGAGAGTCTGGTATTTATCTTTGCGAAACCCAGAGAACACAATCTGTGCAACAGCAGAACGTCCGTACCTGTCGGGCCTGAATCCAGGGTGCGTCTGAGGGCATTTCGCTGGCAGCCAGACGGTGGGAACATGGGATGGATTGTCCGGATTGAGCGGTGCTGTCTGACGCCCGCGATTTTCATGGCTGTGTCTGTCTGTGTGAGGAGGGATAATCTAGGATTTTCTACTGCACTGTGAGGTTGCCAAACCAGACCAAGAGTGTGATGCCAAATGATGACTCCCTACCACAGCAGCATAGAAGAGGAGCGTCACTGGGGTTTGCCCTCAAAGATTTTTTATCCTTGTTTCACTTTAAATTACAAGACACACCAAATTTGCATTGTGATACTGTTTAAAAGAAGAAAAAACTTAAATTTGGGGATTTGGTAGTTGGTCGTGGTATTTTAGGTACCTCCATGTAGTATAGCTCCATTCTCTCTGGGGGGTCACTCTAGCTTAAGGACAAGTACTATGACTTCACTTCGTTTTCTACTTCCAGTTGAACCAGCGAATGCGTCTAATCTTCAGAGTCGAGATTATGTACCATTGTAAAATGTGCTGTGCTGTACGGTGCTGTGAAATGGGAACAAAGAAATGTGTATGGTTTTACGTCTCTTTTCTAAATTTGACAAGATGGATAACCCAGTGAACGCTTTGATATATCCCTCACTTTGAATTTAAAAAAGGTAGTGAAGTATAAATGGCGTTGAGATCCATCAGAACCTGTGCACGCACCGAGCTTTCCTCCAATCTGGTCCGTTGTAAATGCAAGTCCGAGTTGACTGTCAGTTGTCAATGGCACTGTACCGAGACACCAGCTTCCCCTCTACTCACTCGTCATGGAAGAATCATAAGGCAATTTAAGGCACCATTTCCTCTCTCCCCTTGTTGCATTGACATTTCTTTAAAAATCAAATTTTCCATGTAGTCAGCTCAAAGTGTTTGTCAAAACGGCCTCTTGCTATTTTCCTTTTTTCTTCTTCTTTTTTAATGTTTTTTCCCTCTGTGTCTCCAGAGACAAAATGGAACCCGGGGAAATTAGGTTCTTAGAACTACTGTGTTGCTCAAAGCAACGGCCGCTGGCCTGTGATTTGTATTTGACAACTCAAGCAGGCAGTCACTGGTGTACTTTGTGTACCCGTACATTGTGTGACCAAACATGTGCAGGCGCTTGGAAGACCCGCACGCTTCTGAGAGCGGCCGGTGAATTCTGCCTATGTGCCCTCTGTGGAAGTGAGATAGTAAAACATTGAAAAAGGGACAAAAAAGAGAGGGAGGGGGGGGGGGTAGGGGGGCAGGGGGGCGTCTGCTTGGATCATAGTGGATGGCATGGGAGAGAAAAATCTTGTGTGGAGAGTGTGGATTGGTCGAATGAGGAGGAAGGGTGACAAAAACACTGCATCTAAAGAAGAAATTAGACCTTGGTCAATGAGGCCAAAGCAGTATATTTAAGAAAATCGTTTGAAACTTTAATTATGTTTAACTCGTGAAGAGGGCATACTGTATCCATTGCCAACATGGTTGAAGTGGTTAGGTAGAGAATTTGTTTCTGATTCCCTACCATAGTAACTTGAATGTTTCCTTTTACATTTTAAGACGTGCTTTACGGATCAATGGCCATATTGTATGTGTTCTTACTGAAATCAGATATCTATATTTAGTATTTTCATTATTTTCCCTTAACAGCGTGCTGCAAGCAGTATTTCAGCATTTTGTCTAAGAGGGGGATTATTCATTAAATAGTATTGAGCCAAACTATAGGTGGATGCCCAATATTATCCATAGGACTATAGAGATTTGTTTAACACGTGTACAATAAACAGAACTTGATTTCCCCTATTTCCCTTCGGAGTCCTTGAAGCCAGATATATTTTAATAGGGTAAAACAAATGGTTTATATCTAAAATGGATTTTTTGAAGTGTGTGTAAAGGCAAAAGCTTGGAAAGTAACAGATAGTGCCCTAATTAAACAGGACAATTAAACCCTTCATTTGAATGCCCTGTGATTGAGATCCTAATAATTAACAAGAGCCGCCAGGTGGGATTAATTTGTGTGCACTGTAAAGCTAGTAGAGAGGATAGCGTTGTAAAAGTAAAAAAACGTCAGATACGAATTGGGCTTTTTCCCCAAGATGAATATGATATATGAATAAATGATCCTGAGGTGATTAACTTGTGATTCTTGACTTGCCTAGAGACACAGATATGAATTCCACATTTCACAGGGCATTAATGACATCACCGAAGTAACAAACTTTTGCTGGCTTTTTGGATGAGTTGACACACTTAATTAGTTCTTCAGTCGCTTAAAATAAAACGAGTTGAACGGAACACGACCGACTCTTGCTGAGGTGGTCAGGATTTACGTTCAGTGATGGGCCGATTCCTCGAGATTCTGTGGTCGTCGGATATCCACTGCCCACTTTGTCCGCCCATAGCTCTATTAAATGAAGACACAAAATATTGAAGGCAATTACATTTTTAACAGTGATCTAAATGTCTTCTTAATCCATCTGCGCTTGTCGTTTAAGTTAGCAAACAGTCTTTGAGGACAATTTACTGGTGTAACAAATATGGGGTTCAAATGGATGAGACCGATGTTTAAAGATAATTGCTTGTTGGACTATTAGACTGTTAGAATGTTTGATTTTAAACACACCGTAATAATAATTTGACTTGTTCACCTAGTTGGCTCTTTCCCGTAGCCATAGTATTCACCTATTGAACCATGATGCATAAAGTATAGCAGGAAATGTGTTGATATGTGAAAACCATTTCCATCAGAGAAACCGATCCAGCACGATCCAATCGAATCTGAATAATCGGGTCACATGCCTTCTACAATTATATCCCACACTCATTCTCTAATTTACTGGGAAACATGATGATTAGGGAAAACATTCATGATCATATTACAGGTAGAACTCACTCTGAATGCCTTTTAATGTAATCTTTAAGTATTTCAATTTTAGAACCTCTAACTACGCCGATTACAAACACAAGTCCAAGCCATTTACACCCCTAGTGGATTCGAGATCCAGCGCTCATAGTCCTGGAACACGATCCATAATTGAGGAAGTCAAACGGCTCGTCCTTCGACTCAAAGCGCTAATAATTTGCCCGCTGATTACTCTTCATTAGGCCAACGCACCTGTACCGAGCACGGCCCCATCATCTTATTTCTTCTTTTAATGGCAATTCAAATGATTAATTGGATCTATTTTTTGTCTTACATCACCGGCTGACACGGCGCACCCGCTTATCGGTTTCTCGTCATTAGCTGGCCGCTGCTTGACAATGGGTCCACCGGCCTGGGTCGACAGGACTTATCAGGATAATGTATTGCCTTGGCGCCGCAGCGTTCCCGGCCTTTCTCCACAGCACTAATATTTCTTCATTTTTTTCCGTTTTTTCTATCCTAGCCAACACCTTTCGGTTGGTTGTCTGGCTTGGTGGCTCAGTGCTCATTACAGATCGGCTATAATGCCCCCCCTCTCCCAGGGATGCAACGGGGGTCTGCTGTGCTGAAGGGTGTTGTCACATCTGGACAGTGTCGCTGGGCTAGCTCGTTATTGTCAGCACTGAGGGCTGTTTGGCAGGTTATATTAGAATTGCATTAAGCGTGTACGACAAAAATACAGAAAAACGCTCTGGGTAGGTTTTAAACGGACCAGACTCAACGTCTGTCTGACGCACGGACCGGCCTGTTATGGGGGGGGGGGTTACAATTACTACACTTCCTGAAAGCGCAGTAATTGTTTTGATATCCTGTTAAGCACCAGGTGAGGAGCCCGGCGAGGGGTGACAGGGCAGGGAGTGACCGTCAGCCTAGCTAGCAGCCGCGGCGGCAGTAAAGGGAGGGCGAGGAGCGGTACCGTAATGACACCATTTTGCTATTGGGCCGCCGCCAGGAGGAAAGCTGGCAGGGCAGGCCTTTGCCCTCCCCTGTGGGAGCAAGGATGGAGGGCCATCGGTTGGGGCCAAAGGACCACTTATGAGAGACTATTGTCACACCCTCAGAAAGAAAATGGCTCCTTTGAATTGTTCCTATACCTTTTTTTTTCCCCTCCCCTCCCTACACCTCTAACTTTTGCTTTTTTTTCCTCTGCCTTTGTTTTTTGTTGCTGCTGCCTTAAATCAGTGGCTGTTATGCTTTAGCGGTAATGGATGATCCCTTAACATCCCAGCTGTTTTCCAGTGTGATCGGGATTCTCTTGCTCCTGTTAGTGCATGCCATTTTGTGTGTGCGCTCGTGCACTCCGCTTGCTGGCTTATCTGCCGTGTTAACTGCTTATTCTCTCTCTCTCTCTCTCTCTCTCTCTCTTTCTTTCTTTCTTTCTTTCTTTCTTCTTTCTTTCTTTCTTTCTTTCTTCTTTCTTTCTTTTTCTTTCTTTCTCTTCTTCTCTCTTTCTTTCTTTCTTTCTTTCTTTCTTCTTTCTCTCTCTGCTCTGTCTCTCTCTCTCTCTCTCTCCTTTCTCTTGGCTTCATACTCTTCGACCCCCAAAATTTGCCATGCAACGTTAAGAGAATCACACTCTGACCTGATTTTCTCCAGCGTACCAAACCCACGTACGGGTATCTTCGAGACCTCTGTCTCATTGAGACGGTTGAATAATGGCGCCTTTGTGCCTCTCAACTGTCAGCTCCCACAGTGCACGGCCGGCTCTCGCCGAGTGCCTGCACACACGCGCCCGTTGTCGCACGCCACACAAGGTGTGTCCAACGGACCGCGGTTAACCGGGATGGATGGCGCGCTACGCTGCGACACGCGGATGAACAGGGGTTCATTTTGTGAGCCATTTCACCACATCATTCACCATTATGTCTGTACACCTAGCCATACCTGCGCTCGTATGGCATGTGGCTTTTGTGATGCGTCGCCGCAGTATTTAAAGGACGAGCCCTGCGTCATCGTTTTTTCTAAAGGACAGTTGAACAGTTGGGGCATTTCGTAAATGTAACTTTTCTTGCATTCTGTCAACCTTGACCGTAGGAATCTGAAAACGATATGGAAAAACTGTATGAAGCCATTTTTTAAACCTTTATCAAGACTTCCCCTTATAATTCCCCTCGTCTATCTGCATCAATAATTGAGGCCCATACTTGATAAAGCTCCTGATTTTCCTGTGAGCATCCCAGATTTTACTGTCCTCCCTAGATAGTCACCCAGAGACCACATTCTCTCAAAATAGAAGAAGAACATCAGTATATTATCTATATATCTACCACCTATGTCTACATTCCTTGCTAATGAGACAGGGATTGTTGCCTGAAGGACAATAGTTCTGTGAAGATACCAATCCAATCATGAGGTAATGAGATCAGATGCATTCATGTTGAAATTGGCTCAGGCAGCATTCTTATCAGGTGTTCATGCTGCTAGTACTGGCCACACCCGTCAACAAAACTAGCTTAAGAAAGCAGAAAAATCAAAAGTATGTTTTTTCTTTCATGTGGATATGTATATATACATTATTTTTAAAACATAAACTTATTTTCTGTCTTCCTCGTGTTTTGTGATTCACAACCTTAAAAATTCATTGGTTGCACGAAATTAATTCTGTGAAACTGATCTGTTTTCTTGGGAGGATTCCCGACCCCCTGTGGTGGTGTCAGAACATCTCCCTGGATCTGAAGCCCAGTGAAAATGTAAAGTCACGTCAATGAAATCTAAAAAGAAAAGAAAAAATCACTCGCACTCACAAACCACACCACCACAATGTAGACAGTGCGACCTGGGAAGTCTTACCTACCTCCCTGCTACATAACCGGTTTCCCTGTAAGGTATGTGTTGCAGATTATCCTTGAACATACTTCTGCTCGGGGGTGCCTCCGTTGGTACATAATCATACTTCCAGGAAGTGAGAGTTGGGAGAACAGCGGCTGCCATACATTATGCATTAACAGAGGCTCCAAGGCAGCGGTTAAAACAATCAAAAATTGAGTGCTACCCGTTCACAGTTGTAGGCCTCTGACGGAAATCCGACACAACCCTTTTCCTCTAGGAGTGTCTGAGAGCTGGGGACGGGCTGGGTACGGAGACAGATGGGCAGCACAGATTGCTGACATTAGGCTGCTCCTGATCTAGATCGTGATTCCTCATCAAGCTAATCATTCATCAGAGAGGGTCCATCTTGGAGGTTGTTTTTTGTTGGAGGGGCAAGCTGTGTGCTGGCGTTGGCTGCCCAAATACTGGACGGCGTGAGGAAGTGTCGTCCCGGGGGGGTCCTCAATGAGAGACACAATATTATGGTGATTTCAAAAGATAAGTTAAGCAGCCACTTAATAAGAAAGAAATTCACAGGGGATTCGGATGTCGATTACGGTGTGTTTAAACTGACCATGTTATCTTTTTTAAAAGTATTACTTCTCGAATAAACACGGATCCAATAGTTCACTATCTTACTATGTTGTAGCAGATCTCCTATAGGGGGGAGGCACAGAGCCTGGACAGGAAACATTAAACTCAAGGGGTGGGAGATCCGCCTTGTTTCCTGTTTCATTACAGAGGTATTCTGCCACAGAAAAACTGCTTCGCACATTAGACAAAGCTTTAAGAAGGGGATTTCAATAAGTATGATTCAAATATCGAATAGATGGTGGTTCGGGTTAGGCTTAGGGTTAGTTACTGCCTTGGCTCAATATATTTATCTGGATGAATCCGATACAGCATGACCAGTGTTTTCTCAGGTCTTATTCATAACCGACTACAGAAAGTTCTTGGTGTGAGTGAAAGGGACATTGAAACAAACCAAATGCAGCGGCACGGAAGCAATCCAAGTGGACACCCTTCTCCGTTCTCCAGCACTGTCTCATCGCTCCGGTTAATTCTGGGACTCGGAGCAGTGAAGTTTTTGCGCCGCTGTTTTTCCAATCAAATATTCATCGGAAGAGCAAAAGCCTGTTTGTGTGTCGCCGTCAGATGCGTTTCAGACCGAGCGCTTGACCTCGCCTGGGTTGCCGCGGCACTGCGTGAACTGCCGTGTTTATATCAGGAAGGAAGTGTCGTCATGGTGACGCACGGCGAGGCAACGTCAACGCAGAGTCCTGAGAGTTTGCACATGAATGCATAAAACATGAACGAATTAAATGAAACAGAAACGTAAAGTAGTGGCGCGTCACCATGCATTAGCATACGGCATACCCCGTCTCAATAGAACAACGGATGCAATATTGATCCATTTTTAACCTGGTATGATGATGATGATGATGAGGTTGAAACGCATCAGAATACCAAAACTGATTACGATAATGATTTATCAAAGTGGCTAAATTGAAGCCTATCAGATTTGCTATTATCGCTGTCATTTAGGAAATTGTCATCTCATTTAATATCTCATATTTATCCTAATGGGCATTAGGTACTGATGCAGGGTGTTTAGGACGAGGGATGAAACGTGCTTTAACTAAATTGTGTAGAAAACTGCAAAAACATGGATACTCATAAAATTATTATCTGTAGCACTTTCCATAAGGCAATGAAGTCAAAGATCACCAATCGATAGACCTAGCAAAAATGTGATTCTATAATACGGTCTGGCTCAATATTCTAGCCAAAGCTGCTTTTGAAGCACTGTGTTTACTGATCTGATTACACCTGACCTTTTAAACCTGATCTGCGATCTGACCTATGAAAACCATTAGTCCAATTGCTGGCTATATTTTGAATGATCAAGAATGATAAGCCATCTGCGCACTCTTGAACCTATGGAAAGCACAACCTGGATGTCATTTTCTCTGAGTAACCGATAGGCTCCCCTGAAATTATGGTAAATAAACACCTTCAGTAAACGTGCCGTCTTCTCCACTCCCTGCAGACTGTGATCAGACTGTGTGTGTTTGTGTGTGTTTCTTCATGTGCGTGTGTGTGTGTGTGTTTGCGTGATGCGAGTCAGGTTTGTGTGGCGTTTAACAGGCCACGGCAGGGGACAGCGAGAAATATGTATTTTATTTTTTTTCATACGTCGCGACTAGACACACACATGATCGAAACTGGCAACGCAAACACCGCAGGGTAAATTGGATTTGAGTAATGGCTCAACCCTGTCACCTGAGAAGGCAAAAACGATGTACCAAAGAGCACCAGGGATTTTTTCCCCCGCGAGTGCAGCAGAGTAGAGCAGAGTGCTCCAGTCAGGAGGGGTGGCTGCTGAGTGATTTAGTTGGGTATTTGTCAGTAGTTCTGTAGCCGCAGGCTTATGGAGAGAACTGCCTGTGTGTTGTTGTGTATCGCGCCTTGCCATGATTAATTAGGTGCTGCTGTGATGTGGTAGCTCTACGAAGCCATTGGTTTTTTTCTGTGGGGGGAGAGAGAGCAAATAAAAAATGGGCTCAAATGTTATGAGAAAGTGATGTGGTTTTGGGGGTTGGAGTGGGTGGGGGAGAGAACAAAAAACCATGTATCAAAATCCCGAAATACTCTTCTATTACCATATTGTTATGCCCCAAAACCTTTTAGGCCGTAATAGTCGTCACTGTGTTAAATGTGCTCTGGATCAGTGGTTACCGACCTTTGAGTTTAGGTGACCTCCTAAATTGTCATTAAGACCTTATGCAGTGTGCACGTGCAACTTCTAATACACAATAATGACTGCAGGATGGCTATGGCCAGTGGGAGACACTTGCCGTACCTTAGAAAGGTACACCTATAGGTAAACTGTGTCCACAAGGAATCAAACCCAGAACCTCTTGACCCGAGTGCCGACCCCACTTCACTAAAACCGTCGCACCAGCCTTGAAAATAATCACTTGGTTCTGGATTAAGAGAACAAGTAGCAGGGAAATAGCTGAGCTAACAATGACACTTCCAGCATCTCAGTAGCATGAGCCAGTATCACTTTCTCCATCAAGGGCCCCTATCCCCTTCGACCCCCCCCCCCCCCCCCCCCCCACCCACCCCTCCGCCGTCCCCGTTCTGATCAAGTAGGGTTGGTTAGAAAGCCGGTGAAGTGGTTGCAATTTTCATATAACACTGAGGAAGTGGGAGGCGGGCCCTTCAGATGCTATCACGGACTGGGTTATTAAGTACAGGGGCACTTGAGAGGAAAAAAAGACACATGATTAATTTTCCAACAGAGGGTCGACAAGTAAGGCAGTTATATAACAAGAATTCATGGCTGCCGTTATAACTTTGTCAGCTCTCCTCTGACGTTACGATACTGTTGAAGTCTTGAGACGAGATATGGATTCCTTGTTCGGCCTTGTGAGAAATAAGTGGTCCTTTTTAGTTTTTTTTTTAAAAGCAATCTCCAGCTTTAACCAGTCCAAATGTTTGGTAAATTGTACGTGTGTGCAACAGCATCCAGTTTGACATTGGTAAGGACACAAACAAGTTATGACCAGAGGGGCTTGTCAAATTCTATTATCAAGTGTTATCATCATAATTATTGCAAGGGACAACTGAGTCACCCCTTAATACTGATAGGTACAGAGTATCTACCGTCCATATCCTCAAATATATATATCATTTTGTGCAAGTGATGAAAATAAATATAAATGCCCAACTAATTCACACTAGTAAAGCCCATACAAGAACTAACTACTGAAAGGTCATCTGTTTAGTGCTGCCTTTGTTCGACCAATGCCGTTTGACTTTTAACACCTCAGTTGCTTAAAACAGTTGCTTGAATCAGCGTCTCAGTTTAAGATAATATGGCCTTTGTGTACATGCTTGTGGCCCATGTATTGTTTATTACTCACTTATCCATGGAAATGGCCAATACGTATGATTTATTAATCAAGATTAATCTAATAAATGTCTAGAATGAAGCAGAACTGATGATATCAGACTGAATAGTCAAACACAGACAGATGATTTAATCGTGGCACATTTTTTATTGAGTAAAGCAAATTTGTGAACATGGATACATGAATAAATACAATGGACAAAATCCTTACCAACACCTGCACTGTGTTACCTTCTCACTACAGCCATCACTTTTGTTTTAAACCAACCTTATCAGAAGCAAGTTTCCAAACAGAGAGCCAGCAGGGCTGAGTTGTCTGAGTGTAGCTATCGTGTTACTCCTCTTTGTTGTTTGCAGTCACACTGGAGCTTCGGAAACCACTCACTGTTGTTGTTTTTTCATCCATAATTGAACCAATTTGGCTTTCACAGCTTACTTAGATAACTGACCATCGTCAAAAAGCATAAACACATTTTCTCTATAAGACAACAGGTTTCTTTTCAAGGGCCATGGATTACCGTTGCAAAGGCCAAACTTTTCCCTGTCCGATCCCAAATCAATCTGAATTAGGGAGAAGTAATTGAGGCTGAAAGTCTTATTTACCTTTGGTGTTGTGTTTATAAATGCTAATGTCATCAGACTAGATTGTATCACAGACAGGAAGCGACGGCGTGAATATGAATTAGAGTTGCGTCATTGTGAACAGTACATTTAGAATGGGGAGTAAGCAGACAGGATTGTGGTTTATTAGTCTATGGGCTAGAGTGGGAATGGCATCAGTCACTCATAACATTTACTTTTATAGACTGGCTTGGAAAGTTGAGTGCATGACTTCTGTGGAACAAATAAAGCATCAGATTTATAAGCATGTCTTATCAGAAAGGAGTAACCATTTTTATTTAAATGTTTTAGCCGTGTTGAACACTGCAATTACAAGGGCAGGCTCAGCCATAAACGTCTTCAAACATTATAATCTAAACCAACTAAAAGGGTTTTGGAGTTTATTCTCACCCAGGTTTTTGACTAGGGGAGTATTAAAGTGCTGTAAAGTTCAGCTTGTTCTGTGATAATTCATATTTTATAACCTTGTTCGTTGTCTGAACTGGACATTTGCCTCTATGATTATCACAGAGTCATCTATAGACTAAAGTACCTGTCCTTGAAAAATATCTCTTTCGTTACTTTCTCAAGCATCTTGCTCACAAAAAAGTCAAGAAGGATATTGTTCCTCCTTGTATCCAGACCAAGGTATGTGTTTATGATGATAAACCTTGAGGTTTCACATTCATCATTGGTAAATAGTTTTAGTACACTGCCATTAGCTACTATTAGTATGTACCTCAGTGGTATTTATTTTTGGAACATTGAGGAACAGATGGGGGTTAGGCCTCTTGCCCAACCGCGCCTACAGAACGCAGACCCTTTCCCTGAGAGAGTGTTCATGTACCATATCCACAATACTAAAATAACTTACAAAGCGTGCTCACACATTGAAAGGATATTGCTACATTGGTATCAGCCCTCCCATTTGGTGTAAAGCGACTTCATGCAAGCAATACTGCTTCTTGTCCCTACAGGACTATTATGTCCCTTCATGTTTCATGTTTGCCATGATGAATAATGATTCAAATCACTCCATGTATTTTTGGATTTGGATATTTTTCATTTCCGCTACACAATTCATCAAACCGTAATCGACTCTGTGTACTGTGTGCTACATGCTAAGCAGCAGATGTAACCTAAAACATTATTTATGTTAGCTATGGTCTCAGTGTGGAATGTAAGAATTCTCTACGTCCACACACCTTTCTCTGCGCTCCCTAGACATAACTCTCTCAGAACTTTATTAGATTTTTTCCACTGTACATGTTTCCTGCCATTCAATGTGGATACTGTCATTGCTGCCCTCAATAAATTAGAGGCTGTTCTATGGCGGATTCAACCTCAATCTCTTTAGTAGAGACCAGGGTTGCCGGAGGCATGCGATGACTGTATGCCTTTGTGTAAACAGTTTCTTTATTCATGTGCTCAAGTGAAACCCTTCTTCTTTTTTTTCGTTTGTAAATGGAAAGGATGCATGTCGGGGAAAAATTTTCACGAGTTTTTTTTTTTTTTTTTAAATCCACAGTCAGAACAAATTATTTCCTAAGGTGGTGCATTATAGAAGACTCAGGTCATGTGGGACATAAATTAGCATTCCGACATTTCAAATTCAAACGTTACATGCTAAACGGGAGATGATGGAGAATTAAGCTAATGACTAAATAATTTGAATCGTTAATTGAATTCATTAATTATTCTATTTAATTGAGTCACGTCTCATTTTGTATTTATGTCCCCGAATATTTTAAGATGGCTCCCATCATAATAGATTCACAAGACTGACTGTAGGCAAATCTACCGTGACTAAATGAGAATATATGAATATATATATATTTTTTTTATTTCAGCATTTTTTTGTTGTGTTAAAGATTTGTCTTTGGACATAGATGGACAGAAAATTGTGATTGGTCATCAGTTATTCATGCAGATTGTGCACAGCTTTATCTAAAGTATATGTAAATCTACTTGAATCTGGTAATCGACAGCAGCACTGTGCCACAGCCCTCGCCATAGAAATCCCACTCGAGCTGTTTTGAATTGTCATATGGGAAAATGGGAAGGTGCCGATTTTTCAATTTCTTACTTATCTCTGAGGCAAAAGGCTGCACATGGTGGGTGAAATGTCATTCTTGACAAACACAGACAAACAAAATATTTAGTGTGTGAATAAACTGGGAGTAAAACTGTCTCTCCCCTTCCTTCTCCCATGCTCTAGCTATTTTTTGTCCAAAAATCCAGTCTGCTCAGAGCTGAATGTTAACTAATTATTTTTTGTTATCTCTTGCGCTGTGGCCAGAGGCCCTATCAGACTTATATGCATGCAGCACAGATAAGACCTTATTGGCAGAGAGGGAGGCGGACGATTTTTAATCATAAATACAGGCAGGCTTGGCTCATCAAAGTACCACTGTCTGTAGTTTGTCTAATCTGCTCCTCTTTCCTTACTCGACCTCTTTACCCTTTTGCTTTTATTTCCTCTATTTTCACATCCCATTTTCTGTCTCATTCCTTTCGCGTTTATTGTAAGTGTTTTTCAGCTAACTTAAGAGGGTCTGTGTGTGTGTTTGTGTGTCTGAATTGATGTACTCCCAGGCTAGAGTTCATCAGCCCATCTTATTAAGATGGCTGATGATGTTGGCATCTAATCAAAGCGTGCGGTAACAGGAGACGAGATGTACCTCCTGGACCGTGGGCTGTGAGGGGAACACAACACATTACCGTTTGATCGTGGTGTTTACGGTTGGCCAGATGACATACAATATGAGGCTACAGCACTCTATGGGGCTATGGTGCTTATGGAGCCGCCGTTTGGAAGATAAAGAACCAAGACCGTTGTTTGCGATGAAAATGCAACACACATTTCTATGTTGGGTGCAAACTATCACCATGAAATGTTAACCATGATCTTTCCAGTAACCAGACCCAATAATCAATTTGTGATCCTATTGGCCTTTAATTTAATGGACTTTTCTCTAGAGTCCAGTTTCAATTTGCCTAAATTGTTCTTCTATGTAATACATTCACAATGGAAGACGGCATGGTTCAAGTTTGACTGTGATTCTGATTGCGTTGGAGCTTGTTAAATTAAACGACACAACTCAACTGAACGTCATTTCCTATTACAGCCTAAAGCAGGGGTCTTCAACGTTTTCCCGGCCAAGGACCCCCAAACTGACGGAGAGATGGAGCGGGGACCCCCTACCTATATATTGTATAAAATTGTGTTTCATATTAAACTATCCTTCTTCTGAATTGAAGGAGCAGGCAGAGAAAAGCTCTCTCCATCGGATCAAAAGTGTCCATGTAAACGCGGCTAATGTGTTGGATTCATGTTAATGTGTAGTTAAAGACATTTCGATGTGTGGAAACAATTGCGGGGGGGAATATAAAAAAAATGTCTCAACAAAAAAAATCGCGACCCCCCTGCAGTACCTCCACGGACCCCCTAGGGGTCGCGGACCCCCTGTTGAAGAGCTCTGGCCTAAAGCATTTTAATTGCATTTGCAATGCACCTTGTGTGGGGCATACCAACATGGTATGGTTTCATTAAGCGGTTAATTTGGATTTTAATGTTGACACGTTAACATCTAGCTCCTGTCACAGTTTTGATTGTTTTAAAAACACTGCATTGTGCGTGTTAAACAGTATGCTGACATAACGCGAGACGACCCACAATTCAAGCAGAATTGACCTAGAACCGAATCTAGTCTGAACACTCCAGAATGCACCCATAATGCTAAATGGTAATTGCTCTGAGTCAATGTCATCCAATGATGCTCGAATCAACGTAATTGCCAGCTCTTTCTGCCAAGTGCCCCTACCCTGGCTCCAACTGCAAATGAGAAGCAACTTTTAATTCCCCTACCCCCAGCCCCAAAAAGCCTTACATTCTTTTGGGGATGCTGCATAATGTAAGTGAAGACGTATCTGCTTTGGACTGAATAGGTAATCAAGACTCTGGATTCTTGAGAGGCTGAAGACATGTCGGTGAGGGTAGGGTGATTAGGGAGTTGCTTGTGTGCCGAAACGCCACCCACGGTTCGCCCTGAATGGCGCTAAACATGGCATAGCTTCCGCACAGAGACTCGTCAATACCACATTGTGCTGTAGCCCTGCCAGCCGTGTGTGTGTGTGTGTGTGTGTGTGTGTGTGTGTGTGTGTGTGTGTGTGTGTGTGTGTGTGTGTGTGTGTGTGTGTGTGTGTGTGTGTGTGTGTGTGTGTGTGCTTGAGATTGAAGGTTGCATGACAAAACGTCAGTCAACTATTATACATAGTCAGTCATCCAACATCAAATTGTTAAGTATTAGCAGGGTCGGCCTTCTCTTGTGTAGCGGGTTGGAAAATCCAGATCAACGACACTGCTCGATAAATTATTTGCTCCCTCGTTTGGAATAAATAGACCTGTGTTGTCTTTTCTTTTGTATTTTTGTTGTTAGTCCTATTTTGTAGTGAGGCATCAGTATTGAGGACTTAGATCAGAGACACAGCCCTAAACATGTCATTGTTCTGACTTGGACCATGTTATCAACATGCCAAGAGAGATAACATGGCACCTGCTTCAGTAGTATCCCATATATATATAAACATATATATATATATGATGAACACACCAAAAACAAAATGTCAGAAGAAACAGTACATCACTTTTTGAGGTTCATGTTTTGGCCATTTTCGTAGTAGTCACAATCTGTGCTTTGTGGCTAAACATAATTGCACCAAGTTTCGGCTATTCTCTATCATAAAACCAAAAACGAATAGAACTGGTCAACCATTGGGCCAAGAGTTTGACTCCAATCCCTCGTTAAGTGGTTTACCACACCTTAGCAACCGCCAATATTATAGTATGGTTTGCATTACTCTGTATTTTTTGCATGCAATTATGTCACGGCATTTGATTGACGTAATATGAAATATTAACATCCTCGTTGTTTGATGGTGTATGATAATCATGGCTTAGATTCAAGTCCTATAGAATCAAGACTGCAGTGTCAAACCTTCATGCCATGTCTGAGGAGTAGGTTAATATACACAGTACGGCCAGAGTGTGGCCTATGATCTGAAACATGAAATATTTAACAAGCTATTCAAATATTGATGTTGCGTTAGGGGTGTAGGCAATGTCTGTTTTTATGGGTCTATTGTTATTGTCTAATATTTAGGAAACTTCTGGCTAAGAGATGATATTTTTAGAGGAGATGTGAAATGTTCGCAGGAGGGATTTTTTTCATAGCACAAAATTGTTGTAATAACCAAGCTAAGGACATTTTGAGTGGGCATAGTTCCAATTTTTACGTTTCTTCTCAACGTCTCTCACTTCGATTGTGCTGTTGAGGCCCTCAGCTAAGTATGGACTTCTTAGTTAAGCTTAGGCAATTATTTCGTACTCAATGGCAGGGACAATATGCAGGACCCGGAAAACCTTGACTCTGAAAACGACCACGTTTTAAGAAAGTCAATTTTATTGAAAGTCCTCAAGGGGAAAATTATTCCAGAATACTTTGATGTAATTCAAATAATTTAACCTTGACAATTATCACAGCCAATAAATGTTCAGTAACATTACAGCACTAAAACACTGAGCTACACATATTAGCACGGACACATTCATTCATGAATGTACAAACTTTCTCCCAAAAGAGGAATAAAACCGAATACATTTTTGACAATTCACTTTAGCCAGCATCTACATTTACTGCTCTATGAAAGTCAGTGTTTTACCCAAAAAGGAGAAAGGAAAAATGGATAAAAATGAGAGAAGCAAACATCAGTGTGCCCTTAGTTCACAGCGATGTGATAATCATTTGCTGTGAAGGCCTTCTTAAGGTCCCAATATTTCCTCCATGCACAGGGCAGTGTATGGAGCGTGAACTCCTGCTCACCTTCCTGTTTATCACTTAGAAAAAAATAACCTATTCATCGGTACAGCATGAGCTAGAAAACACACACACACACACACACACACACACACACACACACACACACACACACACACACACACACACACACACACACACACTGCAGATACACACACACACACACACACACACACACACACACACACACACACACACACACACACACACACACACACACACACACACACACACACACACACACACACACACACACACACACACACTGCAGATACACACACTGCAGATACTTTGCCCCACCCGCCCATCTATGGTTCCCGTGGATCTGCAGGAATCGGTAATGACACGATCCATCTCCAAGCCATTTTCAATTCGGCTATGGGAAATGAGATAGGACGGTAATGGAATCTCATTGATCTGAGTTTGCTCTCATGTTTATGGGCTGTGCGAGTGGAAGTCATTCCACAACAGGTTTTTATTCGGTTTTGAGTTTTTTCGTTTCATTTTCCTGTACGTTAGAGCTCATTTGTTCGTCATTCTGTGTTAAAGTCATCCGGTTCGAATGAATCAAATAATAAATGAATGCATTTTTCTATCACTAGAAATAGAAATGAAAAAATGTGGTAAGCTTTGCATTGATTATCTTAGAAACGAATACATTTTTGTATGAGCACAACCAGATCTTTTCTCATTCCTCAATATTCAGACGTTTTGGTCCAGCATTTAATTATTTGTTGGTTTACTGATAAGATTCACATATATTATAGATAGATACAACAGATAGATACAATCAAGATACAACATTAAATCAACATTTAGGAAGTCTGATACCATTCTGTGATACCGTTGAGATGCTTTTACGGCCCCATATAAATACTTTACCCAGCCGTTTTGACATCTTAAACTGTTTTAAAGCCACATCCGTTGTTGGCGGTTGTTTACTGTAATTCCCATTATGTGTTGTAATACACAGACACTTATCTCTGGATGAAGATCTTGATAAAGAAAGCCATTTGAAATTGAATGTAATTTAATTGACCAACCAGCAGGGTTGATACTGGTGCAGATGAGTCCATTAATATCACGGTAATCTCGACCACAGAAGTTCGACAATGCGATTGTATTCTATAGCCTTACCTCTGCGGGATGCTGCCCACAGCTAGGCCAGAAAACTAAAATTGTTAGGGGCAGAATTATACAGTCTTTCCTGTTTTGTTGCGGATATATTATTCAGAAGATAAACTCATTCACGAGTGCAGGATGAAAGACTATTTTAACTCATCCTTTTCTTCACTGGCCAGTTTAACTACAGTTTTTGTTTTGAAACCTTTACAGATGCTTGGTCTAGGGCCATTGGTGTCTGCAAAGGACATTTTTAGCTTATCTTCTAACCTGCTAGGGTAAAAGTTTGGTTTGCCAGTGCTGGCAGAGTTTGTTTTGTTGGCCATTGGGGACAATGGGAAGACGATGCTGTCGGTCCTCTTCTGGAGATTAATGGTCAGCTATATCAGGTTTGTTGTGGTTCCAACGATCAGGTTGTTTTCAGTAGAGACCCATTCCATGTACCACACATCTACTGTTCCCCGCCCCTAGCAACAAGATTGGTCAAAAGTTTGAAATCTTAAGCTAAAGAAAAAAAACAGCCCGGTCACAAAGATTTTAGCTTGTCTGCCATCAGTTTTAAGCTCTGAAATCTGATTTGTTAGACTAATATAACAGTAGTGTCTTATTTTCTATAACTCCCAGGAAGACCCACTTAAAG
The DNA here is from genome assembly GCF_026213295.1 of Gadus chalcogrammus. Lineage (NCBI taxonomy): Eukaryota > Metazoa > Chordata > Actinopteri > Gadiformes > Gadidae > Gadus > Gadus chalcogrammus. The sequence goes on along the minus strand of NC_079428.1, from coordinate 2,233,329 downwards.
GTTAAAAGTGAATTCAAGATGCAGCTCTTTTTTTGGGCAGGGTGTTGACTGACCCGACTGACCCTTTGATCCCGGCACTGCTCTGGTGATGGTGATTCCCGAGTAATTGGTTTAGAGTGATTAACTGAAGGCCATGCAAACAGTCCAATCTGGCAGTTAAAACGCTTGGGACCATCTGAACATACCAACCAATCAGCCACCCCGAAACATTTGGGTCAGTGTACTGTGTCAAACAACATTCCATGATAATTATGTACACACACAAACGCACATAGTTGCTAGTCACATTATTACAGATGATGGAAAAAGCTAACATGCGATTACATTAGCAAGTGCTTTTGTAAGTAATCTTTGCTTAGTCCTCTGCATTGTGGACATGGACGCGCGTTTTCTTTAAACACGCGTGACGTGGGATTATAACGTACAATTGGCAATAATTTAAAATGGCTGGACGATAGTGATGTTATAAAAACAATGCCTGAATGAGTTGATGACATTCAAGGCCAGGAGTTGAGACAATGACTCTCAGCTACACGCACCTTATGTTTGTCCGAGCTTCACGTCTGTGCTTATGTCTCCCTGTGCTTATGATTCCTCCTCCCCACCCCCACTTGCACACCGGTGGGTTCTCTGCTCGTGACTATTCGAGTCTATAACGTAATCACATTCCACAGTAATTCCCGGCAAATGTCCGCCCCATCTCCACATTCCGCATGAATATGATTCTGCTGACGGTGTGATACCTCGACAGCCAGGCCTCCCAACTGTTCCTTTACATCACAAAGTATCAAGTGAGGTGTGAAATTAACTGACGCAATGACATGTCCAGATTGTTTCCCGTACAGAGAAACAGTAGAGAGAGATTGGTTTACGTTCAACTGAGCAAGAGGGGTCTATGTGTGGTGTAAACAACCATGAAGTGTGTGTGTGTGTGTGTGTGTGTGTGTGTGTGTGTGTGTGTGTGTGTGTGTGTGTGTGTGTGTGTGTGTGTGTGTGTGCGCACAACACGTGTGTATCTGTGTGTATGCATGTACAATGTTCTTCCGAGGCATAACGGCAGTCACATCGAATGTGCCCACGATGGTGGAAATATGTGAAATCGACTCTGTTGGGCCTTATCTCAGTAGTCCTCCACAATTAATGGAGTAAGGAAAGCATACAACGGCTGGGAGTTGTTTTAGTGTTTCCTTTTGCTGTGTTGGCAATGGAAGGCAAGTACGTTTGGTCGGAAGCAGCAGTAGCATAACACTACAGCTTGGCCTAGCTTTTACCAGCATCGCTGGAGAGGTAATCTGAGATCAAAGCTGTTTTATTCAACCCCTGCGTTGGCCTTTTTTTTCGTTAAGGCCAACCTTACAGTTAACTCGCATCCGGGTCTTTTTTTCCTCTTTCCGAGCGCTTGCATTTCAATATTGTGTGAAACAATAGGCAAGAGAGCACCTGGATTCATGTTTACACGCCTGGCAGTCAGAAACATGCACACAGTAAGCGAAAAAAAACCAGAGAAAAACAGTGCATTTTTTTTATTTCCCTCTTATCATCACCCTGCGCTGCTTTTTTCAACCAACTTCATATAAAAAATCTATCTTACGCCATTTTTATACAAATATTTTATCGAATGCTCCCTTGGCAAACTCCCAGGAGATAAACGGCAGAGCCCAGGTCCACCGCCCCGACAGTAGCTGTACGTTATTATCTCACACGGTTGTATCAACCGCTGGCTCTAGGCGTCTACCAAGGCCACACAGAAACCGCTCTAACTTTTGGCCCAAACTAGACCCCCGGTTTGATTTTGAAGCACTTGACGTCAAGTCGTTCGGAAGGCAGGTGTCTCTTTTTGACGTCGATGACATCTTGTATTTGTTCACCGGTGTTTACTCTGGTTGGTTTTGTTTTTTGTTTCTCGGTTTACACCGCTGTGATTTCGTGTCCCTAATTTTGCTGTGGTAATTGCGGTGGGTTATTATCGGCATGCTGTCTTCACCTTGTTGCTTTGTTGTGGGTAACTGGGAGTATAGAAATGACGTGTGTCTCTGGAATTCTGGTAACTCAAGCGTACGATAAGGGTACAATAATTAAGGTTCACCCTTACCCTAATCAAATAATGATTAAATGAATACCTTAGTTAAAATCAACAGTATTACCTTAGAATACATGAACCCTGTTACAAAACATGAACACCCTTAGTCAATTATTACTACACCATTAGTTAACTGTTAGTTAATGGATAGTAAATGCTTTTTCACTGATTTAATATTTATAACTGATGTAAATAAATGGTTACTTAATTATTATTATTTTATTTTTTTGATATGTGCATATCAAACCCAATAGCAAGTTTTTTGAGTGCTCTTTGATTCATGAATTGTATATACAGGAAAAGGCTGGTGTATATGATTCCCGTTTCCAAGTCGATTCTCTCACCTTTTGCCCCAGACATTTGTGTCACACAAATAGGGATTTCAACATATCTCATAGCAACTCTGCATTATTCATTGTGACCAGACTTGTCAAGTTTGCCACCTCAATGCTTCTTTGGGAGACCCCGAGAATAAATCTCTCACAATAGAAAGTACTTTCTCAAAAGATTGGTGGAGCTTACAATGATTGAAATATATAACATAGGAAATATATCTATTTATTCCAATTCTATACTTTATCGTTGAAAGGCATGTTATCAATAACTTTAAATAACTTGGACACACGATTCAGAGTGCACTTAACTCACCTCATGCTCACATTAGCATGATTACGATTTAGTTGAGCCTTCAGAATTCTTACAAAAGTGTTAAAATACGCTCTTAGCACGTTGTAGGCTTCCTTGATTGAAATTTAAAGCTTGGATTTAAAATAACATTTTCCATATTTTCTCTTTTCAATTAGAGAAGGTGAATGATTGTTGAAATGGGCTAACAAGGTACAAAAAAAGAACAAATTCAATTTTCACTTCATGATGTCTTTAAAGGTAACTACCTCTTTATATCCAGCCAAATTAAACCGTAAATATATCCAAAATTTGCCAGAGCTGCACTGTGAAAGTGTGTGTGAAGCAGTTAGCGTCGTTCAAATGTCGATGCTGTCATGTTAAGGTACTAAAGGTTAATGCGTATCCATTGATCTGCATAGAGCCCTGGTTCTTAACTCCGTCGTGGCGTTCGATAAAGCCCTCTGGCTACGGCTAGCTCCCTAACGCTCCTATAGGTGTCACACTTCATCCTGCTGTGCTTTTCAAACCGCAGGCAACGTCCATGATTTCCTTAGACAACAACCCAAAGCACACAGGGGAGCTCAGTATTCGCTTAGCATCAGTGTTCATCCTAAGGATTAGGGAGGCAGCATTGTCCAGCTGAAAGATTTTGGGGTTCTTACCCCAATGTCACCTGTAGGTATCCTTGAGCCAGATGGCTAACCCCTAATCATGTCCTTATCTCCATCACGTGTAAATCACAGGTGATTTTCTATCGGCTAGATAAAATTTGATAGATCAAAAAAATAAACTTCAACTATATATTATATATTTTTCCTTTAAGTGGACCGATAACCAGCAACATTACAGATACAAATACATGCTGAAGTTGATCTGTCAAGTTACATTTCAGAGGGTTATTTGGCTGTTAATTGCCTGGTATGAGTATATTGCTTTATTTTGATGGATGACACTATTTTCTTGGAAATAATCACATCGTGACACGGAAGCTTCGAGATCTTCATGTCTTTACTGAAACCTACAAACAAAATGATATAAACATCCCAATTCATGCTAACACAGACATATGTTTTCATAAATTCATCCGTGTGCGTGGCAGAACACGTTTGCTTCGTCTCCATGCTGCCGACAGCTGTGTTATTCACAAACCCAATTTGGTTATCATCTTTTAAGGGCAGTCACCATCCAGTGTAACAACAACAAGTGTTAAACACTTGTTCATAAGTGAAATTTAAGTTAATTGATTGTAATATATCCGTTAAGAAGAGCCAAGGCAGACTCACCTGGCACAATGCAAAGCACAAACAAATGCGGGTTGAGGGTTAAAAGTAGCACCGTAGAGAGGGAGTCAGGGAGACAACGCTCAGATTCAGTGCACCCCGGGACCTCTCTCCCTATTACAGAAATGAATGGTTTCAATATCTGTGCAATGGCGTGTTAAGAACAAACTGAATACCATTAACATGGAAAGAGACCATTAAAAAGGCCCTTCTTATTCCTGCTGCCGGCTCGGTTGTGAATCCAAACCGCGGAGCACAACTGCTTTTGTTTACAGAAGTCGTGGCATGTTCACACTTCGACAGTTGATGATAATTGAGATTATCATATTAAGTACTTGGAGATACGATTTCATTAAGAGCTTGTCTTGGATGGGAAAGCAATCTAAATATTATTGAATGAGGCAGTAGGCGTGCAGATTCCATGCAAATTTCCGCCCGCCAAAAAGATTTCTTACAACAATGTGTTAGTGGTAGAACAGAAATAGATGTATACTAATAATGGGTATGAGAGTGTGTTTGCCATTGTGTTTGCAGTGAATGCACTCACAAAAGCCAAACCATCAACAGCCAACATGCTAAAAGCTATAACAATTCACTGATTAATGTCAGTAATTGTTAATCGTTGCCACCCCTCTTTTCTAGATCATATGCACATAACCGTTCCACATTTGACAATGTGCTGCTGCATGTGTTATCTTTCTTGATTTCCCTAATGTATGCAACAGTTTGCTCAAGTCAAATGTTCACGTGAATGCTTAAATGTACAACTTCTGAAGATGCACCTAACCCTCCATTTGTCAGTTCAGAGAAATTAGTGGTTTTAACTTTTAGTGTGTCACACAGTAATACCATTAAACAACTTCCTTTATTTAGAGTCCTAGCTTCCAAAGCCTGATTATGGTTCCCTGTGGACACAGCGCAATGACTCAGACTCTTCGACGCATTCTTGAACCTTTTGGTTCTGTGTCGGGTTTTAGTGAGCCGACCAATCACAGCCCTTGTTGCTGCGTCACCTCAACGCAAGATTAAGATTTTTGGAAGGCGCACGTCAGACCCTTGCGGTGGACGCAAGGAGGGTCCGCAAGGACGTAATGGGTCCCTTAACCCCCTTGCGTTCGGTCGACGTCGAACCATAACTGAGCCTTTAGTTCTATCGGTATTCTATTTCTTGTCAATAATGGATGATTCCTAGGCCTGTTGTTGACGTTTCCGTGAATGAGGCTCATCCATTCGTACATAGGTCACGAATGGTTCATCTATCTTTAGTCTGCAAACAATTTCCGTTGCTTTTTTTCAGGTTTCTTTTTAAACCAAGCGATTATATTTTCCGTTAAACCTATTAGACTGAGGGTGAATGAACCGTAAAAAAATATATATATATTTATCAATTGTTATTGTTAAAAATATGCAGAATAGTTCTACCTTATTATCATTATTATTACTGTTAAAAAAAAACACTGCAAAAAAGGAAAGAGAAAAACAAATAAACAAAAAAAACGAAAAAAAAAAACACCTGTTGCTGGAATCAGTCAGGCTTGCAATTTAATTTGATCAGTCTGCGAACAATCACTCATTAGGTGGTAGGAATGATAATGGAAACCAGTGGGCTGTGAAGCTCTGTTTTCTAGCCCGCAATAACATAACACAAGTCTTTCTCTTCTCTTCGCCTTTGGGGAGCAACCTACTCAGCCAAATCTTCATTGGCAGGGGTAAGAAGCAGGAAGGGGGGGGGGGGGAGCGGTTGCATCTGAAAACACCACTAATGTCATGGTCTTTAACCTTTTTAATATCCACCAAAATTGAATGTGGCAAGTACGTTTCACATTTAAATTTTGAAAAATGAATTAAGTCTGCGGTTTACCATTCACTCTAACAGGCGTGCAATCAAAGAGAACCCAGAAGGCAAACTGTTGTGAGGAGATACCGGTACATATAAATGCCTGGTGTGGCATAATGGCCCCATCTGTTGCAGAATAGTCCTACCCGCAAGTCCTATGGACCTGTGTGTTTAATCAACCAGGCTTAACCAGGTCCTTTCCTTTATTTGATTCTGTTTCCCATCGCTTACTTTGGATCCCCAACACTGGGCAGAGTGTAGTGTAGCCATGACTAAGGGTAAATATACAAAGAGTTTGTGCGGCAAGGTAAACATGCTACGAGGTCACGTCACTGTTTGAAGAAGGCTTTGGGTATATTCTTTATGAAGGCCTGGCATTGGAAGATACTTAGCTGTAGACTAGCAGCTACAGGGAGAGACAGGAGATTGGGAAGATTACCGAACGGGCGCGCCACTCTAGTCTGAACCATCTTGTTGACACTTTTATGTGCTTTTAATTTTCAATCAAATCACATTTAATCCTTGTTACCATTTGGGGCCCTTGACATGACAGCTTGGACACAGTGGCACCCACGTTTGTGGGGACCATGAAAACCTCCTGGCAGGATGTTAAGTTGTATGTTATTTTTTTGACCTGGTGAATTCCCATTCTGACACAATGTCTTTTTTGTGGGACAGATTCATTACGTAAAATTTAAGCGTTTAGCGTTTTGGAACATTAATGCGTTGGAATTTCATCTCAAGGACGGGTAACCCAGACATTTATTTTTAGAACTTTTCTGATACAGAGCAGAAATCATTGTTCCTTCAAATTTGACAAATCGCCCAATCAGCTAGAGGCAACACAGCGTCTCCCCTAATCTCTCAACCTACTGCTATGTCAAATTGTTGGTACAGGGTTTTTACAATACTATGCAGTGTTGGCTTCATTCCCGACATAATGGGACTGTGCATGATGTGTGACAAATATGCCAAAACTGAGAAAGTGTAGCAGGGGGTCTTTTTCAGGTTTGTTTTCTTTTAAAATGCATACGTTTTGATATTTGTTGTTCATATTACTGATATTTTATCAGGTAGCACGCCCTTTGTAAGCTTTCTAAATCACCCTGCATCATCATAGAGTATCTTGGCAGGGATAAAGCTTAGTTAGAATTCATCTGTGTCTCCCACGACTACACTTCTGTTCCTCATTAAAGTGATCGCATGCCTGGAAGCTACATGATGTTAAGCCATTAAGGAGCTTAACGTAAAAGGAGTCCGTTGTTCTTCAACGCAACGTCAAAAAACTAAATTCATGTTGGTTCTGGCTGAACCTTGGAAACACTTTTTTTTTTTTTTTTTACAGTTTAAAAACTTGAGAACCCGAGGACAATTTCAATTTGGCTGTCTGTTGTTCACACTGTTGTGTCTGCAGTCAAACACCCCATCACCACTGAATCAAGTCCATGGTGCCAATCAAGGCAACCACAGTGGAAGCCGTCTCTTCTCTCAGAAATCTATTGTATTTTCTATTTCTCCCACTGATCTTCACGGAGGCTCCGGCGAGGCGGTGGCTGATGTGTGTAAATTGAAAGTGTGATTTCTAAGATTATGGCGGGGCCTGGCAGCCGGGTGTATATGATTGCCTTGTCCAGATTTCTTCGAAAATGTGGAAAAAAGGATGTTCCCTTTCCCTATAAATAAGATGAGGGATAATCTCGGGCAAATAGCGTTCGCCCCCAAGTTGCGTAGGCCTCATTGGGCAGGCCATTTGGAAAAGGACACCACAGCCATTTGCTTTTTTATTGCTTCTTTGTACTCTTGGCAGGCCGGCGCCATCTCCCTTATGAAATTAATTGGGAAATAATGTCTATGGAGTCTATCTGCGAGTCGGTTTTTACTGCCAGTCCGATATAATAATGTGGCTGAGACTTTGGGTGTACATACAGCATTTGAGAGTGATGATGATTAGCAATCATGAGTTTATTTAACATTTGGTTTACAGTGCGACCTCCAGTGCCTGCCTCTTTATATATGAAAAGCATTTGTGTTGGATAGGGCCGTGTTGCCTGTTGCTACTTGGGAATCAGCGGCTGTACACAGGGATGAATGTCCTCTGGCTGGTTCTTATCCTGATTCAACAAACCATACAGAGCCAGATGGAAGACCCTGCTTGCATTTTCTGGTCCATCATTCTGGCTTCTGAAATCTCACACACTAGTCCGGCTTTACATTCAGTACAGTCAATTGTTTTATTATCTATGTATACGTAAACATTTTTTTTTTTCTATATCTCCCTCAAGCTTTTTGATTCAAGCAAATTGTTTTACATTCGTACCGAAAATGAAACATGATTCATAGTGTTTTGTTTCAAAGTAGTGGTCTGATTGGGTACTTACGGGCCTGGCCTTAGATACCTCATCAGGAGGTATTTGCAGAGTCCCCTCATATGTTGACACCGTCTACATAGTCACGATCACAATGAGCTCCCCTCATTTTCTTAACGAACAAAGCTCAGCAAACAAACTATTTATTCATTTATTTCTTTTTTATAATGTGTGTCACGTGCCTCTATTATGTGTGAGCGTGCTTAAATACAATCGCTGATTATCAGTTTTGTCTCTTAACACTTCGACGGCCAGGATGGCATTCTCTCCTGGAGGAAGTTCTGATGTGAGTTCTTTACTATGTGTTGGCGCACAAGATTCCCACTGGCTGTCATCCATTTTGTAAAGCAAAGGTAAAGAAAAAAGAAAAGGTAAATAACTTTAGTATCGTACCCAGTGTTCTTTCTGATCACTTAGGGTGTGTTGTTGAACGAAGCAGCCAAAAATCTCTTGACCTCACCTAGTATTTTTTATTTCATATTCTTCATAAAATTATGACAGACCCGCATCCTCTTATTCTGAGGTCCAGGATCCTCCAGCAACCGAGGTTTTGGAATCCACCCGTCCACAACACCCCTCTCGTGGGCTGTTGTCCGGGCCACATGTTTTATTCAATACTGACGACTGACCTTGTTTTTTATTAACAAAAATTGAAACAATGGAGTTGTACTGGAGATAGGAAATGTAATCAATGCAACAGCCAACCCCTTTGGCACTACCCTGGACTGGTCCTTGCCTTTGCATGGACACATTCAACAGTCGAGTCCTGGTGGAATGGAAAATCACTGACCAATAAATCTTGGATCATCAATACAACGGCATGGTTTTGGCACAGAACTGAAATGACCCTTGTATGAAAAATTTCCTATTACAAATGTAAATTTGTTGATAGTCTGCCAAGTGTAGAATTGTAAATCTCTTCTTTGGCAAGGACCAAAAAGCATGTGATTGTGGGTTTATTTTCAGGCTAACTTTGTATGTATGCCATTTTGTGGTTGCTTTTGACCAAAGCCTCTTACCGCATTGCATACATTTCTTAGTATGGGTGACCCCAGCGAGAATTCAACCTCTCACCATAGCATTGTTAATGCCATGCTCCAGCAGTTGTGCTCGGACTACACAAACAAGTGATACTCCATCTCACTAGAGCCCCTGTTACTACTTCTAATATATGTTGTGATTCTGCGCTGCGTGTGGGTGGAAGTACCAAATAAAATGAACTAAATCTGCCGAGGAACATTGTGGGCAAACTACAGCAGAGCCCGTAACCTTAGGTTGAACCTGAGCAGGTCTTTGCACACACACACACACACACACACACACACACACACACACACACACACACACACACACACACACACACACACACACACACACACACACACACACACACACACACACACACACACACACAAACTCTCTTAGCTCTCCTTCAGTACACTCAAAGAAACCCGGGGCCACACGTTATTCTCCAGCCACCACTGTGCATGCCTTTCACTTTACAAGATGGTTGCTTGTATAACCATGGGATAAATCTGTTCCGTGCCCTGCAGGGCTATCCACGACATGCTCCTTCCTTTCCTTCTTGTCTTTTCTCTCCTTCCTCTCCTTCCTCTCCTCCGCCTGTCCTTGATCTCACCCCGGTGCCCCACACACCCTCACCCGTGATCAGAGAGACCGAATGCTGAGGAGGGGGCGTGTGGTGCTCTACAGTGCAAGAGATTAACCGTTGGAGAAAATGGTCGCGGCCGCTCTTGGACCGTTGAACTGAATAATCGGCTGCGTCGAAGCCAACGTCAACCACCTTTATATACTGTATTTCGGCCCTATACGATGGAGAAATGTGTGTTTGTTGAAGAAGGTTCGGTGTATTCTTGTGCGCATGGAGTACATTTCCATTGGGAAGTCAGTTTCATTACTGCACATTCACTTTTTAAATTGAATTGCATATCTAGATATCTAGATCTTCTCGATAACCTCCAAAATGATTTAAGTATTTTTTATATTCGTACACACATAAAAAATAAACGACTGTTTACTATCTTTCAAATTGTTTCATCATATTTAATTGAAAAAATTAATTTAAAGTCGGTGTCCAATTATATTTCCGTACATAACCTAAACACGGGTCTTGACAAGACGTCAATTGAGTTTGGATACGGGGTAAAAACCTTACAATGTGTCTAAAATATGCCTTAAAACTTTTAGTCCCATCTACTTCTTCCGACTACTATTCAAACTGTTTAATTCTCCCAGTACAAAGTGTAAGCTTCACATTCCTAAATGCCATGAATCTATTGTTTGATTCGACAAAATACAAAAGTGGATACTTTTGCGTTTGGATACCATCAGTTACTAACAGCCTGACGCTAAAGGTCTGAAATACCCAGACTAATGCCGAACATGCGTAAGGCATTACGTTCGGTGGGAGAGCGGACTCCCTCGACCTAGGAACTTCATTGGATGATTAACCTTGGAGAATCTAATATCACAGCAGACTCCTTCAGGCCTACTGTGTTTCCTGTTGGGTCGCCAACGCAGGAAGTGAACTCCAGGAGCACTTGTTGAATTCATCCTAAAGAGTTTGAGCATGCATGCGGTAAGACGATCTGTATGTTGTTCAAGGATCTCGCAAAGTTATACGGCCCCCTTGCTAGGCTTATGACCGCCTTGCCTTATTTCAGGCACACACACACACACACACACACACACACACACACACACTGTGTGTGTGTGTGTGTGTGTGTGTGTGTGTGTGTGTGTGTGTGTGTGTGTGTGTGTGTGTGTGTGACACACACACACACACACAGAGACACACACACACACAGAGACACACACACACACACACACACACACACACACACACACACACACACACACACACACACACACACACACAGAGACACACACAGAGACATACACACAGAGACATAGACGTATGAGAATTGTATCCATTCCAGACTATTAGCTGTATCCACTCGCTGGCAAGACTGAGAAATGCGTATCAGTGAGGTGGAGTATACAAGAGCCCTAGGGTACATTTTCGAACCCTAAGAAAACAATAATTTTGCGTTGGGATTAGCTCATGTTTGTTTTACTCAAGGGGCCCCACTGACCTCTGGTCCCCTGGGGGGCCCCCAACTGGCCCATTGATGAAATCCATCCCTGCGCATGATCTTTGAATCAGTCAAAGAATTAAACCACCCACACAACTATAATCAGTTCATCAGTTACTCGGCCCCAACTGCCACTGTCTGGAATACCACAAGACAAAGAAAGAAAAACGTAATTCTGGTACAATGCACTAAATTGTCAAAAATCATCTGTTAAAACTCTTACAAAAATATGGTATCATGTGTCTCGGATATCCAGTCTTCTGCTCGGTAACTCTCGGTAGAGATTCTGAGCTTTCACCGAAAGTATCGCAGAATAAACCGCTAGCATCCATCAAGAAGCAGTGTATCTCTCATCCGGCGTCTCCCACACACTCGCTGCGATTCCTCGGCGCTCAATAAGTGTTGCATGAATACCTCTGGCTTGTTGATTGGCGTAAGTATCAGCGTAACGCGTTAGCTCTGACTCCAACCCGGTCTCCAGCTCAATTAACAAACCACGAGTATTCATAGTAAAAATAATAAACGACAGCGACGCTAATAATGGGGAATCGTAACCTGGAGGGATGCGCTGTTGGAATTTTATTAATAAAAAACGGAATTGCAGTTGGTGAAGGGATTTCGTCGTCACATCCTTGTGTACATTCTTAAGCTCATAAATGCTATGGCTGCCTTCCAAAGCAAACATGATTCTCCTCCTTCCCTCCGTACTGCGCCCAGAAACAGCCCAGGGGCTGCCGTAAGGCAAGCCATTGATTATTCAGCTGACAAGACTAGACTCAGTGATGTTTAAAGTCAACATATATAACGGTAAGGATCTCTGACTAACTGAATCAGGAGCCCACGTCATTCCCCTGCTCAGTATGAGAGTGTAAAACACCCCAACCGCCACTGGGTTTCACCTTTTACAGGGTTAGGAGTGGTTTAAACACTGCTATAAACTACAGGACAATTAAATAACAATGTTTGTTGGTGTTGGTTTAAAGGCCTCCCGGGGATACATTTGTTTGGACGTTTCGTATTTATTGGTGGAATTCCTGTGGCTCCCAGCTCAATTACAATTTGTAATGGTTAGAAATAAACAGCATCTTTTTTTTATACTGTGATCAACAAAACATAGATGGATGTACTCCCGGTCTTGGTAAAATACATTTAACATAACTGTATTATAGTAGCAATATACTTGGCTCTTTACAAAACATCAGACATCAACGTACAGTTCATTCATTTCTGATCTATCTGCTTTTGTATTTATAGGTTTATTTGAGATTTGTCACTCCTGGTTTCCTCCAGTGTGTTTATATTCCTACAATACCCTGAATTGCTTCTTGCCTGGCAGAAAACACCAACGCACATTGTGGCTGTGCGAGGCTAGGAGCATGGCTCTGTTCTCTTGCTGATCCTGCGATGGAAACCTTTGTGGTGGTGCTGTTGTTCCAATGAGGACGAAGCTAATATCTGCTACCTGGAATTGATCTAGCGGGTGTTGAAGTCATGCTCTCATAGTAAACCGCAATGATGTCAGCTTCTGTTATCCTACAGCAACCACCTACTTAGTAAAGTAGGGCCTGGGAATACGTTGTCCTTAATCAATAGACCCTTGCTTTAATAAGGTAATTTACATACAGTGTTTTCCCCCTTGCACATTTCGTGCATTTAATGAGCAGGAATCCCCTCCTTATATTAATACTATAGATATACTATATTATATTAGCATGGTGGGGACACAGGGTTGATTCCTCATTTTCCAGCTTTTATTTTGTATTTTCACAGCCATCCCCTAACATGCAGTCAAGACTAATTGATCCCTGCAGATGACAGACAAGGCAATAGGCCATAAAACCTAGCCACTTTGCTCTCTCTCCACCTGCTATCGCTTTTCCCTTCCTTAAAGTGCCCTCAGCAACAGCCATGAAGAAATGGCCGGGGCATAATTTGAGGCCATACATCTTAGCAGGCAGCCATTTTTGTCATCTTAAGTGGACTTTTGCACGAAAGAAGCGACTCCTCTCTACAGACATGAGGGTTATTTCCTCTCTATTGTTAGGAATGTACCAGTCACGACAAGGGGAGCCTTCCCAGCCTACTCATCCTATTGGTCTACAAAGGATATTTTTCCCTTTTTTGTGGTATCTCTCTCCGTTTAGAGAAGTAATACGCTTCTCCCACCTCTTTCTAGTTAAACGTATGCGTAAGGTAATATATGACCTAATATTGGTGTGATCTGGTATGAAATCAAATGTATATCGATACATATTTATTAAATATTAGATCCACCGCGAAGCAAGTTGCCCTTTCATGATTCATAGTGCAGCGCTGGAGCCGAGATCTGACAAGACGTACACAAGATTGTAGTTCAAAGTTGAAGCAGATGAAAGCTAAGGGGAAGAGTTCTTTCTTTCTTTTTTGGGAGCCCTGCAGCAGATACAATCAGCTGCGTATTGACAGTCAGCTGGCTCGTTATCAGGGTTTTATGTGAAAACTTTAATTTCCTTTTTCCGGGGGTCGGGGGCGGGATGGAGGGGTACTACTGATAAGTGCTTGAGTTTCTGAGATCACTTTAAGATGGAGAAGCTGGGGAGGAGAGCGCACTCGAGCAGTGGTTAAAACAATTTATTTTTTATTCTGTTTGCAATGAGCACACACGCGCACATATACGCACACGTAATCACACATACACGTGCACACACTTTTTAACGTAGACACACACTCTTGCATAAACACATACATATATGCGGACGCACACACATCTTAACATATGTTGACGGATATTAAAAGGGATTCATGCACGCCTGAACCCACGCACGCTCACACACACAGGCACATGGATACATACAAGCCATCTAATGGTATTGTTGAACATTGTTATTTAAAGGTCAAAGCACAAAATGATCCATGCATGTGATGAGAATGCTGTTTAGCGACACATTTATGTCGACTACACATGTCAAATGTACAGGTTGTCTGTGTATGGTTGTGTGTGCGTTTGCATGTGTGCATGCGCGCGTGCGTGCATGCGTGCATGCTCGCTTTAACAGCTGCTGTCGATTGCCGCAGAGGCCATTATCAGAACATCTTCTCTGCCACAACATGGGGTGTACATGTGTGATGGATAATCCAAAAGGCCTCATTATTTTCACACAATCGCATGCGTTTGTCTCGGCTAAACGTCTGCGACTGTCTGCTTCCTGAAGCGCTCAGAGCAGTGGAGGCGTGTTGTTCCTTCCCTTTCCCCCTCCATGCTTTCATTTAGGGAATATCCACTATGCTAATGCTAGCTGCAGGGATTCAGGTTGTGGTATCTAACCTAAGTCCCTTGGATTTGGCTTTAATTTCCTGCGTATCTCCCTGTCTAGATTGGAGGAGATTTCACAGTGACCCAAATAGATGTTGTGGTGTTTTCAAAATAAAAGCCTGTTATCGAAAACAGTCATCTTTTGGAGGGTGTATTTGTAACACGATATGCATATTAAAGATAATGGAATCATTATCTTTTACATTATCCTCTAAATTAACAGTTTGTGTGGCAGAAAAATGCAATTAGTTAAAAAAAATGCTCCCCTTTGCTTTTTGTCTTAAAAAAACACAGAAAAAACTTCCCAGCGTCACTTTATTCTTTTTTCCTCCTTGAAATATGCTAATGTCTCCATTTAACAACACTGAATAGAGTAGGCCAAGGGTGCGTGTGTGCGTGTGTGTGTGTGTGTGTGTGTGTGTGTGTGTGTGTGTGTGTGTGTGTGTGTGTGTGTGTGTGTGTGTGTGTGTGTGTGTGCGTGTGTGCGTGTGTGTGTGTGTGTGTGCGTGCGTGCGTGCGTGCGTGCGTGCGTGTGCGTGTGCGTGTGTATGTGTATCTGGTTCATATTAGGTCCCAGCCCTAATGGCATATGCTTACGGTTGGCGGATTGATTTGCATGACATCAGTGTGTTTTGTACAGATTAAATCCCCGGGATTTGCTAAACGAATACAGGGAACTCTGGGGCTGTTTTGAATAGCCGGCGATGGCTGTACTTCTGCTCCGTGCACGTGGAGGGGAGTAAGAGGAGGCTGCCTTCAAACCCACTGATACAAGGCAATTTGTTACCAAACCACAAAACATGTCACCACGACCACACTTGACATAATACCACTCTGCTGTGTGTTTGTGTATTCGGAATGTCTGTAAACGATACCATAACACGCGCACACACAGCAGACCGACAGACGCACACGCCGGACTCTCTCACACACACACACACACAAGCACGCGCACAGTTATGATCTCTCTCGCTCTCTCTCTCTCTCTCTCTCTCTCTCTCTTCCCCCCCCCCCCCACTTGCTAACTTTGTTCAACCACGTCGTAGCGACGGTTTCCATGGAAACCCTTGCCCAAAAACATTACAGTGTTTAATGTATTTTCAGGGGTAATATGACCGATGGAAGGGAATTTATCAGCCGTGCCTAATGAGTTTTGATTATACCACATGTACAGTAAGACTGATGGTCTTTGAAGAGCTTGACTGCCGGTGACTTCCTTTGAATGAAAGTGATGGGGGAAACTGTGTAACCATAATCCCACCTCCCACTGGTATGGTATGGTTTGGTTATGGTTGGGTCCCATGTCTGAGAATTTATTGTGGTACATACTTGCCAATGGGTGTCATCGCTCTCTCTCCCTCTCTCTCTCGCTCTCGATCTCTCTCTATCTCTATCTCAATGTAGAGTTACAAATAAACAGATCTGAATTAGTAAAAAAAAAAGAGAAGACGTCATTGCCAACATATACTCAGAAAAATGCTACACAGAGGAAGCTATACACTCTGAATATTTTATTGTTAAACAATAAACACCCTGATCAAGTTGGTGCAACATCACTTACGGCCACTAGGAGGACAAAACGAGTACCAAGCTACTCATTGAAGTACTCGCAAAAGCTTCCAACTGCGGCAATAAATTCTGTGCAAGGGCACACTCGTACTGTTGAACATCAAGTCATTGGATTTCACTCTTTCATTCTTGCTTTTACCCGTGTCCCTCTCTTCTCTCAACCCTCAAGCCTTCTCTCTCTCCCTCTTTTTCTCCCTCACTTCCCCCTCTCTCATCTCTCTCCTCTCTCTTGCTCTCCCTCTCTCTTGCTCTCTCTCTCTCTTGCTCTCACTCTCTCGCTCCCACTCTCTTGCTCTCTCGCTCTCTTTTCTTATCTTGCTCTCTTCTCTATTCTATCTCCTCTTCCTCCCTCTCCTTCTCTCTCGGCAAGGCCTTGGAGACTTCTGCAATTACGTTTGGGGTGGCAAGAAAAAAAAAACGACGAAGGAGCACTCCAGTGAAATAAATCGGTCCACAACAGCTGCGGTGAAATAGCACTAATTGCCGATTGATTCGAAAAGCAGAGGCAGCCGATAGCTGCAATGCAGGGACGCATCTGCCTCAGTCTCTCCATCATTCCCCTCTCTGATTATATATTGTTCAGGCTGTTTACTCTGCAGAAATGAGTAGTAAATGGTAGGTTAGGGAAGCTAAGGGGGGTGCAGACACCAAATTGGGTCCCTCTTGGAAAAAAAATGGGGACTATGAAATTAGACGTAATTAACACACCCCTTAGGCAGATGCTCCAGATCCCACGGCGGTTGCGGCGGCAATGCAAATTAGCCATAAAGGTACAAACGCGCCATACAAAAACAGTGATTAAGCTAGCCAACATGTCCAGAGGAAGGCAGCCTCTGTAGAGTTAACGTGAATCATCGGCCTGATTCAACCCTAAACTTTTGTGGGGGTTGAAGTCTGGGTTTTATTTGGTTAAGTTGATGTGAGGTTTGGGCTTAAGAGGTAGGCTCTGTGATTACAGAAGATGGTGGACCTTCTGTCCTAAAGTATCTTGAATAATAAAAAGGGGTTTATTTCATGGTGGAGAGATTGTCTTCACAAAATGTTGTCTGACGTGCAGGCTCTCGTTTTACCAGCAGGAGATTCAGCAGGGACAGAGTTGGACCAATCATGAGTAGATTCATAGGTTGAAAAACACTGCTTTATACTATCTGAACAGATGGGATACGAGAAGGACCTCCCCATATTGATTTATTTGAAACCAGTTTAAATCACCAGTATTTTGATGCACAGAACTAAACAAAAACTATTTGTTTCCTATTTTTTTTTCACTTTTTCCATTGCAGCATCACTTTTGTTTTAATTGAATTACATTTACATGAGATAATCATGAAATTACCTAAATGCTTGATTATTTAAAAGGTAAAAACGCTTTCTAGTTGCCATAAATAATGTGACAAACTGACAATTAAGATTTTGTCAGTTTTTTCAACGGATTTAGAGAAGAAGAAAAAAGCGATCTAGATGCTGATTAAATCATGGATGTATGTTTTTACTGTACTTCCTTACTTACTATCCTTTCAGCACTGTTCTTTTCACATCCTTTTCAACCAATGATGCCATGGTGCTGCATCAACAGCTCAAGCCCCGGTCTAATGACGACCAAATGAAAGGCAACGTATAGGCCTACTGCCTTTGGTGTGTTTGTGTGTGCATGTGTGGAATAATTAGTTTGACGCAGGACACGGTAGTATTAATCAGTGTGAGGCGCTCATGTACGCTACTACTCACTCTAGGAGGCTCTTCGCCGCGATGCAGCTGTTGTTCGCCTCACCCCAGCACCACCCCCACCCCGCACCCACCAGCCAACCGCCATGCTGAACAAATATTGCAAGACAAATAATTTATTTGACTGCTTTCTCAGCAAGTACACTTTGACAACAAGGATGTAGCGCTCGTCCAATTATTTATAATGCGCTATCTTGAGTGATGCATTATATACATGTATTCTTCTTAGGAGGGGGGAGGTGGCTATCGCTACCTGTCACAATTAGTAAGTCCACGGTTGGCTCCGTTCCAATTAAAACAAACCTGAGAAGGCTCGATAGTGGGCATATTGGCGAAGGCTTAAACATTCGCGGGGACGCTAACAGACAACGTTAATTAGGACTCAAAAGTGCAGGTATTGTCCCTAATTTCAGAGGGAAGGGCGGACACGGGACAATAAGTTAGACGAGCGTACAGCTTGGCCTTCGTTCGTATGCAGGCGCCCGTGTCACGCTCGACGGTTTGCTGTGCGTATTCTTTTGTGTCTGACTTCACCGCCGAATGAATGGCTTTTGTCACTTCTACTTCGGGAGCCAGGGCGTTAGAGGGTCAGGGTTCATGGCAACGAACCATGGCCCTGCTCACACTTGTAGCAGGTCACAGGTGTTGCTGTTTTTTTTTCCTCTTTCACGATGTTGTCGTTTTTCTTTCACCTCATTGGATGGGATGCTGTGGTCGCTCTGTTTTGTGTAGGATTTCTCACATCTTGTAGGGAGTTGGTTCCCGTCCAAAGGTTTAGATTGTACTTTATTGAGGAGTACTTCATTCAGTTATGTTTCATGGACTTCTCAGGAACTGAGGACTAGTTTTTACCCCCATGCTATGCAACAACGCTTCATTTAACGCAGCTGTGCAAGATGTCGGTTATACAACGTGGTTTTTGCTTTATTTTTTTCATAATATCATCCGGGAAAAGAAGATCAACCAGATGATTTAGTTTAATTCATGACTCTGACACGGACAGGCCTGAAGTCTTTTGGCCGAAGCCTTGTTTCCCTATTGAAACTTGTCTGCCTATAAACAACGAAGTGATTGGTCTGCGGTGGCTCATCAACGTTCATAGCTCAAAGGCAACAATGCGACGATGGTAAATGACTGTTCATCACCTGCAGCCTCCATCCAAATAACGTTGGTATCGTATTAGGTAGGCCTCATAACGGAGTGCACCGGTGGTTTTAGCACTCGGCGGAGATGATTGTCGTTTCACAGCAGGTGGACTACCGTTTGCTGTGAACTCTGTAAATGGAAATCTCAATATAGCAATTTTGTGATTCGTGTTGGTATTTTAAAAGGCGGTGGGATGTCCCATTTAAGATAAAACTTGATGTTGCGCTTCCATAATGGTTTCTACTGAGCTTTTCATTCATGAATCACATTATTATCATTATTAATAACATTTTTGGCGTTTTGTGTGCAATGTGTACAGCATTCTGGGAATACAGTTAGACTCATGAACTACTTGCATTTGAGAATAATAAGTTCCAACTAATACTTAACTTATACTTTTATTACTATTTAGGCGTGAAGCAGTGACTTGGCATTCATGTTATTAAGGCCATACATCTCACTGCAAAGGTTTTCCCCGGCCATCTTTAATTCATGTTATGCATGAGTGAATGGCTGCGGACTCAGAGTGTGTCACACCAAACCCATTTAAGCAATCAAATGGAGCACTCGGCCGAAATTGTAACAATTATAATCAGTGCTAGTGTATACTTATATGGGCGTGTCCGTGTGTTGTAGGTGGTGGTGACGGCGAGGGGGGTAAGCAAACAACATCTGACTCATTTTCTTTCCGCATTGAATCGCAAATTCGCGTCGGTGTGGATGTTGGGCACGGGGGGGGGGGGAACTCGGTCCCAAACAGCACTCTCTCACAGCGTGTGTGTTGGTGTGTGTGTGTATGTGCACCTGTGTGTGTGTGTGTGTGTGGGCCCGTGTGTGTGTGTGTGTGTGTGTGTGTGTGTGTGCACCTGTGTGTGTGTGTGTGTGTGACAAAACGAATGACCCGGTGGGTAGTTACCGATCGCCATAGGAACCCGTTACCCCTTCCCGCCAGTGAGAGGCCCCTGAGCTTGAGGTTGGCCGCGTGGCCTTCCATAGCCCTTCTCCCATTACGTCAGTGGGTCCGCTGGGTCTGTCCCGGGCCAAGTCGGGGGACACTGCGGTGGGGCCCTCCCGCCCCCCTCCCTCCACCTCCTCCTCCTCCTCCTCCCTGCATAAGTACCATGATGTCAGTGTAATCATATTGTTTGTATAGTAACCGCGGCTGTCTGTGAGAACAGTAACCGCTGTGGCCCGGTCCCGTATGGAACTCATGATGTGTGGGAATGAATGATGGCATGCACCGACCTCAACCCCAGTCCCCCCCCCCCCCCCAGCCCCAGCCCCAGCCCCAGCCCCCCCCCGTCCTCCACCTCCCCGCCCCACACCTCGCCCTGCCAACGCTGGGCCCCCGGTTGCCACGGCGTCGCTCGCTTGACACCCTCTCCATCAAGCCCGTCGTCGCCTGTGAGCTCATGAGCGAATGTGTCGGCTGGTGTTCGGTTTCCCCCGGAGCGGCGGTCGTTTTCAGGCCACCCGTTAACGGCGCGGTTCACACACGCGAAGAGACCTGGATGTTCATCAGAAACTCTTTTATTTATTCTTTTATTCGTTTATTGAAACCCTTTCTCAACCTTTTACTCTCACAGTTGTGGCCAGACTCATCACTGGGCCAGCATAGCCGCTGTGCCACTTATGAGCGGAAAAAGACAAACAGTTGTGAGGAGCCTGTTGAGACCGGAGCCTCTGTTTCATTATGATGGTTTATCGGCTCGACTACGACTCCCACCGTCCACCTCCGCCACCCTTGGCACCCCACCTCCCCCAATTCCTTCTCGATGTTAAATGTCCCCTTGACTTTCTCTGGTCGCTGCCACGCACCTAAAACAAACCATTGAAAAAGAATGAGGAGGCCAACCCCACTAGATGCACAGCGTATGAATAAAATAGATGTGAAAGTCGCTGAAAGACAGCGACAATAACACGCGTACGTCAAAGACAAATGAACACTGTTCTACCTATTGGTATCCTCACTGTGGCGCGATCCTACTGGCTTTACTCCGTGAAGCCTTCAGCTTCTCGCGACGGGTGTTGTCTTTGCTTACTCAGCTCTATCTGGAGTTTTTTGTCTCCTCGTTGTTTTGACTTAAGGACCACATGAGATGGACTTCTTTTCTAGCAGGGTGGCTCGTTTCCACACCATTACATTATTCGCTAACAAAGGAGGCCCACAACAAAATCTTGTTTGGAATGGATTTTTCCGTGTTTGGAATGGATTTTTGTAGATTCTGAACTGGTTATTTTTGCTATTATCACGTCTGCACACCAAGGACACAGGCATCTCTCAAAGGAGTGGACTCTATTATGTTGTGTTCTTTCTCAAGGTATTATATTTTCAACGTCTCTTATGAAGGAGTATTCAGAGAGGGGGCGTCTGTGATTTTTTTTTCGGAGACTGTACTTGTTACAGAGGGCTATACAAATACACTTGACTTAACTTAATGTTTTTATATATATGTTTTTACACTCTTAACACAGTTCATTCCAAATGGAAGGGTTAAAATAACAGAATTATCTTCTTTATTATCCATAAATAAAAATATTGCTTGTACAAAGGATATAAAGGATGCACTTATATAAATAATACACTGCATAAATAGACAGTACAGTACAGTTCAAATGTGTGTGTTTGCTTTATAATTCAATCGTATTCATGAATAAGTATCTGGAAATATACGCTGTGGTAAATATTTCAAAGTGACATTAGTCACTCAATAACCGTTAATAATTGTTATTTCAGATTTTTCCTTTCGAGCATATATTTAAGAAGAAATTGTGGTTTCCCGAGTCGTGTGAGGGTATACTCTACTCATGTTCCAGGGTATTCGATCCAAGGTTTACAAGCAACAGGAAAAACGCTGTTCGTCATTCGCTTTTCTATTTCCAGTGCCACATTGTGTTTTCTCAATATTTGGCCCATATCGTCACTCATAAGAAAAGCTAAACTAACATGGTAATAGCCACCTCTTCCATCCATCCTCCACCTTGGTTTCAAGAAACCCTTTCTGTTTGGTGCCTCAGTGCGACCTTAAACCCTGTCCCCCAAAACAGTTGTTTTACTCTGCCAAGTCCCTGTGTGAAAATGTTTATGGCCCTGAAACTTGAGCCCAAGCACCCTATGAGACTCTGTGCGAATCGACGTATGATTCATGGTCACCCGAGTGTGATTACCTTCCTGTTCCTTTACGCGCCCGGCGTGCTTTGTTAACCTTGTGTATTCTTAGAGGATAAATCTGCAATATTCTTATGCAAGCAAGTGTGGCCAGAAACCCTGCTCTCCAATCCATTTGTTTGTTTTGTTTATGCGCTCCCCTGCGCATTGTTATGAGTAGAAAGGAATATCCATTCTGGAGTTTGGATGCCTCCGTAATGAGGGTCACGAATCATCCTCAGTCGCAGGGCTAACATAAATTCCCGATAATAAATTCCAATGGTTTTAGATACCGAGACCTGCCTTAATGTCTCCAAAGCATCGCAACTATACACAAGTGTAGATCCCTCTCCTAATTCATGTCGAGTGTTAGCGTTTTCATCTTTTCAAATTGCTCATCCTTGTCTGGTCTAGCTCCTGATAGCAGCTAAAGATGTCAAAGTTGGCCGAGCCTTTGTGAGCTATAAAAACGCACTAATTGCCATGTTCATTTTGGACCTAGGAAGGAAAACATGTTTCGCCAGTCTTCCCAACTATCAATCTAACTATCATCTCCATCTCTAGCGTATGGGGAACCATTGTTACATATGCCCCATAATTGGGCGTAATTAAAAGGAGCCTAAGTGTTGTAATTAATGTCAGTTGTCAAGCACTCAACGGCCGTGCCGAGGATAATGGCTCCCTGTTGCTTTGGTGGAAAGACCTTTGGATTCTGGAAGAGGCTTTTGATTGCAATTTTCTGACCTTTTTGTACCCATGAATGATGCAGGTAATCACCACATCATTTCAGTCAACATCGTTTTTCATGTGCTTAGGGCAGACACTCGCACACTAGGCCTGGATAACTTTACCCTGACGCAATATGTGTCTCTCAAAGAGCTACGCGAGTAACCGAACACGGCATTGGGGCTTCAAGGGACAGCACAGCACTTGGTCTTCAGCTGGAACACTGCTTGTTGTGAACGCTCACGATTGGGTGAAATGGTGGCGGAAGTTGCGCGTGCTACTTGTGTTCTGTGAGCATGTCTCTTGCTGTCCGTTTGATTTGAGTATTTAGTGAAAGAGTTGCCTTTCCAGATGAGACACAGACATGTTATTCATAAAAAATATAAAGAAAATGATTCATCTTTATTTAATGATTTCTTTATGACTTTAAAATGGATGTCATTATACGGTTAATTGGTTAACGGCCAGAGCGCTCTGCTTTTCCAAGTTTCCGGTCGAATTAACGCTTCAAGAAATCAGAGTAATGTGGAACAATCGAGCGACGCATGCGCCGGCTGAGACTTAAAACAGAAGTGAATGCTTGTCGTTTAATCAATTCAACCATCACAGTGACGTCAAGTCCCCAGCATGTCTGTTAAACACCTCCTGGTATTGGACATGCACATGAAAGAAAAATCCACAAGTGGTTTGAACCGAGATCAAAGGAACCATTTTCACGGGTCTTTATTTCAATCCATGATTCAGATAATATTACTAATGCATGACCTCCAACACAAATCTAGCAGGGAGGCACATAAAGACAGGGGAATAATATTTATGGATTTATGCGAGTCCAGTCAGAACCACGTGAATGGAATCCACAATAGCGTCATTTAGCCTTAAGCTTCGCCAAACTAACTCGCAAGGTTCCTTCTACATGGGTGGTAATTCAATTCGTCCCGCTTACAACCGCTATTTGCAACGGAGATGCATACCCAATCAATACTATTTATTATGTATTCATTAAGTAGACACTGTTGATCCAAGGCGTCTCAATCAGATACACACAGGAATGGGTTGGGATAAGGGAGACCCCAATACCTTTAGTCCAGGAGTCCAGTACCAAGTACCAAGAGGCTGACCGTTGCCAATACACACAAATCCGTTCTCTTCTTGGAAGAGTTTTTGTTTCGCATGGCGTCATCTCTTCAACTGAATCTGGGTGTTGTCATCCCTCAGAAAAAAAAATACCACCCATCAGTCATTACTGACTACACTTCCAGAACCTCCAGTGACTGGCTTCCCACCAGTGGGTTTTGCACACACACCCACACACGCACACACACACAAACACACACAGGCACAGACGCACACGAGCACACACAAAAACACACACACACACGCCGCACCACCTGCGAGGTTGAGAATGTGGGACTGCGCTCCTGTTGTTCCTCCAACCGTTAAATTTACATGAGAGAAAAAGAGAGAGCTGCAGTGTTTTTCATTCTTCCCTTCTTCTTCTCTCCCCCGCCCCCAAATGGTACCACATGGGATTCATTTCCTCTGAACATTTACAATACTCCCGAGCATTTCGGGGCTTCCAGCACAAAAGCAGATGTATGTCTCCCCAGTCACATGTCTTTTCTCTAACCTTCTCTGCACCTCCACAGCCCTCCCCCCTCCGAGCCGCCCCCCCCCCCAGCACACACACACACACACACACACACACACACACACACACACACACACACACACACACACACACACACACACACACACACACACACACACACACTTACTTCCGCGCCAGCCTCCAGCTCACCCTCCTCTAGGCAAAGCATGATTACCTGAATTTAATGAGATTTTTTAATGTGATTCTTTTTCTATTTTCTCCCCTCTTGTGCGATCCCCAGGAGACGATCCACCACTCTTGAACGTAAACAGTGTAGTTCATTTTACTGGAGAGGGGGGCATGTTTCCCCTCAAGTTCTTCTCCCTAAATCCGGTCCATTGTCCCCCATGTTTGTTTTTTTCATCGGCTTCCCGAGCAGGTGTTTTTCTGTGAGTGGAGGACCAGAGTGATGTCAGTAGTGTGTCTCTTCCTTGGGCTCTCTTCAACTTTGAAACGTTGCGCAACGTAAAATGCATTTCCTTTCTTTGGCAGCTTACGATGTCTGCGGATGGACTTGCATGAATGCACGTTCACACACATCCAGACACACACACACACACACACACACACCGTACATATGCAAATACGAGGCATTCGTATGCAACAAATTAAGATAATTTGCGCTGTCGCTGTCAAAGGGAGAATTTCGGAGCAGGCGATGTTTTATCAGCTAAGTTTCATGCACCATATGTTGTTATCGTAATGAGTTGTCATTTTATTTCCTTCCTTCCTTTCCATGATGTCTTAAGTTAGAAAGCATCTTTCCTGGAAAAATGTCCTCAAATAGAATAACTAATTAGGGGTGCAATTATGACAGAATTCAATATTGAATAATTTTGTCATCAACAGCCTACGTATATATCAAACCTAGCCACATCGGAAGACATCCGGCCAATATACCAGTGCATCTCTAGAACTAATAACGATATAACTCACCTTTCTCAGGCTGATGCATGCATCATACAGGGATGATATTTGTTTAAATGCGTTTCAGATTTGTGGTGTGTTCAGGACCTTTAAAGCTTTTTATCAATATTGCCTTTTCTGTTGAGTGGGTCGTCAGCCTAAAACATGTGTTGTGAGTTTTAGCCTCCTGATTCACACAGGTCTGCTTCGTAATACAATTCAATGCAATATTTGCCTCCTAAGTCATCTATGTGGCAATCCTCGATATGTACTGCTTGCTACCATGCTTTTATTTTGTATTCAACCTTTATTCACCCAGTTAAAGTCTCGCACAAATTTAAAACCTGATTTTCAAGAGAGACATGGCCAAAAACGCAGCATCAAATACCATACAACAAGGTTACAGCAAACACCAAAAAGGAAAGGAAACTTCAACAATACCAAATCATCTATTAACATTCTGCTGAATAAATGAAAATGAAGGTACAAAGGCATTAACCAACACTCTTGAGCTCCATATCCTTCAGGGATGATAAGAATTGATGAAATGTTAATGCTAATGGACTAGTGGCTATGACACGATGCACACAGTTGAGCTAAAACCTTTCCCAAGCTTATTGATCACCCGAAGATCAGACAACTAATGGAGTTGAAAATGTAGGGAATGTGCAACCCTACATGCTACAGTACTTTATTCTGCATATGAAAAGACAAAAAAAACGTATTATTCATTATTATTCAAGGGCTTTTTCATGTATTTTTGCTGTCAGGTAAGCTGTCTGATGGACTGTAATCTAGTAGTGACACCGTATAATTATTCACTTTTTTTTTGTAAGTTGCAAGGAAGAATGTTTAATCACCCAAGTTAATATAGGCTTTTACACTTATATCTGCCCTTCATATAAACGTGTTCCAACACTAAAAAAACATAGATTCACAGTATCCGGCGGTCACACAGACCTGTGGACCTGTTGAACAAACACAGGATACTTATAATAAAATGGTCCCTCGTTTGTCTGACTGGGAACTTTAGACCCCTGGTGGCTCTATATATGGTGTTCTGGTCTCCATTCTTCGACGGTTGGGTCATGGCTCGCTCCAGAGCTTCAGTCCTCAACTGAAAATAACCGTGGGAGTTGACAGGCCGACAGCACATGATGCACGTGCTGTTTGGGCCCTGGAGTTGTACGGCAACGATGACTTGATCTGGCAAAATGTCAGTTTTTCCCGCTATGAAATTGGCCTTCGTTTCCCCGAGACCATTTCTGGGTCCCGAGAACGGGCGGCAGCTGTTTCTCAGGCTTTTTCTTTTTCCCTTTTCTTTTCTTTTTGTTTTTGTTGAATTTTTTTGCACTGGGAGCCTGATGGCGACCATATGTTTCGGTGAGCCGTAGTTGTTGCAGTAAGAGAGGACTTGTAGGAGATTTACTTTCCTTTGTGATCTCTCATCAGTCAACTCACCTCGGTCGAGATGAGGAACAGTGCTAACGCGAGGAGAAATACCGTACATCATTTAAGCTAGACACGCCACACACACGACCCAAAATCAACACACGGCGATCGTTTCTTTTTAAATAGCCTCTGGGTGTCGAGTCATCGCTGAGTCATACGTTTCTATACATGGTTTTGGTATAGGGTTTCTAATCAACGGATGCTAAAGGCTGGAAGGGTTAAGTAATAATTTCGTATAGCACTTCCCACCGGCTGTTTAAGATGTATTACGTTCAGGGGTGGTAGGGGGGGAGTGGGGGGGTTGGGAGATATGATATTTTGACATGTCTGGCAGATGTGGATCCGCCACGGATGGTGGATCCATGAGCTGTCTGCCCCGGTGAATGTAGTCATTAGGAAACTGTGGTCATCCACTGGTGGTTTTTTTATTTTCTCTCCCCGCCGTCTGGGGGGAAAACAAATTGCAGCCAAGACAGCTGAAGGAGACACGCTGGAGGAGGTGGAGGTGAAGGAGGGGGGAGGGAGGGGGGGAGGGGAGAGAGGGAGGGGAGAGAGGGGAGGGGAGGACGAGGGACAGGAGAACAGTTTGAGTTGCTGAGGGACTGACGAGAGTGCCCATTAAAGTCACTGGTGCATGGGAGAGGGTCATCATGGCAGTGTGTGTGTGTGTGTGTGTGTGTGTGTGAGAGTGTGTGTGTGTGTGTGTGAGAGAGTGTGAGTGTGTGTGTGTGTGTGGATCAGATAATGACACTCAGGAGTGAGCTGTGCATCCTGGCATTGATCTGCCACGACACATACTCCTCTCACTGCGGGAAATAATGCCCTGGAACACAGGGATGCATCACTCTGAATTTCCGTAGACATAAGGAGAACCGAAATAAATATATCTTAATATCTTGAGGGCCGCCTGAAATGGAATGAGACAATGAAAATGCGTTCGCAGAAGTGAGACGGTGGGAGTTTGGGAGGTATCGGAAAGTTTTTTGCTGTGTTTTGTACGGAAAGTCGTAGGGTACACAGGCTGAGGTGACAAGTATGGTGACGGTAGCTGGGCACGGCTTTGACACACCGCAGACAGGATGAATCTCTCTCGCCACTCTCTGAAGCTGGGAGGAGAGAGCGGTAAATGAACTGAGGAAGACACCATTTGATATTCTCTCTACTTCTCTCTCTCTCTCTCTCTCTCTCTCTCTATCGCTGTCGCTCACTCTCTGCTCCGCTCACCTCTATTCTATCCCCTAGCCATAGAACCATCACGTGCGTGCAGACGCAAACGCACATGCAAACACACAGCAGCCATTGGTTGAGATCATTTTTTTCCCTTTTATTTAATAACCTATAAAGCTCATTACACATTGTTGCAACAATAATAATACTGAGGTTGCAAGTAGAAATCCCGAAAAAAATATGCAAAATGGAGGGCTATGAGCTTCCTCTGCTCTGCCTGTGAGGAGGAGGAGGATGAGGAAGAGGAGGAGGAGGAGGAGGGGTGGTGGTGGTGTCTCTGCCCTAGAGGATTTCCGGGAGCTGTCACCGTGTCTGCGAGACAGCAGAGTTTATCTGTAGGCTGCCAGCGGAATTAATACAGATAAGCTAAAAATATGACAAAAGTTTCAAAGTATGGAGTCTGGGAAAGAGATCGTTCCCTTGTACTAAACAGCACCAGTAAAGAGGAAGGCCCGGTGTATTTATATCAATTCCACCTGTCCATCAAACTACAATAGTGCCCTAAGTATTGAGATTTTTTCTTCTTTAAGATATATTAAACATAAAACAGTAGGAAATTGTCTCATAAAACTAGGCGCGTGACCCATGTTGCCAAGTGAAGTATTGGGCACAGAACGTTTTTGTCCTCTTAATTTTAACTGCCTGGGATTCAAGGGTTTATTGCCTGGGATAAAAAAGCTGACAAGTTTATGTGCATTGACCTCCGTCTTTGAAAACGGGGAGCAAAGTTTTATCCTCATAATACTTTTAGCCTTGGCCTAATTTCTGGATTCACGGTTCTCGCGAATCACATAACATTCAGTGATCCTATCTCTGAAGATGTGAGAGAACAGATGTATTAAAATATGAATCCTCACCTCTCACCAGTGATCTCACCAGTCTGACCTGTTCTATTTACCTGAATAAGTAGTATAATATTTCATTATGGCTTTTCCTCTAAGGGTACTCTACTATTTTTTATGTTGAGAGCAATGTTGAACTTCATTCAACCCACTCCTCCTCCACCTAAGCCCTTTAAGACTGTACCTGTGATTAAGTGCTATACAAATAAATTTTTATTTAATCTTATTGAGCCACATGCCGCCTGTCTGTAGAGACCGATCCTCTGTAGATTCCCTCGGTAACGTAGGTTCTTCCTGCACAACTCTTGTTGTTTGATTGTTACTCTCTGGGTCTCATTCAGAGTCAGAGGCCGTCGAGGCAGCGGAGGTGGTCAAGCTGGTCTACCACGGTGTCTGCTTGCGGTGTCATGGTAGGCAGGCAGGGGTTGGGTGGAGGCTGTTATTGGCCCGGGATGTTCTTGATGTTAAGAGCTTGGCCCCGCGCTCTGAATGCCTCGGCAACCGGGGTCTCATGCAGAGTGCTCCGGTGGCTCTCCATCAAGTATTTATCTAAAGTGGGGGATAGACCACTATTTAGCGAAAGTGGCAGCTAATGGATGACAAGACCTGAGAGGTGGTTCGTAAGCTCCTAGGTCCCCCGAAGGGGACGCAGTCAGCAGATACGTGATTAGATTGACTTTGATGTCACCACGACCTCCGTCGCCATGGTAACTGTCCCATAAATATGTATGGTCGCCAACCTCTTGGCACGGCCGAACTGTTCGGAGATTCAGTGGAATTGTAGATAAAATAATAAATCATGCCCGGAATAATGTAAAATGACTTGTAGCAATGAGTGCCTGATTGTGTCTGTCGGAGTCGGCCAAAGTTTGATATTGCGTATCCGAGTTGGAACTCTTCAGGCGTAAGTTATTAAACTGGCTTTCTGCTGTTTCCACATTCAGCGCTCTAATAATACATCATGCATCTGTTACTGAATACTTTTAAAGACGGGCTAATATCCTAGCTTAAGTAAACCAACTGCTACATTTGCACCCTTCTCTCGTTTCCATTTTTCCCTAAGCGAAGAAGGCATCTCTTAACCCATATTACGTATCAATGCATCTCCCAGTGCTTAGTTGGTGGGTTTGGTGTGGAGGAAAAACTGTAGGGGGGGAAAATCTATATAATCAAATCCTATTAAAGCGCAATAAACAAGAAGACACTAATCCGTCCCACGCACACTTCTGCCAACCCGGAGACGGGCTTCCTCTAAGACACTGGCTATGCCCGGGCTGAGCGGTATTTAGTGGCACACCTACTCGTCCTGACTCAACGGCATAAATTAACTGTAATTTTCGTTTTAAGTGACTGCAGAGTGGGCTTGTGCTTGGCTTTTAAGACGGCCTGATGTCACGATCGTAAGGTAGAACCTGGCAGTACAGAGAGCGAGACCCACCTTACCTTTAAGATACACAAACCTTTAGCGACACGTTCGATTGTGGCATAATACTAAAAACAAAATGGTGTCCTTTGAGAACAACCAACAAAAGTAATGCCCCAAGGGCTCCCTTTGGAAAGAGATTTTAATATCTCAATGGGACTTCGCCGGGTTAAATAAAAGATGGCATGATGATTGTAGTCTATTTATACTCGGGTAACATTGAGTCTCTTAATGCTGACAATTTATTTTATTCATCCCCTAATCCCCTAAAAATGAAATTGGTGTTTGTTAAGATTACGTGATGGTGTTTGGGACAATAGCTTTTGGGAGGTGGTTTTCAGTTCATCAAGGACTTACAGACTTGATCTCAAAATGTGTGTGGGATAGCTGTTTGTCCCTCTCCACCACAGCTTGTTTTGCCACTCAATAGGTGCACCGAAAAGTGAAGGGAAACAGACTCCCTTCTTGCCACTCTCTCTGTGAGGATAATGCCCTCAGGCAGGTATTTCCATTATACTGTTGGATGTGTTTTTCCTTCTTAAAATCCCTGGTAAATACACCTGGGCTTCTAGTGCGGTCTCATCGGGACAAGGCTGTGGGTAAACTCTGAGGTTCAAGGTGGTAATTTTAGTCTCGATGGAAGGCATTGGCCCCTGGATAAGCCTAGGAGTGGATACGCTCTCACTCCTCCTGGTAATATGTGATGGTATGTTTTGGATGTCTTAGCAGAAGTAGTATAGGACAATGTTTGGAAAATATTGCCATAATAATGGCATTTAAATGATTGGAGGTCAAATAGATAATATAGATATATATATTTTTTTTTTTCCAATGCATAGTTATATATACCTTGTGTTTTGTTTCCTTCATATAAGTAATGACTGTTTTTGAATTGTGAGCTCTTGATGTGATGTGAATTATGTAACCTGTGATATGGTCTGCTGTCTAAAAATGTAATGCACACTCAAACAGGCACACACACACAAGCAGGGGCGCACGCACAGACAGGTACACACTCAAACACGCACACATAAGGTCCACGATGATAGCCAACATTTCCCACCTTAAAGGGGAGATTAGGTCTTGTGCATCCCCCAGTATTCTCAAACCGGCACTTCAATCATTGCTAATCCTCCTACCTCCCTCTTTCTTTCTCTCCCTCTCTCTCTCCCTCGCTCTGTCTCTCTCCCCCTCTCTCGCTCTCTGTCCTTCTCTCTATCTTTCTCTCCCCCTCTCTCTCTCTCTCTCTCTCTCTCTCTCTCTCTCTCTCTCTCTCTCTCTCTCTCTCTCTCTCTCTGTCTCTCTGCCCCTCTCTCTCTCTCTGTCCTTCTCTCTATCTTTCTCTCCCTCTCTCTGTCTCTCTCTCTTTCCCTCCCTCTCTCTCTCCCTTGCTCTGTCTCTCTCCCCCTCTCTCGCTCTCTATCTTTCTCTCCCTCTCTCTGTCTCTCTCTCTTTCCCTCCCTCTCTCTCTCCCTCGCTCTGTCTCTCTCCCCCTCTCTCGCTCTCTGTCCTTCTCTCTATCTTTCTCTCCCTCTCTCTCTCTCTCTCTCTCTCTCTCTCTCTCTCTCTCTCTGTCCTTCTCTCTATCTTTCTCTTCCTCTCTCTGTCTCTCTCTCTTTCCCTCCCTCTCTCTCTCCCTCGCTCTGTCTCTCTCCCCCTCTCTCGCTCTCTGTCCTTCTCTCTATCTTTCACTCCCTCTCTCTGTCTCTCTCTCTTTCTCTACCTCTATCCTTCTCTCAGGCTCTCCCCAATCCTCCATCCCCCCTTCTTACTCTCCTCCCTTTCTCTCTCTCTCGCCCTCTCTCTTTTTCTCACCATCCCTCTATGTCTCTCTCACGCTTTAGATCTCTCGACCTTTTCTCTCTCAATCTCTGCCTCTCACTCTCTCTTCCTCTCTACCTCTCTCTCTTTCTCTCTCGCTCTCTAAAAAAAAACTAAACGGCAGAAGTGCCAGAGGGGGATTTGAGGGGGCTTGATTATGGATCCTAGAACAGTTGCTGCTAAGACCCGCACTACCGCTGCCCTCTACCAGAATCACACCGGGATTGAACCCTCTCTAACCCTCACCTTAACTGTCTGTAACAACTCGCCATCATCCCCCTGCAGTACCCCTGCGCCACCTAATGGGGGGGCGCACCTCTCACTTTGAGAAACACGTGTATGGAAGGAATGGGGGTATAAAGTGTTGCAGAGCAGTGTGGGTTGGTTCTAATTGTCGTATCAACGCGTTATCTACCCAAGCTGTAACTTAACGACGGCGATGACAACGATATCGTGTCCTTTCTTCCGTGACGAGTCGAAAGACGGAACTTTACGGAGAGGGCTCCATCAGCACTGTGATTGGACGACGGAGTGTGTCGGAGGTGCCATTGATTCCCTTCTGTTTTTAGGGGCCACAATGGCTGCTGGTTAGGCCCGTCGACTGCAAACTCCACGTTTCTGAAATGGGTTGTTTGTCGAAGTAGTCATAACTGGTTATGGTTCATTTACTTGCAGCGTGTCGACGTCACTGTAAAACAAATGGTGCATCTCGTTCGGCTTCAAATATGCCATTCGATAAAAATAAATTACCCTTTTTGTTGTGTATTTCTTGGGTTTGAAACCAAATAGCCATTTGTTTGTTCTTGCCCTGCAGAAGCGCTAAAGCATGTACGGACGCTTAAACTTTAAGCATTCAAATGTAAGTACCTTTTGGTTCCTTTTGAGGTTAGAGTTCTTTTATTTTTTATTGTAGTATCTTATGTACATATGTAATGTTGGATACTTTTTACACTTTATTTTATTATTGCAGTAACAAGTTAATTTGCCATATGGGATGAAATAAAGTTCTTATCTTATCTCTTAGATAAGAGTGACTGTAGTCCCAGACGCTAACGCAACTATGCAACAACGTGTGGGTGTTTGTGCGTCTGTGTTTGAGTGACAGGGACTGCTGACATAATCAGGTAGAGGTGAGAGTCCAAGGTCCCGAGACAGAACAAGAGAGGGAATGTTAAGTGTTTCGAGGAGATGCAGTCGTTTGTCAGCATGGTGGACATGATAGACAAACATCTAGGAACACCTGGGTGGCAATATAAAGCCTATGTCGCTTTACAGCTTGCTTACTGTGAAACTACAGTTTGTTTGATTACATTGCTCTTTTTTCCAATTAAACACCCAGTTTGTGCATCTTGCTCAAAGGTGCCTACCGAGGGTAGTCTGTGGACCTTGTAGTTTTAAACCCAGAACCTATTCGCCTTGGAGTCCACCTCACTGACCAGCCTCTTATCAGGTGCTAGAAAAGAAGATTAGCATGAAAGTATTGATTATAGCACTCACTAATAGAGCGTGTGGGGCAGGAAGAGTGTTCGCTAGGGGCAGAAACAGAACATGACCAACGTTTCCAAACCTCTTGACGACCGGCCACACATCTTAACCCAGGCTCCCGCGACACCGCCGTCCAACCGCTCCATGCTCCTATTGATTGGTGAAGCGGTACGCCGAGCCGGCTCCTCCACCGCGTGTGACCTTTAAGGGAACACTAAGAAGGCGAGAAAATACTACTCCCAACAAACATAGCGCTTTGTCTCACACCATCGAAAAGCCCCGAACGGGAACTCGAAAGGGAGGTGAAAGGTCAATTACGTAGGGGGGGGCTGCGTGGCATTTTTTTCCCCCCCCAAGCTAGCCGGCCAGCCGGCTGGTCCCGAACGACCGCCGCACACCACCTCACTGGTGGTGACACACCGATCAACCACCTCCTACACCTCTCCTCCTTTCAAGAACTTTTTTTTTTTCTTCGCTCCCTCTCTTTCCCTCTCTCTCCGTCCTTCTCTCACTCTCGCTCTCTCCTTCTTCCTCCCTCTCTCTCTCCCTCTTTTTCTCTCCCACTCTCTCTCTTTCTCACTTGCTTGCTCTCTTTCTTTCTCTCTCTCTCTCTCTCCCTCTCCCTCTCCCTCTCCCCCTCCCCCTCTCCCTCTCCCTCGCTCTCTCTCGCTCTCTCTCGCTCTCTTTCTCTCTCTTTCTCTCCCTCTTTCTCTCCTCTCCCTCTCTCCCTCTCTTTCTCCCCTCTCTCTCTCTCCCTCTCTCTCTCTCTCCTTCTCTCCCCCTCTCTCTCTCTCTCTCTCTCTCTCTTTCTCTCCTCTCTCTCTCTCTCTCTCTCCCTCTCCCTCTCTCTCTCTCTCCTTCTCTCCCCCTCTCTCTCTCTCTCTTTCTCTCCTCTCTCTCTCTCTCTCTCTCTCTCTCTCTCTCTCTCTCCTTCTCTCCCCTTCTCTCCCCCTCTCTCTCTCTCTCTCTCTCTCTCTCTCTCTCTCTCTCTCTCTCTCTCTCTCTCTCTCTCTCTCTCTCTCTCTCTCTCTCTCTCATATTTTGCTGCTGTTGGTGGAGTCGCCTAACCCTGAGGCGTCACATTAGGACATCAAAGCCAGCGGTGGGAATACCGTAGTTAATCTCAGCTAGTTAAATGTTCTTGTATGGCCCCGAGCAATGGCACTCAGCTGCCTCTACCTCCTCCTCCTCCGCCTACCGCTACTCCTCCACCTCCTCCTCTGCCGTAGTTCTCTCTCTCTTTCCTGGGAATCCAACAGCAGCCAACTATCATTGTTTCAGATAAAGGTAAAATCCTGGCTCATGGGGAATTTAAATCCCTTGTGACGCTAACATGTCTTCCTCCACGTGAGCTGTTGTCTGTTGGTGTTTGTCTATGTATGCACGTTGCACTTTAATACAGAAAGTAATGGTTAGGGAAGATTATTTTATATGTTTAGCCTCTCATAGTCTATTTTTTATGATGTTTAATGTTTTGTTTTATGTGGATATATGTCCGGTCCTCAGGGACCATGATGGAAATAACTGCTTGCACTTTGTCATGTTTTTCTTATATCCCTTGTAAATGTCTCTTATTCCAAATAAATCAAATCAAATCAAAGTCAATCTTCACAGACCTATGATAACGGAGGGTTAAACGAGCCAATGGAATGGCTCCGTTTTAAGGCCAGCAACCTCGGGCGGCTTTTAGGAATGCTAGGCTAATTTCTGTATCTTTCTTGATTTTCATTCGGTGGCCGTCTTCTTAATGGATATGTTTGTTACTGTACTACCTATACTGGGAAACATGGTGTGCCATTGAAACCCTCCCCTCTTCCAAGCTGTGACCCGTTCGCTCTCTCCATCCACTATCCATCCAACCAGCTCTCTGTTATTCCCCCTCATGTGTCTCCCCAGAATGGGGGGATCAAACGCCCCACCCTGCCCTCATCACCTGCCCACACTTAATAATTCAATACATTTATTTTACGAGGTGGGGGT
Source organism: Gadus chalcogrammus (assembly GCF_026213295.1). Classification (NCBI taxonomy): domain Eukaryota; kingdom Metazoa; phylum Chordata; class Actinopteri; order Gadiformes; family Gadidae; genus Gadus; species Gadus chalcogrammus. Next base: position 2,197,630 of record NC_079428.1, on the reverse strand, counting down.
GTCAACCTCGGAGCGGATGGGCTCAGAGGGGCCGGTCGGACTGTGGGTGGTAGCCGCAGTTTTATATCAAAAAGAAAGTATGACACAGTTGACCCCCCCCCCTTCCCAGTTCAGCGTACTTAAGTCCTGACTGCACTACAAACTCTTGGCCCACAGAAAGAAAGCTAAGTCATGGAAGCACATGCTTAGGAAACAGACAGTGGGGCTGGGGTTGGTGTCACCCTTAGGTGCTTCCACCCGGAAAGCATGTCGAAGGCTGCAGGGTACCGGAGACACAAGTGTCTTCCCCTGCATGCATTCTGCCGGGTGTATGATGGTGTATGGGGGGGGGGGGGGCACCAACTGCGTTGTAAAGGGAGCGTTGTCTTCTGTGTGTCCCAGGGAAGGCCCCGGTACAGCCTCCCCCCCGGTACAGACACAAACGGGAGCCTCTAGCGCGTGACACAGAAGAGAATCATTTGAAACAAAATGCGTTTTGAGTGTTGGACTCACACCGAGCACACGCTGGGAAGGACCTGAAAGGTTTCTCACGAATGGATTATTTAGAAAACAGCGCTGATTGTGCCATGGGTGACTCCCTACACAGATTCAAACCACACCATCACACTCACCGCAGGTTTAGTTGGTGATGTTCTGTTGGAAAGAAAATCACATTTCTTCTGGGATCATAAAGAAATGCCTATTTATTGACGATGAGGTAACACATGATGAGTATTCGCTATTACCCGTCAAGATTTTGTGAAGTGCATTTGTGTGTGGACGTCCATGTGTGTGTCTGGACGTCCATGTGTGTGTCTGGACGTCCATGTCACAATGTCTTGTTTTTTAAAAAATGTATGATGACTATATGCTCTGTAAGGTGACCCTGGGTATCTTGAAAGGCGCCTCTAAATTAAATGTATTATTATTATTATTATTATGTGTGTGTGTGGACGTGCATGCTCACTTTGTCTCTGGAGGCCAAAGTACTGGACGAACGACATCATGACAAACATGACGTGAGACTTTCACAAAGCGTAGGGACGCCTGTTAAAAACATCAGTTACCATAGGGTTCAGAACGAACGTCTCGACACATAATTGGAGTATAATACAAAAGTACACATGGATATAATTAGAATTTGACTGCGGTAACATCTGGCCGGTAGGTACTAGGCCTGCAGCGGATTCGAATTGTATCCGAATCCGTTCGGTTCGTTTACCACAGTTCGGAGCATTCTGGAGATCCGCGGATTTCGGTTTCATGAAGGCATTGCCTTATGTAGCGTATTTTGCCTACTGTAGCCTACGTCCGATACAAAAGGGTGTTTAGGACCCAGCGGAATGCATTCTCTCCAGTGCTGCCCGAGCCAATGAGGTAGCTGTAATAGGTTGTTTTCTGAAGTTCAAGCGCACGATTCCTAAATTTAAAGAAAGTAATTCATACAATTATATTCTAAATATACGGGAGATAAATACAAACGGGTGATAAGCGGGATAACGGCCTTCGAGGTCGACCGGTTCGATGGAAATAATGGACAGGTAGAGGCAACTCTGGCTTCATGCTGCGCTCGTCGCCAGAGTTCTAAGCCTCGTCGGCCGTTATCCCTTACATGTGTCAGTGCACCATGTTTTCAAATGCATTAAGGGGAACATTTATTGCACAAAAAAGCCTTGCAAGTTGTCTGATTGCAGTCAATTAACACATTGCAAATAGCCTGTGGGTCTCATTCATTTTTGTGTTTCTCCCCCAAACCCTCCGTCAAAAAAAAGTCTGCCTTTTTACTACCACGGACATGATCCTAATCCGAACCGTATCCGAAACCGAGGCCCAAAACGGTTATCTGAACCGAACCGTGGACACACTGATCCGTTTCACCCCTAGTAGGTACTTACAAATTACTAAATGTAAACGTGTGTGTGTGTGTGTGTGTGTGTGTGTGTGTGTGTGTGTGTGTGTGTGTGTGTGTGTGTGTGTGTGTGTTTATCATCACAATGGAGTTCAAGAGATTATAACCTGAGTGAGATGAGCACGACAATAAACATGAGCAATAACGGCAAGAGAAAGAAGATAAAACCCTTAAGCCATCAGCCTCTCGAGCAGGGAGGGAGTCTGGTGCAGTCTGCGCGGACATTGAAAAGCCCCCCTCTCACGAAAGTGCTGAGGCATCCTGTTTCCCGCCATAATGGGTTTGTTTGGTCCCCAAACCACTCACCACCACCACCACCACCACCACCATCACCCACCTCTCCAGCCCCGGTCTCCATGGAATATCAGTGAGGGCTTAGCTCCATTCACGTTCTGCTTGCCTGGCCATTTATTTTGATTGGGAGAATGAAGTCGTCCCATAGAGATGTGGGCCGTACCATAAATGACACGCCGTCCTCCAAGTGGGGGGGGGGGGGCGGATAAGAAGGTGTGGGGCCCCTGCTTGGGCCTCAGGAGCCGTGGACCAGTTACCTGCCTATGAGCAATGTGTGACGCCGCGTGATGAAATAGCGATCCAAGCGCCGGTTTTACGGTGTGCGTTTTATCTCGTTAGGTTGCTACAAAACGTATATGTTGCGTATTGTATTTACTTATTGTCTTGGTTGGCTACTCGTTCTGCTTTGTTTCTGATGTTTTTTTCTTATGGGTGCGTGGGTAACAGGATAATTGGTGTGTGTTGAGTTGTTCAAATATACTCAGATTTATAGTTTTAATCACACCTTTTTCGGGTGTGTAGCACGACTTTTAAAGGCCACAGTTTGAGGCTGTTGTGTGATTGTAGATCATGAACCTAAGAATCTCTTGCCTTTCAAAAGCCCTGTAATAATAAACAAAAAGGCTTGTGCCTACTAAATCGTAGGTGAATGACCTTTATCTTTGTGATTATTATGTCTGAGCAGCAACTTTTAAATGGCTTCTGGTGGAGCAAGGTGAACCATCCAATAAATAAAAAATATATATCCCCTGGCAAAAATAATATGCTTTTGTTGCAGGTATTTCAAGGTTAAATGCTTAATTTACTTTTTCACCCTGTAAACTCATTATTAGCTTGTTATTTAGTGATATTTACTGATGTTCATTTTCCTCATACAGGCCAGCAGGGCAGCTGTGATCTGTCACTTTTGCACACGTCTGACGGTTCCTAATTCCGTGTTTTATTTCATACTCCCTAATTCTGTCTTTTATTCAGCAAAATGTTCACACATTGTCCCCCCACCCGTCCAACTCATATCCTTCTTTTACCGTCATATTTTCCTCTTTCACCACTTGCGTCTCGCTTGCAGTCGCTTTTCTGCAGGTGGAGGTGTGAGTCCACCTCTGATTGGGGACGTTGGGGGTATGGGAGGGAGGAAGACAGGGAGAGGAGGGGAAACAGATGGTTGTCCTCGAGAGGTTGCGGCGGGAGGGGGATATTGGCAAGATGCTGAGCTGGAGAAATTAACCTTCGGAGGCTCTTTGCACTGCGGCAACTGTTGGCTCATTCTGTCAGTCGGTCAATCTCTCTCTCTCTCTCTATCTCTCTCTCTCTCTCTCTCTCTCTCTCTCTCTCTCTCTCTCTCTCTCTCTCTCCTTCTCATTCTCTCTCCTCATTCTGTCAGACTCTCTCTCTCTCCTTCTCATTCTGTCAGTCTCTCTCTCTCTCTATCTCTCTCTCTCTCTCTCTCTCTCTCTCTCTCTCTCTCTCTCTCTCTCTCTCTCTCTCTCTCTCTATCTCTCATTCTCATTCTCTCTCTCCTTCTCATTCTGTCAGTCTCTCTCTCCCTCCCTCCCTCCCTCCCTCTCTCTCCCTCTCATTCTGTCAGTCTCTCTCTCTCTCTCTCCCTCCCTCCCTCCCTCCCTCCCTCCCTCCCTCTCATTCTGTCAGTCTCTCTCTCTCTCTCTCCCTCCCTCCCTCCCTCCCTCCCTCTCTCTCCCTCTCATTCTGTCAGTATCTCTCTTCCTCCCTCCCTCCCTCCCTCTCATTCTGTCAGTATCTCTTCCTCTCTCCATCTCTCTCTCGCTCTGTTGAATCCCCACTAGGCACCACATCCCTTCATCCAGCTCATTGTATTCATAAATCATTTCAGCTCCCTATCTCCCTTTTTCTTATTTTTTTCACCTTCTGCTTGCCATAGTTGTTGTGTCATTTAAAATAACCTTCTCCCTTCACCTGGATGGTGGGTTCTCATTTAAGTATAGGGGGGGGGTTGTTTGTCAGTGCGAGTGCGGTTGTGGAACCAGCTTATTTAAAGAAAATTAAAGGTTGCATAGGTGATTTGCTTTTTTGGCCATTTTTGCAAAATTACTTGAAATCCTTATCATAACCCGCTTACAGCCACTGAGTTAGAAGTACTGACATGAAAATTAAACTTGTCAATCATCTGTGGAACGTGCAGGGCTCGAAAAACTCCAGCCAATCATATCCATTGCCACCGAGTTTCATTGGACAGTAAGTACGTCAATCAAACGGTCGTACTGCACTCCCCCTCCCCCCCTCCCCCGCGCCCTGCGCGCGACCCCTTCGTGCAGTACTCGTGACCCAGAGCTCGTGACCCAGAGCAAGCTCCTGTTTGTTGTTATCCTGCGGTATCTACTGGAACTAGTTAATCCACATTTGGACCTAGCAGTAGAAGACAATTTCCATGGCAGACAAGACGCCACAATCCCCACCACCACCACCACCACCACCACCACCACCACCAGCAAAGAGAAGGAAAACTCTTTTTCAGAGAGTAATTGATAATAAAAACGCTGAAAGAGAAAAACTGAAATCAAGAATAATCCTAGGCGCTGCTTTTGAACGTTGGCGGCAACTGAAGGACGAGAAGGGTCTAAAAACCGATGCTTGTGTGGCGGTTGACCTAGTTTCAAAGTTTATACCGTTTATACTCGGTAATACCGGTGTTGAGACGAGTGTATTACTCGGTGTGAAAATGTCCACACCGCGGCAACCCTAGTGAAAACCAGGACTTCCAATACAATTATATGAAACAAACATACATTTTCTAAAAATAGTATTGATTTATGTGACCGTTTAATGTTTATAACATCTGGTGCAACCATAGCCGCGAGAACGTATTCTCAGCAGGGGGTGCTGGAAAAAAAAACCCGGCCTGCACTAGACTCGCAACTCGTCACATTGATAAAAAAGATAGATAGCAGCGCAGCTCAATTACACCAGTGCATGCGCGCACAGTTGAAAATCGATCGTTGTGTTCACTTCCTTCACACCATGGTTCACATCCAGCTGCTCACAGAACAAGTTTAGCGCACCACCGCTACCCTCACACTTTTTCATATAACCTTTTTTCAGCACTAGGACATATGAGCATTAAATAAATGCTGCGTCTCAACATGCCTTGGACAGCAGCGAGGATGACTCGCTTTGCCACGGGCCGAAACAGTTCGGAGCGACCACAGCCAGAGCGAACACAGCGGGGCAGAGGAGTGTCAGGAAGTCTTTGGTGTACACATCAGTACGGCCTATTTGCACTACTGTTTAGTGGCAATGCAGTGTTTTATTCTATGCCTTTTTATTTTCGTATATTATTTCAATTAATACAATTTATTTATTCATGAAATCAAGATCTGGTCTTCAAATCTTTTTTCCAAATATAGGTCGTATTACAATGGGGTTTGTGTTTATATTCGGACCAATACGGTACAGCGGATGCTCACATGACGTTAAGCATTTCCTGGTGCATAATGTGACGCTTCAGAACCTAAAATCCCGTTTCTCCCCGTTGATACGAAAACACATAACCGGCGTTTTCAGAAATCTCCACTTTGGTTTTTAGAAATGATCGTTTTCTGTGATAAGACAGGGCCTCGGACAGGGGGTGTTGCAGCACCCCCAAAACCCCTACTTCCCGCGGTACTGGGTGCAATTTACAGCTGAATGTAGTGCCATGTTGTTAAACGAAAACCTACGCTAGCCTGGCTCGCTCTCGCGCATCTCTGTTCGCGCTCGTGCATGATTGCGCGTCCAGGTACTTGGAATGGGTGGAGTCAGAGTCAGCGTTGAAGGGGAGGGGGTAGGACCATTTGAGTTGTGTATTTTCAAAATCTGCTGGCGTTTCGCAAATCGCGTACCCAACCTTTAAATAAGCAGAAAGACTCAATAAAATAAAGGGAAAACAAAAAACAGATAGATCGACCATGACTCAATTTATTTGGTCCAATCTAAAGACGGGGGGGGGGGAAGAAAGAACTGCTTGCACCTATCTCTCATGAGAGACTCGTTTTACTCTCCTAGTCTTTTCTACGGTTTCCCACCGTCACCGGGACTCTCGGAGGGAAAGCCCCCTTATGTAAGATGCAGGACGTACCGGAGTCCCCTCTTCTGGCCTTTGCATCTGACTGAAGCCAAAGGCAGAAATTTGAAGGACCCACCCCCTTTCAAACCAGACAGCAAGCAGAATGCTGGGGGTCTGGATGCTTTCAGGTTGGAATTCCCTCTTAACCTCAGGCCGCAGATACAGAGCCCCTACAGTAAGGACACACAGAGCCAAGTTTTGTCCCGGCATCCATAAGACTCTTGAATGGTTTAACCCCTCCTTGAACTGTATCCTCTTGTTTTAATACCTGGAATCTTTTTAAATTATTTATTTATTCAACCTCCACTATGGAGGTAATAATACTATTTATTTATTAGGCTTAGGCAAGGATTTTTATTTTTAGTTAGTTAGTCAGTTAAGGATTTTTATTTTTATTTTCTGCAGGGCTGATGGTGTATGTTTGCGCGTGTGTGCGTGTTTATTTATTTTTTGTTGTTGTGAGGGCTGTAACTGGTCGGCTTACTAAAACCCGACGCAGAACCATAAAGGCTCGGGACTGCGTCGAAGCGTCTGCATGGCCTTTGCGTTTCGGGAATGTGGGACCATAATCAGCCCATAAGGGTGGGATGAACCCCAGCCCCACTGTCTGTCTCCTCTGCCATGTGGTGAAATTACCTAGCTTTCTTTCTGTGGGCCATTAGCTTGTAGTGCAGGACTTTAGTACAATGGACTGGGCTGCGGGGGGGGGGGGGGGGGGGGGGGCATGAAGTAGGCTTGGATTTGTTTAGTTTATTTGCTCTCACAAGTTAATCTCAAGTGTACTACAAACCAGTCAGGTGTTACAGTGAATGGGTGACTAGGTGGTAGAGCTGTTACCTATCTGTTCTGGAGACATGGGTTTGATTCCGGCCTAGGCAGGTTTTTTGGGAATGAATGGATGGTGAATGGATGAGTGCGAGTAACTGTATGTGTGAATTGATTACTATGAATGACTTAATTCACAATATTCAATTAGCACAAACAGTGATTCGGAATGAATGGGTGAGTGGGAATGACTGTCTGGGAGAATGGATGGCTGGGAGTGAGTGCACTCATTCCCAGTCATCCAATCTCCCAGACAGTCATTCGAAATGAATGTGTGAGCGAATGGTTCCCTTCACGAGACAGTTGTTCCCACGAACTGCCCATGGCAGGAAACAAACCCATGTCCCCAGAACAGATAGGAAACAGCTCCACCACCGAGGCACCTCTTGTTTGGTAAAAGTGTAAAAAAAACGACAAAAATATTTTTTTTCTGCCCCAATCCCACCAACTGTCCTTTTTATCGGTCGTGATGAAAAAAAACATAAGGGGTAACACTGTTGTTTTTTATCGCCGTCATGGAAAAAAACATAAGGGGTAACACTTGTTTTTTATCGGTCGTCATGGAAAAAAACATAAGGGGTAACACTGTCGTTTTTTATCGGTCGTCATGGAAAAAAAGATAAGGGGTAACACTGTCGTTTTTTATCGGTTGTCATGGAAAAAAACATAAGGGGTAACACTGTCGTTTTTTATCGGTCGTCATGGAAAAAAACATAAGGGGTAACACTGTTGTTTTTTATCGGTCGTCATGGAAAAAAACATAAGGGGTAACACTGTTGTTTTTTATCGGTTGTCATGGAAAAAAACATAAGGGGTAATAATACTGTTGTTTTTTATCGGTCGTCATGGAAAAAAACATAAGGGGTAACACTGACGTTTTTTATCGGTCGTCATGGAAAAAAACATAAGGGGTATCACTGTTGTTTTTTATCGGTCGTCATGGAAAAAAACATAAGGGGTAACACTGTTGTTTTTTATCGTTCGCCATGGAAAAAAACATAAGGGGTAACACTGTTGTTTTTTATCGGTCGTCATGGAAAAAAACATAAGGGGTAACACTGTCGTTTTTTATTGGTCGTCATGGAAAGAAACATAAGGGGTAACACTGTCTTTTTTTATCGGTCGAAATTGAAAAACACTGGTTTTTTATCGGTCATCATGAAAAAAAACATAAGGGGTAACACTGGTTTTTTATCGGTCGTCATGGAAAAAAACATAAGGGGTAACACTGTTTTTTTTATCGGCCGTCATTGAAAAACACTGTGGTTTTTTATCGGTCATCATGGAAAAAAACATAAGGGGTAACACTGTGGTTTTTTATCGGTCGTCATGGAAAAAAACATAAGGGGTAACACTGTCGTTTTTTATCGGTCGTCATTGAAAAACACTGTGGTTTTTTATCGGTCATCATGGAAAAAAACATAAGGGGTAACACTGTGGTTTTCTATCGGTCATCATGGAAAAAAACATAAGGGGTAACACTGTGGTTTTTTATCGGTCGTCATGGAAAAAAACATAAGGGGTAACACTGTCGTTTTTTATCGGTCGTCATTGAAAAACACTGGTTTTTTATCAGTCATCATGGAAAAAAACATAAGGGGTAACACTGTGTTTTTTTATCGGTCGTCATGGAAAAAAACATAAGGGGTAACACTGTCGTTTTTTATCGGTCGTCATTGAAAAACACTGTTTTTTTATCGGTCATCATGGAAAAAAACATAAGGGCTAACACTGTCATTTTTCATTTGTTGTCATAAAAAAAACAAAAGGGGTAACACTGTTGTTTTTTAATCGGCCGTCATGAAAAAAACATAATGGCTAATAATACTGTTGTTTTTTATCGGTCACCATGGAAAAAAACATAAGGGGTAACACTGTTGTTTTTTATCGGTCGTCATGGAAAAAAACATAAGGGGTAACACTGTCGTTTTTTTCGGTCGTCATGGAAAAAAACATAAGGGGTAACACTGTTGTTTTTTATCGGTTGTCATGGAAAAAAACATAAGGGGTAACACTGTTGTTTTTTATCGGTCGTCATGGAAAAAAACATAAGGGGTAACACTGTTGTTTTTTATCGGTTGTCATGGAAAAAAACATAAGGGGTAATAATACTGTCGTTTTTTATCGGTCGTCATGGAAAAAAACATAAGGGGTAACACTATTGTTTTTTATCGGTCGTCATGGAAAAAGACGTAAGGGGTAACACTGTCGTTTTTTATCGGTCGTCATGGAAAAAAACATAAGGGGTAACACTGTCGTTTTTTATCGGTCGAAATTGAAAAACACTGTGGTTTTTTATCGGTCATCATGAAAAAAAACATAAGGGGTAACACTGTGGTTTTTTATCGGTCGTCATGGAAAAAAACATAAGGGGTAACACTGTGGTTTTTTATCGGTCGTCATTGAAAAACACTGTGGTTTTTTATCGGTCATCATGGAAAAAAACATAAGGGGTAACACTGTGGTTTTCTATCGGTCATCATGGAAAAAAACATAAGGGGTAACACTGTGGTTTTTTATCGGTCGTCATGGAAAAAAACATAAGGGGTAACACTGTCGTTTTTTATCGGTCGTCATTGAAAAACACTGTGGTTTTTAATCGGCCGTCATGAAAAAAAACATAAGGGGTAACACTGGTTTTTTATCGGTCGTCATGGAAAAAAACATAAGGGGTAACACTGTCGTTTATCATTTGTTGTCATAAAAAAAACAAAAGGGGTAACACTGTTTTTTTTTAATCGGCCGTCATGAAAAAAACGTAATGGCTAATAATACTGTTGTTTTTTATCGGTCGTCATGGAAAAAAACATAAGGGGTAACACTGTCGTTTTTTTATCGGTCGTCATGGAAAAAAACAAAAAAAAAAACTGGGCGCCTCAACACTGGCCTGGGAACGCCTCGGGATCCCCCCGTCAGAGTTGGTCAATGTGGCCCGGGAAAGGGAAGTCTGGGGCCCCCTGCTTGAGCTGCTTCCCCCGCGACCCGACCCCGGATAAGCGGACGAAAATGAGATGAGATGAGATGAAAAAAAACATGTTTTTTATCGGTCATCATGGAAAAAATCATAATGGGTAACATTGTCGTTTTTCATTTGTTGTCATAAAAAAACAAAAGGGGTAACACTGTTGTTTTTTAATCGGCCATCATGAAAAAAACATAATGGCTAATAATACTGTCGTCTTTTATCGGTCGTCATGAAAAAAACCTAAGGGGTAACACTGTCGTTTTTTTCGATAGTCATGAAAAAAAACATAAGGGGTAACACTTGTTTTTTATCGGTCGTCATGAAAAAAACATAAGGGGTAACACTGTCAATTTTTTTATCGGTTGTCAAATTAAACATAAGGTGTAGCAGTGTGGTTTTTCATCGCCCGTCATCAAACAAAAAATAAGGGGTAACACTGTCGTTTTTTATTTGTTGTCAATTATAACCTCTCACCAATTCCTATCTGGTGCCTCTCTGGCGCAGGTGGTAAAGCTTAGGGCTGCAACTAACGATTATTTTAATAATCGATTAATCTGTCGATTATTTTTTCGATTAATCGATGAATCTGATAAAAAAAAAGAAACATTTGGAATTGCCGCATCTTTATTAAAAAACTGAACATTAGGGCTACTTCACAGTGCAGACTGAAGTGTAAAAACACCAGGTTATTGCTCCAACGTCCCGGAACTATTAAAAGTAATATTAAATAATAAAAAAAATTAAAAAAACATAACTGGGATAACACAACACTGTCGTTTTTTATCGGTCGTCATTGAAAAACACTGTGGTTTTTTATCGGTCATCATGGAAAAAAACATAAGGGGTAACACTGTGGTTTTTTATCGGTCGTCATGGAAAAAAACATAAGGGGTAACACTGTCGTTTTTTATCGGTAGTCATTGAAAAAAACATAAGGGGTAACACTGTGGTTTTTTATCGGTCATCATGGAAAAAAACATAAGGGGTAACACTGTTGTTTTTCATTTGTTGTCATAAAAAAAACAAAAGGGGTAACACTGTTGTTTTTTAATCGGCCGTCATGAGAAAAACATAATGGCTAATAATACTGTTGTTTTTTATTGGTCGTCATGGAAAAAAACATAAGGGGTAACACTATTGTTTTTTATCGGTCGTCATGGAAAAAAACATAAGGGGTAACACTGTTTTTTTATCGGTCGTCATGGAAAAAAACATAAGGGGTAACACTGTCGTTTTTTATCGGTCGTCATTGAAAAACACTGTGGTTTTTTATCGGTCATCATGGAAAAAAACATAAGGGGTAACACTGTTTTTTTATCGGTCGTCATGGAAAAAAACATAAGGGGTAACACTGTGGTTTTTTATCGGTCGTCATTGAAAACACTGTGGTTTTTTATCGGTCATCATGGAAAAAAACATAAGGGGTAACACTGTGGTTTTTTATCGGTCGTCATGGAAAAAAACATAAGGGGTAACACTGTCGTTTTTTATCGGTCGTCATTGAAAAACACAGTGGTTTTTTATCGGTCATCATGGAAAAAAACATAAGGGGTAACACTGTGGTTTTTTATCGGTCGTCATGGAAAAAAACATAAGGGGTAACACTGTCGTTTTTTATCGGTCGTCATTGAAAAACACTGTGGTTTTTTTATCGGTCATCATGGAAAAAAACATAAGGGGTAACACTGTGGTTTTTTATCAGTCGTCATGGAAAAAAACATAAGGGGTAACACTGTCGGTTTTTATCGGTCGTCATTGAAAAAAACATAAGGGGTAACACTGTCGTTTTTCATTTGTTGTCATAAAAAAAACAAAAGGGGTAACACTGTCATTTTTAATCGGCCGTCATGAAAAACACTGGTTTTTTATCGGTCATCATGGAAAAAAACATAAGGGGTAACACTGTGGTTTTTTATCGGTCGTCGTGGAAAAAAAACATAAGGGGTAACACTGTCGTTTTTTATCGGTCGTCATTGAAAAACACTGGTTTTTTATCGGTCTTCATGGAAAAAAACATAAGGGGTAACACTGGTTTTTTATCGGTCATCATGGAAAAAAACATAAGGGGTAACTGTTACGTACAGTGTTCTGTATGTCTTATATGTTATACATGGTATAGGACTACATGTATTGTGTTCCGTTTTGTGTAGGAGGTTTGTGTTGTTGTTCTGTCTCCTCCTCCTGTTTTCATTCTCCAAATTCTCAGATGTGCACACCCTGTCCCAATCACCAAATCACCACACCTGTTCCAGATCTCCCATCAACCATTCCCCTTTAAAAAGTGCTGTGTTTGTTTGTCAGGGTTGAGTGTGCTTGCGAGTGCTTGGTTTCTTTGTTGGTTTATTGTACTGTCTTTAGTTATTGCACATTTGTTTAAACCTTATGACTTTAGTTGTTAGCAGCCTACTTCAGTTTTTTTCTTTGTCTTGGGGTTCGAGTCCCCGCTCACACGGCCACCAGAGGTACGTTAATGGATACATCTTATTTCTCAATCATGTGAATGGTATAGTCAAGTATAACCTCCAAACATGATCTTGTAAGCGTCTGGGTGGTGAAGCGGTAACTCCTCCCCTTTACACACTATAACTCCTCCCCTTTAAAATTTGATTTTAGAAACAATGTCGTTCAATGTAATGTGACATAAGCTTTAACCAAACCCAGTGTCTTGGTGGTGCAAGTGAGAGAGCTGTTTGTTATCTGTTCTGGAGACGTGGGTTCAAGTACCCACTTCTGCACTAACCTTGGAATCCTACTACGATTTTGAAAACATGTAAATGTCTAAAATGTCATTGACAACTATAACTTTCGACCACGTACTAGTAAGTGTCTCGGTGGCGCATGTGAGAGAGCTGTTGGATATCAGTTCTGGAGACCGGGGTTCAAGTCCCACCTGACACACTCTCCCCTGGAACTACCTGACACACTCTCACCTGGGTCCCCCTGACACACTCTCACCTGCAATCCAGGTGGGAGTACAACATTTTTGTTAAAGTATCGGAGAAACTTTCATCAAAACGTCCCCTCCTCCGGGTGTTTGAGCTGTTGAGGATCTGTTCTGGAGTCATCGGTTTGACTCCTACGGTGGGGGGTCTTATGGGAACGACTCTCTGCTGATTGGGTCCATTCTCTCACACATTCATTTCGAATGACTGTCTGTGAGAGTGGATGGCTGTGAATGAGTGCACTCATTCACAGTCATCCATTCTCCCAGACAGTCATTCCCACTCACCCATTCATTCCCAATGACTGTCTGTGTGAATCGATGGCTGCGAATTAACTGATTCACAGACACATCCATTCACACAGACAGTCATTCACACTCATCCAATCACCAGAGAGTGATTCTCACAAAACCCCCAATTGCAGGACTCGAACCGGTGTCTCCAGAACAGATCCTCAACAGCTCTATCACCTGCGCCACAGAGACACCGACTTAGAAATGGAGAGAGTTCATTGTTGACCCTACAATACACATGACATTGTTGGAAAAAGTCTCCAATCCAAGGTGAGTGTTCCTGACAGGATTTGAACCCAGGTCATATACACGACTCAAGAACAGAACACATACAGCTCTATCCACTGCCCCACTGAGCCAGACTAAAACAGAGTTCATAATTGACTTAACAATTCACAAGAAGCAATGTCGCGTGAAATTGAATATCAATAATATCATACTTAGTAGCCGTGAGTGCAGGGACTCGGACCTGAGTCTACAGAGCGTTAACCAACAGCCCTGACCGCTGTACCACCAAGACGCTACCCAGAGCATGTTTGGAGGTTATACTTGACTTTACTATTCACATTACAGAGAAATAAGATGTATCCATTAAGGTACCTCTTGAACCCTGGTTCTGAGCAGGGAACCTGAACCAAAGTGCCTGAAAGCTCATCATGAAGGTCAGCTTCTTATTAGCCGTGCGTGCAGGGACTCAAACCTGCACCTGCAGAGTGTTAACCCACAGCCCTGACCGCCACACCACCAAGTCGCAGAACAAGATGTTTTGGAGGTTATACTTGACTTTACAATTCACACAGTCTAGAAATAAGAGGTGTCCATTAAGCTACTTATTCCATCAGGGGACTTAAAGCCTGGGTCTAAGCGGTGAACAGAATCTAGGCTCAGCAAGAAAGGATGAGCAAATTCTTAATCCCCGTGAGCTGGGACTCAAACCTGTGTCTGAGTTTTGATGATTTTGTTGATGGCGGTTAGACTTGACTTTACAACACACATGATATAGAAATAAACTTTAGAGATCATTAGTTGGACTAGAACCCCGGTCTCAGGAGTGTCAGCCAACTGCTCTCTCCACATCCCCATGGAGGTTAGGATCATATTGAGGTCGGAGGCTATGTCAATCAGTTCAATAGAAATATCATTACAAACTTTATAGACTTATAAAGTTTGTAATGATACAAACTTTATAAGTTTGTATCATCCACAAGCCGGATGATCCACAAGCCGGTGTTAACGAGAGTTTCAACTGCTACTTTGCAAAGAAAATGTTGCAGAAACATCTGCAGCCTAATCACAGGGGGATGATGTCAAAACTGGTTTTATGGATTCGTTAGAAGAAAACGCTACATGGCAGCATTGATTGCTTAATGCCCAACAGGTGCGCAACCCGGCCCATAGCCCCAGTGAGTCTGCTCGGTTGCACACGGCACGCAAATGCGGCACACGGCGGACTCAATGTAACAAGCCCTCATTGAATGAAGCTGAAGTTATTATTTTGCTTTTTAAAATCGAAAATTAGCTTTATGTTTTCACCTGTTAGCGACAAAGGACTGAATCTGTGATTTAATGTGATATAGTTAAATTGAAGAAGATTGTCATGTGAGTTATTGTATACCACACAATGGTGATTTAGCCAATGGCCCACTGATGAAAGCCCTTCCATTTGAAGTTTGAAGACCTGCTGAATAAAGTGCTTGGGACCCAGCTTCAAGTCCTGCTTATGACTGTTGTTTTTCAATCACAGTCATGTCGAATATAATGTCAAATATTCTTCTGGCAATCTCCAGCGCTGTGGCGAGCTCCTGGTCATCAGCCTGAGGTCCTGGGTTTGAGTCACTTAACAATGTACCAATTAAGCCTCAATGTCTTGATGGGCGATTGGTCTTGGTTGGGGGGGGGGGCTCTTAAATAATTTATTAGGAGGTTTTTTAAAGCATCCTCCAGTTTATCAAAAACATCTGGAGATCGGTCAGTTTATGAACGTTCATCTATTGAATCGTGTCCCAGAGCAAGCATTAGTACAGCGCACCCTCTAGTTATGTATGCGTCTAAACAACTGCATCCAAGGGTAAATGTAGTGTATTAGGGATATTTCCCAGTGTCACTAATATGAAAAGGCTGGAGATAAAATATAGGCCTTCCTAGACCTTCAAAGGAATTTAAAGGGTTACGCAGAGGTATATGAAAATTTGCCTGTTTTACCCAGATTGAGACGATTTGTTTAATCCCAAATTCATCATTGTGCGTCAAGAATGGGAATTCCCCGGGTTAGCCGTGAAATTTGATTTTAGAAACAATGTCGTTCTATGTAATTTTACTTATAAGCTTTAAACAATCACAGTGTCTTGGTGGTGCAAGTGAGAGAGCTGTTTGTTATCTGTTCTGGAGACGTGGGTTCAAGTACCCACTTCTGCACTAACCTTGGAATCCTACTATGATTTTGAAAACATGTAAATGTCTAAAATGTCATTGACAACTATAACTTTCGACCCTGTACTAGTAAGTGTCTCGGTGGCGCATGTGAGAGAGCTGTTGGATATCAGTTCTGGAGACCGGGGTTCAAGTCCCACCTGACACACTCTCCCCTGGTACTACCTGACACACTCTCACCTGGGTCCGCCTGACACACTCTCACCTGCAATCCAGGTGGGAGTACAACATTTTTGTTAAAGTATCGGAGAAACTTTCATCAAAACGTCCCCTCCTCCGGGTGTTTGAGCTGTTGAGGATCTGTTCTGGAGTCATCGGTTTGACTCCTACGGTGGGGGGTCTTATGGGAACGACTCTCTGCTGATTGGGTCCATTCTCTCACACATTCATTTCGAATGACTGTCTGTGAGAATGGATGGCTGTGAATGAGTGCACTCATTCACAGTCATCCATTCTCCCAGACAGTCATTCCCACTCACCCATTCATTCCCAATGACTGTCTGTGTGAATCGATGGCTGCGAATTAACTGATTCACAGACGCATCCATTCACACAGACAGTCATTCACACTCATCCAATCACCAGAGAGTGATTCTCACAAAACCCCCAATTGCAGGAATCGAACCGGTGTCTCCAGAACAGATCCTCAACAGCTCTATCACCTGCGCCACAGAGACACCGACTTAGAAACGGAGAGAGTTCATTGTTGACCCTACAATACACGTGACATTGTTGGTAAAAGTCTCCAATCGAAGGTGAGTGTTCCTGACAGGATTTGAACCCAGGTCGTATACACAACTCACGAACAGAACCCATACAGCTCTATCCACTGCCCCACTGAGCAACTGAGTCAGACTCAATCAGAGTTCATAATTGACTTAACAATTCACAAGAAGCAATGTCTCGTGAATTTGAATGTCAATAATATCATTCTTATTAGCCGTGCGTGCGGGGACTCGAACCAGAGTCTACAGAGCGTTAACCGACTGCCCTGACCGCATCACCACCAAGACTCTAACCAGAGTGTGCTTGGAGGTTATACTTGACTTTACCATTCACATGATAGAGAAATAAGAGATATCCAATACGGTACCTCTTGAACCCGGGTTCTGAGCAGGGCGCCTGAACCTACATAGTGCCTGAAAGCTCGTCATTCTTATTAGCCGTCATGCAGGGACTCGAACCAGAGTCTACAGAGCGTTAAACGACTGACCTGACCGCTTCACCACCAAGACCCTTACCAGAGTGAGCTTGGAGGTTATACTTGACTTTACCATTCACATGATAGAGAAATAAGATGAATCCATTACGGTACCTCTTGAACCCCGGTTCAGAGCAGGGAACCTGAACCATAGTGTCTGAATGCTCATCATACTTATTAGCCGTGCGTGCGGGGACTCAAACCTGAGTCTACAGAGCGTTAACCAACAGCCCTGACCGCTGCACCACCAAGACACTAAACAGAGCATTTTTGGAGGTTATACTTGACTTTACCATTCACATGATAGAGAAATAAGATGTATCCATTATGGTACCTCTTGAACCCTGGTTCTGAGCAGGGAACCTGAACCTACATAGTGTCTGATAGCTCATCATGAAGGTCAGCTTCTTATTAGCCGTGCGTGCAGGGACTCAAACCTGCACCTGCAGAGTGTTAACCCACAGCCCTGACCGCCACACCACCAAGTCGCAGAACAAGATGTTTTGGAGGTTATACTTGACTTTACAATTCACACAGTCTAGAAATAAGAGGTGTCCATTAAGCTACTTATTCCATCAGGGGACTTAAAGCCTGGGTCTAAGCGGTGAACAGAATCTAGGCTCAGCAAGAAAGGATGAGCAAATTCTTAATCCCCGTGAGCTGGGACTCAAACCTGTGTCTGAGTTTTGATGATTTTGTTGATGGCGGTTAGACTTGACTTTACAACACACATGATATAGAAATAAACTTTAGAGATCATTAGTTGGACTAGAACCCCGGTCTCAGGAGTGTCAGCCAACTGCTCTCTCCACATCCCCATGGAGGTTAGGATCATATTGAGGTCGGAGGCTATGTCAATCAGTTCAATAGAAATATCATTACAAACTTTATAGACTTATAAAGTTTGTAATGATACAAACTTTATAAGTTTGTATCATCCACAAGCCGGATGATCCACAAGCCGGTGTTAACGAGAGTTTCAACTGATACTTTGCAAAGAAAATGTTGCAGAAAAATCTGCAGCCTAATCACAGGGGGATGATGTCAAAACTGGTTTTATGGATTCGTTAGAAGAAAACGCTACATGGCAGCATTGATTGCTTAATGCCCAACAGGTGCGCAACCCGGCCCATAGCCCCAGTGAGTCTGCTCGGTTGCACACGGCACGCAAATGCGGCACACGGCGGACTCAATGTAACAAGCCCTCATTGAATGAAGCTGAAGTTATTATTTTGCTTTTTAAAATCGAAAATTAGCTTTATGTTTTCACCTGTTAGCGACAAAGGACTGAATCTGTGATTTAATGTGATATAGTTAAATTGAAGAAGATTGTCATGTGAGTTATTGTATACCACACAATGGTGATTTAGCCAATGGCCCACTGATGAAAGCCCTTCCATTTGAAGTTTGAAGACCTGCTGAATAAAGTGCTTGGGACCCAGCTTCAAGTCCTGCTTATGACTGTTGTTTTTCAATCACAGTCATGTCGAATATAATGTCAAATATTCTTCTGGCAATCTCCAGCGCTGTGGCGAGCTCCTGGTCATCAGCCTGAGGTCCTGGGTTTGAGTCACTTAACAATGTACCAATTAAGCCTCAATGTCTTGATGGGCGATTGGTCTTGGTTGGGGGGGGGGCTCTTAAATAATTTATTAGGAGGTTTTTTAAAGCATCCTCCAGTTTATCAAAAACATCTGGAGATCGGTCAGTTTATGAACGTTCATCTATTGAATCGTGTCCCAGAGCAAGCATTAGTACAGCGCACCCTCTAGTTATGTATGCGTCTAAACAACTGCATCCAAGGGTAAATGTAGTGTATTAGGGATATTTCCCAGTGTCACTAATATGAAAAGGCTGGAGATAAAATATAGGCCTTCCTAGACCTTCAAAGGAATTTAAAGGGTTACGCAGAGGTATATGAAAATTTGCCTGTTTTACCCAGATTGAGACGATTTGTTTAATCCCAAATTCATCATTGTGCGTCAAGAATGGGAATTCCCCGGGTTAGCCGTGAAATTTGATTTTAGAAACAATGTCGTTCTATGTAATTTTACTTATAAGC
The DNA here is from genome assembly GCF_026213295.1 of Gadus chalcogrammus. NCBI lineage: Eukaryota > Metazoa > Chordata > Actinopteri > Gadiformes > Gadidae > Gadus > Gadus chalcogrammus. The sequence continues at coordinate 2,178,649 of NC_079428.1, read as the reverse complement.
TTTAAACAATCACAGTGTCTTGGTGGTGCAAGTGAGAGAGCTGTTTGTTATCTGTTCTGGAGTCGTGGGTTCAAGTACCCACTTCTGCACTAACCTTGGAATCCTACTATGATTTTGAAAACATGTAAATGTCTAAAATGTCATTGACAACTATAACTTTCGACCCTGTACTAGTAAGTGTCTCGGTGGCGCATGTGAGAGAGCTGTTGGATATCAGTTCTGGAGACCGGGGTTCAAGTCCCACCTGACACACTCTCCCCTGGTACTACCTGACACACTCTCACCTGGGTCCGCCTGATACACTCTCACCTGCAATCCAGGTGGGAGTACAACTTTTTTGTTAAAGTATCGGAGAAACTTTCATCAAAACGTCCCCTCCTCCGGGTGTTTGAGCTGTTGAGGATCTGTTCTGGAGTCATCGGTTTGACTCCTACGGTGGGGGGTCTTATGGGAACGACTCTCTGCTGATTGGGTCCATTCTCTCACACATTCATTTCGAATGACTGTCTGTGAGAATGGATGGCTGTGAATGAGTGCACTCATTCACAGTCATCCATTCTCCCAGACAGTCATTCCCACTCACCCATTCATTCCCAATGACTGTCTGTGTGAATCGATGGCTGCGAATTAACTGATTCACAGACGCATCCATTCACACAGACAGTCATTCACACTCATCCAATCACCAGAGAGTGATTCTCACAAAACCCCCAATTGCAGGAATCGAACCGGTGTCTCCAGAACAGATCCTCAACAGCTCTATCACCTGCACCACAGAGACACCGACTTAGAAACGGAGAGAGTTCATTGTTGACCCTACAATACACGTGACATTGTTGGTAAAAGTCTCCAATCGAAGGTGAGTGTTCCTGACAGGATTTGAACCCAGGTCGTATACACAACTCACGTACAGAACCCATACAGCTCTATCCACTGCCCCACTGAGCAACTGAGTCAGACTCAATCAGAGTTCATAATTGACTTAACAATTCACAAGAAGCAATGTCGCATGAATTTGAATGTCAATAATATCATTCTTATTAGCCGTGCGTGCGGGGACTCGAACCAGAGTCTACAGAGCGTTAACCGACTGCCCTGACCGCATCACCACCAAGACTCTATCCAGAGTGTGCTTGGAGGTTATACTTGACTTTACCATTCACATGATAGAGAAATAAGAGATATCCAATACGGTACCTCTTGAACCCGGGTTCTGAGCAGGGCGCCTAAACCTACATAGTGTCTGAAAGCTCGTCATTCTTATTAGCCGTCATGCAGGGACTCGAACCAGAGTCTACAGAGCGTTAAACGACTGACCTGACCGCTTCACCACCAAGACCCTTACCAGAGTGAGCTTGGAGGTTATACTTGACTTTACCATTCACATGATAGAGAAATAAGATGAATCCATTACGGTACCTCTTGAACCCCGGTTCAGAGCAGGGAACCTGAACCATAGTGTCTGAATGCTCATCATACTTATTAGCCGTGCGTGCGGGGACTCAAACCTGAGTCTACAGAGCGTTAACCAACAGCCCTGACCGCTGCACCACCAAGACACTAAACAGAGCATTTTTGGAGGTTATACTTGACTTTACCATTCACATGATAGAGAAATAAGATGTATCCATTATGGTACCTCTTGAACCCTGGTTCTGAGCAGGGAACCTGAACCTACATAGTGTCTGATAGCTCATCATGAAGGTCAGCTTCTTATTAGCCGTGCGTGCAGGGACTCAAACCTGCACCTGCAGAGTGTTAACCCACAGCCCTGACCGCCACACCACCAAGTCGCAGAACAAGATGTTTTGGAGGTTATACTTGACTTTACAATTCACACAGTCTAGAAATAAGAGGTGTCCATTAAGCTACTTATTCCATCAGGGGACTTAAAGCCTGGGTCTAAGCGGTGAACAGAATCTAGGCTCAGCAAGAAAGGATGAGCAAATTCTTAATCCCCGTGAGCTGGGACTCAAACCTGTGTCTGAGTTTTGATGATTTTGTTGATGGCGGTTAGACTTGACTTTACAACACACATGATATAGAAATAAACTTTAGAGATCATTAGTTGGACTAGAACCCCGGTCTCAGGAGTGTCAGCCAACTGCTCTCTCCACATCCCCATGGAGGTTAGGATCATATTGAGGTCGGAGGCTATGTCAATCAGTTCAATAGAATATCATTACAAACTTTATAGACTTATAAAGTTTGTAATGATACAAACTTTATAAGTTTGTATCATCCACAAGCCGGATGATCCACAAGCCGGTGTTAACGAGAGTTTCAACTGATACTTTGCAAAGAAAATGTTGCAGAAAAATCTGCAGCCTAATCACAGGGGGATGATGTCAAAACTGGTTTTATGGATTCGTTAGAAGAAAACGCTACATGGCAGCATTGATTGCTTAATGCCCAACAGGTGCGCAACCCGGCCCATAGCCCCAGTGAGTCTGCTCGGTTGCACACGGCACGCAAATGCGGCACACGGCGGACTCAATGTAACAAGCCCTCATTGAATGAAGCTGAAGTTATTATTTTGCTTTTTAAAATCGAAAATTAGCTTTATGTTTTCACCTGTTAGCGACAAAGGACTGAATCTGTGATTTAATGTGATATAGTTAAATTGAAGAAGATTGTCATGTGAGTTATTGTATACCACACAATGGTGATTTAGCCAATGGCCCACTGATGAAAGCCCTTCCATTTGAAGTTTGAAGACCTGCTGAATAAAGTGCTTGGGACCCAGCTTCAAGTCCTGCTTATGACTGTTGTTTTTCAATCACAGTCATGTCGAATATAATGTCAAATATTCTTCTGGCAATCTCCAGCGCTGTGGCGAGCTCCTGGTCATCAGCCTGAGGTCCTGGGTTTGAGTCACTTAACAATGTACCAATTAAGCCTCAATGTCTTGATGGGCGATTGGTCTTGGTTGGGGGGGGGGCTCTTAAATAATTTATTAGGAGGTTTTTTAAAGCATCCTCCAGTTTATCAAAAACATCTGGAGATCGGTCAGTTTATGAACGTTCATCTATTGAATCGTGTCCCAGAGCAAGCATTAGTACAGCGCACCCTCTAGTTATGTATGCGTCTAAACAACTGCATCCAAGGGTAAATGTAGTGTATTAGGGATATTTCCCAGTGTCACTAATATGAAAAGGCTGGAGATAAAATATAGGCCTTCCTAGACCTTCAAAGGAATTTAAAGGGTTACGCAGAGGTATATGAAAATTTGCCTGTTTTACCCAGATTGAGACGATTTGTTTAATCCCAAATTCATCATTGTGCGTCAAGAATGGGAATTCCCCGGGTTAGCCGTGAAATTTGATTTTAGAAACAATGTCGTTCTATGTAATTTTACTTATAAGCTTTAAACAATCACAGTGTCTTGGTGGTGCAAGTGAGAGAGCTGTTTGTTATCTGTTCTGGAGACGTGGGTTCAAGTACCCACTTCTGCACTAACCTTGGAATCCTACTATGATTTTGAAAACATGTAAATGTCTAAAATGTCATTGACAACTATAACTTTCGACCCTGTACTAGTAAGTGTCTCGGTGGCGCATGTGAGAGAGCTGTTGGATATCAGTTCTGGAGACCGGGGTTCAAGTCCCACCTGACACACTCTCCCCTGGTACTACCTGACACACTCTCACCTGGGTCCGCCTGATACACTCTCACCTGCAATCCAGGTGGGAGTACAACTTTTTTGTTAAAGTATCGGAGAAACTTTCATCAAAACGTCCCCTCCTCCGGGTGTTTGAGCTGTTGAGGATCTGTTCTGGAGTCATCGGTTTGACTCCTACGGTGGGGGGTCTTATGGGAACGACTCTCTGCTGATTGGGTCCATTCTCTCACACATTCATTTCGAATGACTGTCTGTGAGAATGGATGGCTGTGAATGAGTGCACTCATTCACAGTCATCCATTCTCCCAGACAGTCATTCCCACTCACCCATTCATTCCCAATGACTGTCTGTGTGAATCGATGGCTGCGAATTAACTGATTCACAGACGCATCCATTCACACAGACAGTCATTCACACTCATCCAATCACCAGAGAGTGATTCTCACAAAACCCCCAATTGCAGGAATCGAACCGGTGTCTCCAGAACAGATCCTCAACAGCTCTATCACCTGCGCCACAGAGACACCGACTTAGAAACGGAGAGAGTTCATTGTTGACCCTACAATACACGTGACATTGTTGGTAAAAGTCTCCAATCGAAGGTGAGTGTTCCTGACAGGATTTGAACCCAGGTCGTATACACAACTCACGAACAGAACCCATACAGCTCTATCCACTGCCCCACTGAGCAACTGAGTCAGACTCAATCAGAGTTCATAATTGACTTAACAATTCACAAGAAGCAATGTCTCGTGAATTTGAATGTCAATAATATCATTCTTATTAGCCGTGCGTGCGGGGACTCGAACCAGAGTCTACAGAGCGTTAACCGACTGCCCTGACCGCATCACCACCAAGACTCTAACCAGAGTGTGCTTGGAGGTTATACTTGACTTTACCATTCACATGATAGAGAAATAAGAGATATCCAATACGGTACCTCTTGAACCCGGGTTCTGAGCAGGGCGCCTGAACCTACATAGTGTCTGAAAGCTCGTCATTCTTATTAGCCGTCATGCAGGGACTCGAACCAGAGTCTACAGAGCGTTAAACGACTGACCTGACCGCTTCACCACCAAGACCCTTACCAGAGTGAGCTTGGAGGTTATACTTGACTTTACCATTCACATGATAGAGAAATAAGATGAATCCATTACGGTACCTCTTGAACCCCGGTTCAGAGCAGGGAACCTGAACCATAGTGTCTGAATGCTCATCATACTTATTAGCCGTGCTTGCGGGGACTCAAACCTGAGTCTACAGAGCGTTAACCAACAGCCCTGACCGCTGCACCACCAAGACACTAAACAGAGCATTTTTGGAGGTTATACTTGACTTTACCATTCACATGATAGAGAAATAAGATGTATCCATTATGGTACCTCTTGAACCCTGGTTCTGAGCAGGGAACCTGAACCTACATAGTGTCTGATAGCTCATCATGAAGGTCAGCTTCTTATTAGCCGTGCGTGCGGGTACTCAAACCTGCACCTGCAGAGTGTTAACCCACAGCCCTGACCGCCACACCACCAAGACACAGAACTTGATGTTTTGGAGGTTATACTTGACTTTACAATTCACACAGTCTAGAAATAAGAGGAATCCATTAAGAGACTTACTCCATCAGGGGACTTAAACCCTGGGTCTAAGCGGTGAACAGAATCTAGGCTCAGCAAGAAAGGATGAGCAAATTCTTAATCCCTGTGAGCTGGGACTCTAACCTGTGTCTGACTTTTGATGATTTGACGATTTTGTTGATGGCGGTTAGACTTGACTTTACAACTCGGCTCATTAGCCCCCCCCCCCTAAAAATCTATCATCTAGATCTATAGATCTAGATCTATAGTTTTTAATAGATTTAAGATATTGTCTTTTAAGATAGCCTAATGTCCAGGGGACATGAACCACAACCAAGAGCAATCGCCCATCAAAGCATTGAGGCTAAATTGGTACATTGTGAAGTGACTCGAACCCAGGACCTCAGGCTGATGACCGGGACCTCTCCACAGCGCTGGAGATTGCCAGAAGAATATTTGACATCATATTCCACATGACTATGTGGTTGAAAAACAACAGTCATAAGCAGGACTTGAAGCTGGGTCCCAAGCACGTTATTCAGCAGGTCTTAAAACTTCAAATGGAAGGGCTTTCATATATAATAATAACTTACATGACAATCTTCTTCAATTTAACTATATCACATTAACTCACAGATTCAGTCCTTTGTCGCAAACAGGTAAAAACATAAAGCAAATTTTCGATTTTAAAAAGCAAAATAATTATAACTTCGGCTTCATTCAATGAGGTCTCGTTACTTTGAGTCCGCCGTGTGCCGCATTTCCGTGCCGTGCGCAACCGAGCAGACTCGCTGGGGCTATGGGACGGGTTGCGCACCTGTTGGGCATTAAGCAATCAATGCTGCCATGTAGCGTTTTCTTCAAACGAATCCATGAAACCAGTTTTGACATCATCCCCCTGTGATGAGGCTGCTGATTTTTCTGCAACATTTTCTTTGAAAAGTAGCAGTTGAAACTCTTGTGAACACCGGCTTGTGGACTACCATTTCCACTTTGTTTCTTCCTCCGGTGAATACAATATGGGATAAATAAAAGAAAGCAATTATATGGCTCCTCCGCCCCCCCCCCCCCCCCCCTTCCCCCTCAAACACCACCACCAGTCTCCCCCCCCCCCCCCCCCCCCCCACTCCCCCTCCTCCAGGACTAAACAACTGCATCCAAGGGTAAATGTAGTGTATCAGGGATATTTCCCAGTGTCACTAATATGAAATGGCTGGAGATACAATTTAGGCCTTCCTAGACCTTCAAAGGAATTTAAAGGGATACGCAGAGGTATATGAACATTTGCCTGTTTTACCCAGATTGAGACGATTTGTTTAATCCCAAATTCATCATTGTGCGTCAAGAATGGGAATTCCCCGGGTTAGCCGTGAAATTTGATTTTAGAAACAATGTCGTTCAATGTAATGTGACATAAGCTTTAACCAATCCCAGTGTCTTGGTGGTGCAAGTGAGAGAGCTGTTTGTTATCTGTTCTGGAGACGTGGGTTCAAGTACCCACTTCTGCACTAATCTTGGAATCCTACTACGATTTTGAAAACATGTAAATGTCTAAAATGTCATTGACAACTATAACTTTCGACCAAGTACTAGTAAGTGTCTCGGTGGCGCATGTGAGAGTGCTGTTGGATATCAGTTCTAGAGACCTGGGTTCAAGTCCCACCTGGCACACACTCACTTGGAACTCCCTGACACACTCTCACCTGGAACCCCCAGACTCACCTGGAATCCAGGTGGGAGTACAACATTTTTGTTAAAGTAAAGGAGAAACTTTTATCAAAACGTCCCCTCCTCCGGGTGTTTGAGCTGTTGAGGATCTGTTCTGGAGTCATCGGTTTGACTCCTACGGTGGGGGGGTCTTATGGGAACGACTCTCTGCAGATTGGGTCCATTCTCTCACACATTCATTTCGAATGACTGTCTGTGAGAATGGATGGCTGTGAATGAGTGCACTCATTCACAGTCATCCATTCTCCCAGACAGTCATTCCCACACACCCATTCATTCCCAATGACTGTCTGTGTGAATCGATGGCTGCGAATTAACTGATTCACAGACGCATCCATTCACACAGACATTCACACTCATCCAATCACCAGAGAGTGATTCTCACAAAACCCCCAATTGCAGGAATCGAACCGGTGTCTCCAGAACAGATCCTCAACAGCTCTATCACCTGCGCCACAGAGACACCGACTTAGAAACGGAGAGCGTTCATTGTTGACCCTACAATACACGTGACATTGTTGGAAAAAGTCTCCAATCGAAGGTGTGTGTTCCTGACAGGATTTGAACCCAGGTCGTATATACGACTCACAAACAGAACACATACAGCTCTATCCACTGCCCCACTGAGCAACTGGGTCGGACTCAATCAGAGTTCATAATTGACTTAACAATTCACAAGAAGCAATGTCGCGTAAATTTGAATGTCAATAATATCATTCTTATTAGCCATGCGTGCGGGGACTCGAACCAGAGTCAACAAAGCGTTAACCGACTGCCCTGACCGCTTCACCACCAAGACGCTAACCAGAGTGTGCTTGGAGGTTATACTTGACTTTACCATTCACATGATAGAGAAATAATATGAATCCATTAAGGTACCTCTTGAACCCCGGTTCAGAGCAGGGTACCTGAACCATAGTGTCTGAATGCTCATCATACTTATTAGCCGTGCGTGCGGGGACTCAAACCTGAGTCTACAGAGCGTTAACCAACAGCCCTGACCGCTGCACCACCAAGACACTAACCAGAGCAATTTTGGAGGTTATACTTGACTTTACCATTCACATGATAGAGAAATAAGAAGTAGCCATTAAGGTACCTCTTGAACCCTGGTTCTGAGCAGAGAACCTGAACCTACATAGTGTCTGATAGCTCATCATGAAGGTTAGCTTCTTATTAGCCGTGCTTTCGGGTACACAAACCTGCACCTGCACCTGCAGAGTGTTAACCCACAGCCCTGACCGCTTCACCACCAAGACACTAACCAGATTGTGCTTGGAGGTTATACTTCACTTTACCATTCACATGATTGAGAAATAAGATCTATCCATTAACGTACCTCTGTTGGCCGTGTGAGTGGGGACTCGAACCTTAGTCTACAGAGCGTTTACCAACAGCCCTGACCGCTGCACCACCCAGACGCTTACAAGATCAGGTTTGGAGGTTATACTTGACTTTACCATTCACATGATTGAGAAATAAGATGTATCCATTCCGGTACCTCTTGAACCCTGGTTCTGAGCAGGGCACCTGAACCTACATAGTTTCTGAAAGCTCGTCATTCTTATTAGCCGTACGTGCGGTGACTCGAACCTGTGTGTACAGAGCGTTAACCAACCGTTCACCACCAGCCCTGACCGCTTCACCACCAAGACACTTAACAGAGTTTGCTTGGAGGTTATACTTGACTTTACCATTCACATGATAGAGAAATAAGATGTATCCATTACGGTACCTCTTAAACCCTGGTTCTGAGCAGGGCACCTGAACCTACATAGTGTCTGAAAGCTTGTCGACATAGGTTTGATTCCGGCCTAGCCCTAGGCCGGAATCGAACCTATGTCTCCAGAACTAATAGGTAATAGCTCTATCACCTGCGCCACAGAGGCACCAGATAGGAAAAGGTGAGAGGTTATGATTGACTTTACAGTTCACTTGAAATTGATTATTGTAAAATACTTTGATACCAGGGAGAGCAATCTTGAAGTGAGTTGAACCCACTACTAGCATGTGTCTCTTGAATTGGTCACCGATGGCGTCGTTGGTGGGACTTGAACCCAGGTCTGCAGTGCTTATGAAGGTCAGTCCTTAAAGACGTCAGTACACTCCACTAGACCACATACATCCTACCTTTGAAAGCACAGGATCTTGTTACTTATCAAATCCTCCTGTTCTTATGTCTATGTCTATTCTAACTTCAACTACTAGTAGAACTTCCGAGATTTAGAGTCTGTGTGTCTCAGTGGCGCAATGGAGAAAGACGCCGTCTACTGTTGAAAAATTCTATCTCATCATAGATCTAGCCACGTAGGTTCAAGTCCTGGCGTGGGAATCCTGATTAACTGTTCGATATTTTTTTACACTTTTACCAAACAAGCGGTGCCTCGGTGGTGGTGCTGTTTCCTATCTGTTCTGGGGACATGGGTTTGTTTACTGCAAGTATAACTTCCAAGCATCCTACTCTGTGCATCTCGGTGGGGCATTGGGGGAAGTCAAAGTTTACTGTCTAAAAATTCAATCTCATCTGAGATTTGGCCACTTAGGTTCAAATCCTGGCCTGGGTATACCAATTTTAGAATTGGTTACCCTTTTAGCAAACAAGAGGTGCCTCTGTGGTGGAGCTGTTTCCTATCTGTTCTGGGGACATGGGTTTGATCCTGCCATGGGCAGTTCGTGGGAACAACTGTCTAGTGAAGGGATCCATTCTCTCACACATTCATTTCGAATGACTGTCTGGGAGATTGGATGACTGGGAATGAGTGCACTCATCCCCAGCCATTCATTCTCTCAGTCATTCCCACTCACCCATTCATTCAGAATTACTGTCTGGGCAAATTAATTGTTGTAAATTAAGTCATTCACTGCAATTAATTCACATAGACAATTATTCACTCTTGTCCATTCACCATACAGTCATTCACACAAAACCTGCCAAGGCAGCAATCAAACCCATGTCTCCAGAACAGAGAATGAACAGCTCTATCACCTGCGCCACAGACACCAGCAAGGAATTGGTAGGATGTTATAAGTGACATTACAAATCACGTGACATTGTTTGTTGAACATTTTTTAGCTTCCAGGGAGAGCGTTCTCAGTGGGAGTTGAAAAAATAGTAAAGGAAATCTAATTGAAAAGGCTTGCTAATGCAAGCTAGAGTCGTTTTCTTATACAGAAGGTGCAATTTGTTGCTGTTCTGTCTGTCCCTTCAAAATAATGTTTCACAAGTTGTGACACATGCAATTTATTAAAATACAACATATTAGTCTATGGTAAACTCTGGCAAGCCTACATTTTTGGGGAAAATATATTGGGAAATTTGTGTGAGTTGCGATTTGTATTTTTCTATTTAGTGTTGAGCACAACATATTACTCGCGTGACATATTTTGACGGGCCCATGCCGTCCATCGATTGGCACAAATGGCTGTGAGGCGCATGCGTAACATCTGCTTGACACATCTAAATGTGCAGCCTGGGTTGAAAGCACCTTTTTGGGGGATTTTGCTATTTGGTTGCAAGTCTAATGGATTTTGAAGCAAACATCTGGAACGGCAATTGCTTAAGTAATTCAGAGAGCCAATTTTGACAATTTCCCCTGTAATTTTGCGAAACGAGATGAACACAAAAGATTGCCCTACATGTCATATGCAATTCTTTGAGTGGTAATGTGTGAGTTGCCAATCTATTACATTATCAGATTTGAGTCTTCAAATGACTTGTATTGCACATTTTCAATCCTGCTTTTTCCCTCTGCCTTTTTCTCCTGGTACATTCTGTGCAAAGAAGTCGATTGTTTTTTTCTGAGCCTTACTCTGTGGCGATTAAATATAATTGAAATCCTTTTGGTAATCATCGTTCCACATGTTATAGGTATGTAGTTGTACGCAGTAGTAAAGATGTCATTATGCCCAAATTTTAACATGTAAAAGAGGATGAAAACGGAGGAAGACAAAGGTTTGGTGGTCAGGGTGGGGCTAAACCCTGTCTGCCGTCTACCTGTAGGCATCACAGAGCAAGAGGACTAAGACCTATCTGCTCCTTAATGACATCTAAATAAAAACGCACTGTATGATGCGTTGGATCGAAGTGTCTGCTAAATGACTGAGCGGCCAACGTTTATCTTTGTCTGGTAACATACATACATCAACTGACATCTAACGTCTAACATCAACCAGCTACACATCCTGCGCATCATTCTCGGGTTATGGCCGTCTCGCATTTAATCCATTAAGCTCCATTTTCTTCTTAAGAGAAAGATTTGTCATTGTCATTGTTGCACAGAAATTGTGGCCATTCGTGCAGCTTGCAGACACCCGGGATCATTGATCTAATCCCGGTGTCAGATCTGACAGCCTCCATTATGTACCGTGGTAAATGACATTTTCTTATCGGGTGCAGTGAAAATTGTGCAGGTTCATACAATCCGTACATCACCAGCTGACTAGATCACTAACTAAGCGTATGACAGCAACACAAATTCTCGTTATTTTTAGACTTGATAGACAATAAGTAGACCAACACAAAGATAGCACATAAATAAATCAAATTTCGAAATGCTTTGGCGGTTATCGAGCGTATTTAGCTTGTATGTAAAAAAAAATTGAATTTCTAGTATTTTCCTGGTAAGAACTACTTTTACCAGAGCGAGTTACAAAGAATTATTGTTCGGAAAAATGCCAAACATATCTAGGTGTCTAATTTGTCCTGATGAGGGTCACTGGGAGATCCAAAGCTAAATTTGAATTTTCTCTTGAATATTTGTCAACTGAGAAAGTTCCCCCTGTTGCCTAATAGTCATTTTCAGGGTGGTTAATATGAGTTATGGTTGTGACAACTCTCATAATGAGATAGTGAATCACGTGTGCCTCCAGCATACAAAGAAAATAGAAAAGAAAATCAACAAAGTACATGTTCCGCTTGCAACCGGTCCCATGAGGAATTTTAATCATCGTTCCCTTCTTGTTCTTCTGTGTCGACATCGGCGACGACATTCAGTGAAATGAAGATCTATTCAAATGGTGCGAATCCCGACTCTTCCCTTTGTCAGGAAAACAATAGATTAGCTTCAGGTCTTTACACTGGGGAGGGAAGTAAGGAGTGAAATGATGATGTCGTTAGTCTTTTCAAGTCAAAGTCGAGATGGCGGATGGGGATTGGCGGGGGGGGGGGGGAATGTAGGGGAGAAAGTAAGACAGTGGTGCATAACACTGACATTTTTTAATAGAATTCATTTATAACAAATGGAACTCGTGTCAGCAAAGAACTGATTTTCATACAGACGTCGTCCTCCACCAAATGTAACCTAAGTAAGAAAATAAAAAGCACTCCTTTCATTGAGAAAAAAGTAATACAGTTTACGCTTACAACTAATCAGAGGTAATTGTATGAGTTCTTTTTAACAAGCCATTTTTTTGTACGATTTTTTTTTTTTTTTACAATTTCATTATTTAGATTTCAGTCTATGCATCCAGACGAGAGATAGATAGAGAGAGAGAGCAGAGAACACAACGTTTAATTCTTTTTAATGAAACTCCAAGATTGAATGGCGGAGCCACGAGAATGGATGGTTTTGGAGCGATAGAATTTTTCTCAAAGTCATCGGTTGGAGTGACCATGGCATCGGAACGGATGCTCTTTTCGGCACAAACTTTCGTTGTTGTAGTTTTTTGTCTTTTTTTGTTTGTTTTTAGATTTGATATCTTTTTTTTGTGTTATTTACACACACACAACGTGAACGTTTAAGGAGATTCTTACAGATAGGTTCAAGTAATATATTATTGGGTCTAGAATCAATAGGGCAGTGCATAGTACAAAGATATAGAAAGTGCAAATCTTCCTACTAGGCCGGCTTCGGCAATTCTGCGATGTTCACCATGCATACGTAAAAATAATAAAACAAAATGAGGAACAGATTGCGATGAAAATAAATGCTTGGTTTGACATATGCAGATTGTTTATGAATACATTGTAAAGCATTGGCCACCATGAGAAAATAATGGCACTTTTTTGTACCTCACTGTGAAGACAAGTGACTAACTAATGAAATAAAAAAAAAGATATTACGGATTATGCTAACAAGGGAAAGAACGCACCTGGAATGCACATCCACACAGCCTTCTGGGTAACCGTGTACGAGAGGGGGGGTAAGCTGCTTTCTGAATGAAACACGTAACGTGAAACAGAACAACCTCCTAAGTGCACAGTTCAGACCTCTAACCCACAATGTGGTGACAATGTTTTCGTGATCGGAAAAACATCGGATCCTCGTGGTTTTCTCTTTATTTACGTCAACTTCCTTCCATAAAGCTGCGCGTTTGAGGTGAGGGGCCGTTCGTATTCCAAGGCGTGACAAGAAGCCCTTCGGCATTAGTTCTTCTGAATGTTAAAAACCGTGACCGTTTACGAAGTCAGGAAGAAAAGCATTTTGTTTCTTATCAGGGTATTATGCATGTCCTGTGCTATAGGGAGTGTGAAAGTCCACATGCTTTGGGAAATGTTGATGTAATGCAGGGCCTGCCTGAGCTGTAGTTACACCCATCACAGCCGCGTTGGCATTGGGTTCACGGACACGAATGGGGGGGGATACATCTATGTGTGTGTGACGCATCGTCAGTTCATATCTTTTATTAATGTGTGTTCTTAATCCGACAGCCATGGAAAGGCCACAGGAAATAAAAACGAGTACTTTTTATCATCACCCCTCATTTGCATATAAAATCTGATCGCGTGACGGCTGAATCCTTGCGCCTAGCTAATCCGTCCGGTAACACGTTAGGCATGCTAAATGCCCAGGTTAATGAGAATACAAAATTATACGTTAATATGGCAAATTAAATATTATTTTAAAACAGGCATAAATATAAGGCACTCTAAATGCAATAATGGAAAATCTGTAAAAAATAAAAACAAAAACCAACAAGTTTTTAGCACTGTAAGGTCCGGCAAAAAACAACTTTCTCTTGCACCTGTCCCTGTTGTATTATGTATCATATCCCACTCTCTATGATACCAACCCACCGTCACAACCCCAAAAGACAACCATCCGTAAAGGACACCAGTTGGGGAGGGGGAGGGTGGGTACCTGCAGTGTTGCCAGATGGCAAAGGATTTTGCACGAAACCCACTATCTACAATACAGATATTTATTGCACAAGAAAGGATTGCATTGAATCAGAATGGGTTGTCTTTAATCCTACTGATGTGCATTCCGGTGAACCAAAAAAAAAATCTCGTAATTTCCCTCATAGTTTCACTTTAGCTTTCATAGAAAATCCATAGTTTTCGATATAATAATGTTCTTTAAACCAATATATTTATATTTATAATATGTGTATCTGTGTTCTTTAATAGATAATTCATATACTTTTGACAATCTATAGATAGAATATATATTTATATATCATCCAAATGACCAGGTTCCGTTTTAAACACTACACTGACATGGAAGAATTTAGATAGGCGTAGCAGCAACTTTATACTGTGCTCATCCCTGTTGATTCCACAAGGCCCAAGTGTATCTCACGGGAGTGATTCCCTTATTGTGTATGGGAGCATAGACAATAAACAAAAACAAACAAAAACAGATCCAAATTTTGGTAGAGTGAATACTGGACTGCACACAAAGTGCAACGAAGCGACAGAGTAAAAAAAAAGATTTAAAATAAAGACATCGGGAGCAAGGACATTTGCTCGGCGACACAGCATACCTATTAGAACAGTTCTACAGCGTAAAAAAACGAACTGGTGAAAATGTACATACTTGACACCACTTTTTAAGTGATCGGGTTTTGTAAAAAACTAAAATTAAATAAAATAACAAAAACACATTTCTCAAAAAGCACACATCAGCTTCAGTACTAAAAATAACGAACAAAACTGAAAACATTTTGTATATTTAATTCTCGCCCTCTCTTAAAATTTCAATTATGAACATTTTGGGTATTTATTTATTATTCCTTTATGAATGTCAAACTCGTTTCTAACGTTGTATTTTCGTTGTTCCGGTGTATTAGATTGATTGATTTATTTTTTTCTTTACAATGTCCACATAAGGTATTCATGTAATCATTCATCTATATTTTTAGCCGTCTCAGTGTGTCTCCAATGCCTCTCGTAGATTTCCAATCGTTAGTGATGCATTTCTCGTCCATGTCACGAGTATCTTGTTATTTATTTGTATGACTTTCATTCAGTTTTTCTCGAGAACCCCAAAGTGAAAATCCTTAAAGCATCGAACAAGAGTTAATTCCCCGCGATGCTCCAACAGTCAGGATTCACCTCGCCCGCCCCTTTCCGTCAGAAGGGGGAAGGGTTAGGCTTCATTTGCGATTCTCCTTGGTCCTCCAGGAATCATCTTTATTCGTTTCATTTTTTTTTTTGACAGGTCATGTTGCACATCCAACACTTAAATGAGTTGTTAGCTAGGGGGGCTGGGGGTGGGGGGGGGGGGGGGGGTCGGCTAGGAAAGGAGGGCGTTAAGAAGTAATTGTTTGTTCTCAAGCAGGATTCTATGGCTCAGAAGAGAGGCTGACTGGGTTTTTTTCTTTTTCCGAAGCGACGAGAGAGAGAGAGGGGAGAGGCCTCTGCGATGTGCCTCTTCTCTCTTACGTTGCATAGTGGTCAAAACTCCCCAGGTACTCCAAGCCCGCTCTGTAACAGAACTGGTATTGATCCTGGGGAAAAACAAAAAGACGGACAGAGGGAGAAAACGGTTAGTAGTCCTATCCCCATGTTGTTTTTCGTCTCCTTGGGAACCACCGACCTGCCTGACAATGGTTTCACTCTGTGGAAATAAACCCAGGCATTGGTAGGCTACAACAGTGACCGATTCTAGTGTCCTTTTAAAGCAACATTGAAGCTATTAACCACCCATGAGGATTTTTATTTTTAAAGAACAGGGTCAAATGTGTCAAGAAAAATTGTGCTTTGAAAACCAAAACGTAAAGACATTATGAAGTAGAATAACCACAGGTATCCACAGATACTCTGTGAATGTAAAAGGCGGCTGCTTTATGCAAAATCATAGAAGCTCCATCCATCGACAAGCATGCAATTCAACGGACAGTACTGTCCGTTACTGAACTACTAACAGATAACCAGTTATACATGTCACCCGACTGGGAATCCTCACCTCTGTCTGCACCATAGCTGGTCTTTGTGTCCGGAGCATTTTGACCGTCTGAAAGATGTCTACCACGCCCTCGTATCTCATTCTTTCCAAGACGATGCTAAGAGTGATGAAGACGCCGGTCCTGCCAACACCGGCACTGCCACAACCACAACAGAAAAAACAGCAGCGTTAGCCTTTATGGAAAACTTGGATCTAATGACGAGTTTTCTTGCGTTATAGTGCTTGGGTTGTTCCCAGAAATGGTAGGTTTACCAGATGCTTTCATCCAAGGCAAAATAACACAGTCATCATGAGCAGGTAGGGGTTTGACAACCGCCTCAAGGATGCCTACAGGTAGACTTACATCGGGGTTCACACACAAAACCCTTTGACTGAGTGTTACTCAAGTTATTTTGAAAAATCTGCTGTAAATACTTTTTCAAACTACCCTCACTTGCCCTTTTTCACTTGAGACCCTATTACTCCAATTACCACTTCAAGGGTCATCTTTCCTGAATTAAGGTTTTGTTTTCCTTAAAGTGGAGGTGGGTCGTCGATGGCAGCCTCAACCAATGAGAAGAGACATTCTTACCTACAGTGGACCGAGATTGGCCCATCTTGGCCAAACTGCTCTTTCGTTTTATGGACCTGGCCAATGAAATCGATGAAGCCTTCTCCCGATTTTGGCACTCCTTGCTCAGGCCAGTCCGTGAACTGGAACTGCCTCACTGTCCGCGACTGTCCGTCCTGAAGAGAATAAAAATGAAAGAATCATAGAGATTAATGAAAAAAAAACACACATTCAAATGACAGCAGAATAGGAGTTAAACCTTCATTAAACGTCTTTCTCAATTCACCTTGTGGATTATATATATAGTTGTATTTAAAATAAATCTATATATATATACATACACACTGCACAATCCGTTTGATGAGCTCAACTTCGCTGTGCACACAGGGGGGTGGTATTTAAGAGTGTGCATTACTTAAGTGATATTATATCCCAGTGATAAGGAAAATAAATCCAATTGATGAGCCAATGCACCGCGCACTACAAAGGAGCACGCCTGCACCGTGTATCTTCCTAAGCCTTTGATGGAATTAAAAACGCTGCCGGCGTACTGCTGACAGTGCCACATTAGTCTTTACACATGTGTCATATATTTATCTTCCCATACTTTAACATGCAAGCCCCACAGCTCTGTATAAACAAATAGTTGTTACGCTTCCAACGTCTTGGGGCTGACAAACGATTCCCACACAGTAAACAATGAATTGATCAATCTATTGCGATCCATTAGCACTCTCGCATTGACTCTGGCATGGCTCAAAGTCTCCACTGCGGGCCAATCAAATCAGTTTGGAGGAACGGTCAGTGCGCGGTTGCCAGGATTTCTGACAGTAGCTCCAGTGTTGAGCCCCTAACAAAAGGATCAGAACTTGGAACGAATCTTCCATTTTGATTTCCATCCGTCAACTCTGCGCAACGGAGCCGAGAGTTATATGCTTACCCTGGCGTCGGTGACTTTGAATTCTCTCAAGATGTACTGGGGCATGTTGTACTCGGCCATCGGGTCCACTACAAAGTACTGGTATCTGGCCGACCTCTCTGCTGGCCAATACTGGTGACATTTTTCCTGGGAGAAGTAGGCGCACAATAGATTTGGTTACATTCCACTGTCAACCTCAACATTCCATACACGTTTTTGATTGTTTCTATAAATAATTATATCGGCGTCGATGAATACATCTGTTCATTTACATACTCTCTGACTCCAATGCGTGTATTCCCCGACTATAATTTTATCACCGTCCCTTGATTTCACGTTCAGCCCTCCCTCCATCCCTCCCTCCCTCCCTCTCCCCTAGGCAATCCATGAGACATAACAGAAACGATACATGTCGAGGCATGTTCAAACACATACTCTGCCCATTTCCCTGAGCTTGGTAAGCATGACCACAATGGTGGAGTTATGCTCCCACAGCATTCTCCAGAAGTCCTCGGTGGTCTCCGCCAGGGGGCCCTGTGTGGCGATGTAGGCCTTCTGTTGCCTGCAGAGAAAGAGGGAGACAATCATACGATGGAGGAGTGCAGATAAGGCCCACATGGAAAAACCCAGTTTATCTCTTGCTTTCCTGCTGGGTTCTGAAGAGGAAATGAAAGAGAGGGATCAGAAGACTCGGACTGGAGTAAGGGCGGGGTTTCTTATTATTCGGCTGAATCTCCTCAGACGTTTATACTGAACGTTTTGAACACGGTGAGCTATTTTAACGTCTGGCCCGCAGTCTTCTGGGTCCTGGCGTGGCCAGAGAACTCACCTATATCCATCAATGAAGCTGCCATTGATGTAGTCGGAGCCCTCGACTCCTCGAATGGGCTGCAGACAGACCCGCGTGGACTCGTATGGCATGATGTTCACCAGGCGATTCTTGAACTTGTTGCAGGGGAGATTGGCACTGATGAATCGGGACGTATGGGCTTTCGTGTTGGCTAAACGCTGTGGAAGATACAGGAGGAGATAAACAGACAGATATGGTGACAGGGCGGTGAGACGGCTGAGTTTATGTCAAGCAACTTCCCTTATTTCCCCAGTGCCTGTGTGGAGTGTTTGATGTTAATATTGGGGACATACAGATGTGCTCGTCGATAATAGACACACGTTTTGATGGATTTCCTTGTCAGATATGACAATGATTGGAGAAATGTTTACTTCTATACATTTATTGACCATTGCTTTATTTGTTTTTATACATTGCCTAGATGTATACGATCGTCAGGTCTGTAAAAGAAGAACCATGGGAAATGCCGTTGCACTTCATAGTGAAATCCGTCTCGACTTACCTATACATGTGTGTGTGTGAAGTTAGCCAATAAAACAGCCGCAATAGCAATGTACATTTAACAACGTGTGGTTTGGCCTCCCTTGCCTGGTAGTGTATGTTGCTCAATACCCACTGGTAATTGTTCTTCATTTTGGTGAGACAGTGATGGGGGCTGGCTGATTCTGTAAGCCAATACTCTAACAGAGAAACGGCCTTATACGCCATGCCTGTCGAGGGGGCTGTAAAGGGGAAGTCGACGGACTGGAATACCTAGGAAACCACAGGCCCCGTGCTGTCTCCCAGGGCCCTAATGGGGACTGGGAAAGGGCTCCGGGACTTTTACTGACTACCCAATCAATGGGGCCGTGGTAACGTTGTGGTGCAGGGGGAACGATAAAGCAAAGGAGGAATTTCCTATGAAACAATATGTGGCCACTGGGTTCAACACTTGTATATGTAGGGTGGATGGACAGACTGTTCAACCTCAACATGCCGCCACAGGGAAAAACGAATGTGTGATACTCTAATGCGCATTGAATATGTGATTTATAGATTTTTCTCTTGGCCTTGTTAAAGCGTTGTGTTTCCATTACAATGTCACAGCGAGCTGACCTCTGTGGTCAGGTCGTGCATGCGAGTCGGCCAATGAGTGACACATGCGTGGCGCCCTCAGCGGAGCTCTGGTGTAATGTCCCGCTGATGGGCGAAACATGTGTCGCGGTGCGGGCGTTTGCAGGTGATCGTTTCCATTGAAACGAGTACTTTGATGGCTGTTTCAAACACATCCACTACATGTAATCAAGGTACGCCATGACTTTTTCCACTGGAAATGTGTCTGTATCCGTCCTGTGCAAAGTGGCTTTCCAAGCCAAAGGAAACACAACAGTAAATCCCTTTTGTCTGTTATTAAAAACTAATTTGCCTTTTTTTATTAAACACATTTTTTTCCGTCAAAACTGCCAGCCAACAGCCTGAAATGGTGGAATTGGCCGGCGATTATTCCGATTTATCCTCTGCCTAAAGAAAATCACGATTCCTAGGGTTTTGCCTTTCCTCAAAGTCATTGACTTTTATATTTAGGGCATTTAGCAGACGCTTTTACTCACAATAAGTACATTTGTCAGAAGAAAGAAAAACAACCATATATCGCTGTCGGTACAGAAAAGACATTCATAGAACCAAGTTGCCAAGCGCTCACAAGAGCTAGGCTAACCCCTTCCAAGTGCACAACAAAGCCAGCCGAGACAAGCCCTCCCGTACCTTGAACTCCAGCTCCATGCCCGTGATGTTCTCCCCGCCCTCGATCTGCGTGAGCTTCTGGATGTAGGCGAACAGGTTCCTGGCCGGCACCTCCGTGGTGCCGCAGTTGACGGCCTCCTGCAGGGCATCGTGGATGAAGACGTACTGGTCCTCCGTCTGCACCATGTAGTTCCTCTGGGCCCGCATCAGCGTCACGTGGCCGTAGATGTCCACCGTCTTCTCATGCTTGATGCGCTCCAGCATGGCGTCGATGACGATGAAGCAGCCAGTGCGACCCACGCCAGCGCTGTGAGAGAGGAGGAGGAGGAGGAGGAGGAGGAGGGGTTAGGCACAAGAAGGTAGCGGCGCCAAAGAGTTATGATTGTGGGAGCTACGGGGGGGCTGGATTGCTAACAGCAAGTGCTAATACATTTTGACGCAAACAAACAACAAATAATACTACCCACTATAATATGGTACAAATCAACCAATCAAATCACACATCAAGCAGCAACAGTCATCATCAATAACGCAAATGAAAAATATAATTTTGTTACACATAACTCAGTCCGATGTCTTCATATATATGTGTAAGTCGCTGGTTAGGCATGTCACTAAAAGATGTCTACTGGTAGACATTCAGGATGGAAATACCAGGATCTTCTGAGGGTCCAACACCCTGGTCCCTACACTATCCCTTCCCTGTCAGATCAAGCAAATGCCGACAATTAAAACACTAAATGGCATGTAAAGGCTTGAGATCTCTTCTGACTTTTACTGCTACTGACTGCTTTTTAATACAGTACGTTCATGTAGTCTTGTGGGACGCAACCAGTCTTCTTCAGTGTGTTGGGGCCCCACAGAAGCTCCGAAAGCTCCCCAGATGGTTGCCAGGAGTCAAGCCCTGCAATGCCAGATCTCCCCACCATGGACACGGCTGCTTGACTCTGAGGATAATCATGGCTGAACAAAAAGTGTTGTGGGTGATCCGCGGGCTTGGTGGCATTAGCCAGCAGTAAGCTAGCCACTCCTCTTGGCAATCCCTCCTTACGTCCCCTCTGCTCCCTACCTGCACTCTCCAACCCATCAGAGCTAATCACGCACTCGGCACCAATGCTTAACCTTTATCGCTTGGCTTCAAGAGGCTTTTGCCTCGGCATGTGTGCGAGCATGAAGTGTGGAAGAGCACACACCTAAAGGGGGTTTCATGTGTGAAAAGGCTCTGTTTCAACTGTGTTGAGCTGAGTTCAGCGAAGAGCAGTGGAACTTAAATGAACGCAATTACATTAGCAAATGGTCTCCATAAGGCTTTGATCTTTAAAGGAGGAATTAATAGGGGCATGGGTCTATATCAAGACCACCACTCACACATGTTCACGTTAGCCCTAACACCACGATACCATAGAGTATGAGATATGCTATATTTAACGGTTTCTATTTGACCTTGACATCATGTTAATTGAATACAAATCAAGTAAAGACGGTAACTTCTGGCGCCCTTCCCTCCTGCCCTTACTTCAAAGGAAGCGGTTTTTTTTTTTCATTTGCTCAGTGTACGAGAGAGAGAAGAACAACATAAAGTAGTTGGGAAGAAAAGCTTGAAGAGGCTGGTGTTGTTGGTCCCCGCAGGCCACGTCAAGCTAATGTGCCATGTTGCGTTGGAGTTGTGCTGGCGAAACGGAATGGAGATTCAAGCTGGTGTCACTGGCTTCAACAGATGAGCCTTGCGGTTACTTTCACGATTCCTGACTTTGCCTTGATTCTGAACCGTTTTATTTTGTGCGCATTACAGCTCTAGGGTACGTGGTATGGCTGCGTTTTTGTGTCTATGAGTTAAAAATGTTTAATATTTAGAGATTTGGTTAAGAAAACGGTGGTGTTTCTGTAAAAAGGAGAGAACACATCCGTCGAAAAGCAGCCCTGAAATCATGTATGCTCGATTGTCGTGGGGAAATATTTTGAGAATGAATCACTTCCAGGTCTGGGAACACCTCAGCCCTTAAGGGGTGGGGGATGGTGTAGGGTAGGGGTGGGGGGGTGGTGCACTGACCCTCGCTGGAGGATATTTTAGTCTCCACTGCCAGATGTTTCCAGTCTGTAAGTGCTCTACCGTCCGGTTTTGAATGCGTCGAGACTGATGACCCGAGAGAGAGTGTGCGACAGAATGGCAGTGCTATGAGGGAGAGTCGGAAGAAGAGTGGTCGAAGGAGGAGGAGGAGTCAGTGTGCATTCAGGAGGAAGTGACTTGTGCTAGTGTTGATGGCGGCGGTGGCGGCGGTGGTGGTGGTGGTGGTGGTGGCTGGGTCGGCCCTCCACAAATTTGGCAGTTGGCGCTGACGACCGGCTACGCTAATGACCTGACACTGGCTTTCACCCAGCAGGCCACAGCCAGCTGCGGCGGACATCGACACGCATATGTGTCAGCCTAACATGTGTTTGCGGCAGTTTGGGGAATAGATGTTGGACGGGAGTGTACTGTGGTGTCGGAGTGCAGCTGCAATCGGTTGGAGTAAGATAAAGTGTGAGCTGCCGTAAAAGAAATGAGTTATGCGTCGTTACCAAATCTCTCACGCTCTGCTGGCCTGTCGAGGAATTATTTCCCGAATATTTGCCGTTGTCGGAACCTCCTTGTAATCTCAAGAATGTGTTTGGGGCAATTGCCAATGTGTTTTGGTAACTTTGCTTGATAGCGTGGGATTATTATGGAAGGTTTTTGTTAAACACTGATGCATTTTTGCATCTAAATCTATTCGGCTAGCATCGAATAGTTACGGGTGTACGCAATGAAAAAAGGTCTTGAAAAGTAAAAAAAGCTTGAGGAACATCTGAAACAACATTTGTGTCTTGTGAACCCTGACCCTAACTGAATCCCGTACTCACAAATGAACATACCGTGAAATGTTCCCCTTCTGAGTCTTAGCCCCCTGACATTCAATCGTGTCCTTTTGACTTCCTATGTGCAACCTTAACGCCCGAGTAAGCCCCATTCCCAATAGGCCGATGTGAGGTGTGACCTGTGGGTTACTGACAGCAATATAGAACTGAGGCTGAACCCAACACGGCCCACTGCTTCTTGGAGGGGGCTTGCTATAAGGCAGGTTTCACAATAAGCAAGCAAAAGTGAGTAAAATGATCCTAGGGAGCAAGTTGCCTTTAGAGTTGGGGGGATGATCTATGCGTAGAAGTAGCCTTCACAGGCTTTAGTGTTTAATAATTTGTACAGTTATAGATACATAAATGATGATGAGTGCCAGAATGCAATACTGTGTCTTTGAAAGAAGCTCTAATTTCCGGGCTGAAAAAGCTCCAATATTGGTGCTTGTGCATCCTTTGATGTTTTTTTGGATATATTCTTCTTCTTCTGCGTTACAATACAGATGTGTTTACCCAGGTGCCGTTAGGCTGTGAATAAGGTATTGTCACGGAGAAGCGCCAATCATCCTCACTGCGCTCATTCAGCAATCAATGAGACTCGCTGTGTCTCATCGAGCACACAAAGTGAGCCCAGCAATCCCCTTTCTTAGACCACATAAACACACAGCGCCATTACTCTCCAACAACATCTGGAGGGAGACAGCTCGGCTAGTGTTAAGCCAGCCAGGGTTTTAACAAAACTCCGTGAAAGGGTAACATTTTATCGCTAGCAAAAAAAACGTGTGCCTGACAGAAAGCGAAAC